>NW_023603184.1:77221528-77821528 GCF_014898055.3 Talpa occidentalis | reverse complement strand
CTTCCTGATAGAGGAAGCAGGGAATGGGGAAAAAGTCTAGTAATCCATTTTAAGATTTTTTTTTAGTAACAAGTACAACTGGGTTGCTATTTTGTTAAGAATAGTTAAAATGAACTACAGAAACTACATTTTAATTGGGTTTTATATGGCTTTGTTTCAATAAATTTCAATTATTTCGACCAATTATGCATCCAGAAAGAAAATAGCATACACTGAATTGAAAAATAACAAACAGTATTCCAATGAGATGATAATGTCCTATAAGGAATAATTAAATTCAAATATGTAGAAAATATACTATATCCTAAGAGGGGTAAAGTTAGAGTGGAACAGTTAAAGGTTAACTCTAACATTCTCATAATTAATCAACCGCTCTCTACTTATAAAATGTATTTGTGAGGGAACTTTATCTCCTGAGACCTCTTGGAATTTATGTGACAGACTGCTACTGCATTGCTCTATCAATGAAGACATTAGTGGCTTGCTCATTAAAGTATAGTAGAACACACAGATGACAGGGAATTATGAAAATAAAGATGTTAGTTTTAAAACATAAATTATGCATAACAAAGAAGTCTTGGTTGAAAGACTTCTTGTAACCAAGAAGAATGATAATATGAGGCTAAGTTACAGATAAATTATTGACCACTAAAAACATGACTAATAGTTTTATCTAATAGCAAAGCAAATTTGGAGAGAATTTAAGGACAATAAAATTATAACTATTACATAGAATGCATGAAAAGAAAGAGTGAATAGAAAAGATATGTCTCATAATATCCTTTAGAAATAAACTACATCACTTAAGAAATGAGAAAACACATTTTTCAAGATTTTTGCTTATTTGCAAATGACAGAAACCAGTTGAAACTATTAGAGAAATTGTAATTAGGGTACATGCACTCATGAGAGAGCAAACATGTCCACATGCATGTTTTTGAGTCAGAAGGAGAAGCATGGAGTCATAATTAAAAAACAAGAAAATGGCATTAATCCTTTGCTTGTCATCTTAATTTTTTTTTTCTAGATACCTACTGTATTACTTGCTCTCCAGGTCATTCTGTTTTGCCATCTGGTAACATTGTGGGTGGAAGATTCCAACTCCACATCTCTGAAGACTAAATTGTTTCTAATGGACTTTCTCAGTATCAGTTCTAAGTCTAAGGGAAGAGTATCTGATTAGCCAAGTTTGGACCCAAAGTATCTCACAACAATTACCCAAATACATAGAGGGATGCAGGGTCTCAGAGCATCCCTTAATACATTTGGGCCTTTCTTTTGGAAGAAGGCTAACTTTTCCTGACAGGATAAACACACTAAATGTAACAGATACTCACTTTAGTAAATGATGTCTATCTGACCAGGAAGAAAGATGATGTTTGTAGTGCTGTAAAGATCTGGGACTATGAAATGTTAAAGTTAATACATTAATATAATCCCTTTTCAATATAATGTTAAGGGCTAACATTTTCTGTAGAATATTAGATTATAGTAGTAAAACCCAATTAAAAGGTGGGTTTTATCCTTGTCACCTATGAGAAATTCTAAACCATGCCAATGACAAGACACTCCCCATGCTGGAGTAGTCTTCTACCAGCTTGGGATTTCATTGTCACTTTTAGTAGACTTACCTGGAGTAGGATGGGCTACCATTATGTTGCTGGGCAGGAAGACAGAAATGTCTATTAAAGGATGTCCTTTTCTACTTAGAGATATGTATTAATATTTCAGTTGGCACAGAATTGAACCTGTGCTCACCGCAAAATAAAAATCAAATAGGTCAGGAAGCTTTATAGTAGTTGGTTTATCCTAGGTGATTTTAAATCTTATACAGTTTTAATGAGCAATAACTAAAGGAGTTAATGCTGGTTGAAGGAGTGTCTAACAAACTCAGAGTGTCACGGTTAATGGTAAATCATAGTCACTCTTTGGTAATTTAAATTTGAAGCTATTATTATCTTTATAAAGAGTAGTACTTCAGAAAGAAAACTCTTAAACAGGTCAGAACCCTAATGTGTATCCAGTTATTTTACTTAGCAGGGGGTTGAAAAGAAAAATGTAATGCATTAAAAAGCTTTCTGAAAGTGAGATGCAAATTGTAACTATTTTATGAAACTGAAGCCAAGACACAATGGGATACACAGATTTTCAAAACCTAGGTTTTTTTTGTTTGTTTGTTTTTGCATAGAAGAGCTGGGTTGTAGGGCAGAGTTGCTGGTGTTAAGAGAATTCACAGAGACATAGTGGGAAGCAGGTGGATTTTCTGATATAAACTGCTAAGGAGTTTAGGTGAGTAGCAGGTGAGACAGGAGAGGTCTGTTGCACCATATTTGAGTTAGCTCCCTGGCTGGGGATCTAGCTCAGTCTGTAGCAATGGTAGTGCTGAGACTTTACTCCTAGTTCAAAGGGAGGCCTGTTACCTAGGTATTTGGAATCCACATCATAAAAATATAGGTTATTCAGATATTATGTATCTTAAAATAATTATATTTTTAAAATGATTGACTTCAAAATAAAGTGACTAAATGGAATTCAAATTTATGTAATAATTACACTTCAGAACTCTCTTAGATAACTTATTTTCATTACGAATCTACAAAACTTTCTATTTAAAATCTAGGCTTATGCAAAATTATACCAAAATTTAGGTTTATTAGATGTCATTAGTTTCTGGATCTAATTCTGAGTACCTTCAGGCGAAAAATTAGAGTGTTAAATTCAAATAAAAAATAATGTATTCTTGATTAAGAAAGCAATTTAAAGTTATCCCTCAGTAGAACTGTATTAACCACTCCCCCCCACCCCCAAATTTCTGAACCTAAGCTGTCTTTATTTGGAAGACATTTCTCTCATATGTCGAACCTTAAGCAGTTTATTCTGTAACAGGTTGGTTTCCAGGGACAGGTGAGGTTCCAGATTTCCTGTCCCACCCAAGGAAGAGTGGAAATGAGCAGGGAAGAAAGCTGCACAGGAGACTGTGGGTCGGAAGGAAGAGAGAAGGAGCAAGAAGGAGACCAGGAGGAAACACATGGGACAGAAAAATAGGTGAAGAAGCTGCACTTGCTTCTTGCCTTGGACTTGTACTACGCACTTAGACATAGAAGGAAACACTTAAAAATGAATTGGGTGAGAGACCTGTGGAGAGGTTGACGTGGCAGCTTTTATCCTGGTATTAATTTTGCTCTTTTCTGTCCAGACTTATCTGGCCATTTCTATCCCTGTCCTATGGGTCCTTACCACACAGTGCCTTATACTTGTGGCAAACTTTCTGGTTTCTGTGGCCCTGCTTTGGGCGAACCCTGTTTGGCAGAGCATTTTCCCACAATGGGATGGGTAACTTTGAGTGTTTCAAGGGGAAACTATTTTAATTCCCCAGTAACAGGAATGTGGCCTGCTAGTGTGCTTATAGTTCCAAGTCTCTGGAAGAGCTAGTGTTGTCCACAGTAAAATTTAAAGGCCCCAAAGAGTGGGTAGATACTTAATAAACACCCTAAATGTGGACATTTTGTAGTTGTAGGGTAGGGGGAATAATTTTCCCTCTAACCTTCTGGGTTTTTGGCCAAGACACCCTCTGTAATAAAAGAAAAATTAACAGGAGAAAAAGCAATTTAATTTTATATTACAGGTGTCCCCAATATATGAGACTGAAGGAAATAACCAAAGCTGACTGTTTTCTGAAATTATTTTACAAGGAAACAATAAATTTGTAAAGAATTGAAAAGAGAAAGAAATTTGATCTTGGGGTAGTAAATTAGTGAAAACCAGTAGATTTTGTTTATATAGTCTTCTGGACCCTAAATTCCCTGTCTTTGGTGATAGGGATATCTCTCTACATCCTGGTATGGAAAGGATATTTTTCACAAAGGAGATTTATTTCCTGCTTTCAGGAGGACAAAGAAGCATCATAGTGTTCTTGCACAGACTGCTTCCTAAGTAAATTTAATCACAATAATAAATATGCCAAAATGGAGTATTTTGGGGTGGCTTAGCCTGAACCCCATCACTGGAAAGTGCTACAAAAAATCATTTTAAAAGGTTTTGAGAAACTTAAACCATGTTAGGGAATTTATTGATAAATATAACTCTAATAAATTGTAAGTGATTGACTTAGGGTATCAGGTGTCTTTCATAGGCAACAGGGGAAAGGGAACTCCTGCAAGAGGGAACACTCTTTAAATTTCATTATCTTGTCACAAAAGCAGTGTGTTTCCAGGAAAATTGAGTCTGTACCAAAATAGTGGAAAGGATATAAAGTTGTTTGCTGATAAAAAGGAACCACCACCCAGTTTTAGAGAGATCTGGTAAAAGCCCAATTTACCAACCAAAAAAAAATTGGCTTCAAGCTGCTACTGCCTTTAATACACATTCCAAAGAACTGGCCAAAGAAAACTCACTTCATTGAACAGAGTGTTGCTTATAGAACCTGTCGATCCTGTTAAAAAGAAAGAGAAAAGATGCGTGGGAAGGCACTGTTGTAGATCAAAAACACACCTGTCTCTCTGTTTTGATTGAGAAATTGTAATTCTGGTGACTGCTTGTTTGTCTCATAATCAATTAGTGACATCCTTGGAGGTATCACCAGAAATAGTTATTGTGCTAGGTCCTGGGGCCAGGTGATAGGTAGGGGTGGATAGGAGATAATATGCCAAGCTTGACATTTATAATTTTTTTTCAGAAATCAAAATTCAAAATATTCCAGAAAGACATTCATATATATTTTTAAAGATTTATTTTATTTATACAAGAACTGGGATACAAGCCAGATGTGCGGGAGGGTGAGAGGATTCACTAGAGACAGAATGGGGAACAGAACAGGCTGATAGATGAAATACACTCCTGAGGGGAGCAGCAGGGCGAGAGGTCTGCCCTGCCGTGTGGGTTGCTCTGCGGCCAGCGGGGATCAAACCCACACTGTAGAGGCTGCGGACAGCCTCTCAGCACTGCGCTCAACTGCCTGCGCTCCTAGGGAAGCCCAACATTCATATTTTTTGTAATAACATTAAGCATTATTCAATATTCTAACACCTGAATCCTACTTATAATAACCATTTTATTGGTAAGGAAACAAACAAGTTGTTTTTCAAGGCTGTAAAGATTATGATGATTTTTAAATGTCTAGTTGATGTTGTAGGGGATAAAAATGTTTTCTCTCCATACTTTTAGGTTCTCAACTAAGACACCCCTCCTATAATAGATGACAGATTAACAGGAGAAAAACAAATTTAATTTCACATGTACAGAAGTCCCACAAAGACATACAGTTTATTGGACATCAGGCAATCTAAGGTTGTTAATATTGAACAGGGAGGAGGGGTTAGGTGTAGGAGATTCCAAAGTCTATATAGAAGTTAGAGAATTTATAGAATGAAGGGAAGAATAAATGCTTGCACAAACAAAATTTGCTAACTTTCCTCCGAGTCTACCGCAACTAGCAGCTATTCCTTGTAGTGAACTCTGGTGATAACCAACTTCCAGGAACAGGGTCTCTATCCAAATTCTTTCAGGTAGTGAAAGGAGAGGTAAAAAAGAAACAGACAACTTTCAAAGATTTCTATTTCTTAAAATTAAATGCCTAAAATAATCCTTATGACACCGTATGCAATGACAAATTTTGCTCCCCTACAATATTGAATTAATCTCATTGTTTAAAACACTCAATGGACTTGCTCTTAAGATAAAATTAATACTCTTTTTTTTTTAAAGACTTTTACTTTTTTAAAATTAATTAATTAATTAATTTATACAAGCACTGGGTACAGTCAGCAGCGCGGGAAGATGAGAGAATTCACCAGAGCCAGAGTGGAGAGCAGAGCAGGCAGACTGACGAAGTACACTGCTGAGGGGAGCAGAGGGCGGCAGAAGAGGTCTGTGTGCCATGTTGTGCGCCATGTGGGACTCTCACCCAGCGGCTGGGGATCGAACCGGCACTTCAAAGGCTGCGGGCAGCTTCGCAACCCAGTGTTCAACTGCTGCGCCACCGGGGATGCCCAAAATTGATATTCTTAAAAGTCTCTTCATGATTTATTTCCTACTCTTTATGCCACCTAATAGTCCATGCTCCTCCAAGCTCATTAAGCTCTAGTCTCTCTCACCTCCTGACACCTAGGCCTGGAATGTTTCTTCCCAATGAGTATACTAACTTAAGAATTTAGCTTATCCTCCCTTTCCCCAGGAAACAAGAACATAGCAAGGACCTTTGGCTCAGAATTTTCCATCCACCTAGAACTCTGCTTGAAGCACCTATTAGTGTTCACTGACTATCCCACAATAGGCTCTGCTCCCTGAGGCCAGTGACCAGGTCTGCATTTGAATTAGCAAATCAAAGGGTGTCCCATATATTCATCTAGCAAATTGCTTCTAGTTAATATTAGGGTTTGTAAATGCATATTGCAAATTTTACCAAGGTATTTTTTTTCATTCCTACTTTGTGGTGAATTACATCAGATGTGCTATTTTACAGCAGAATAAAATAATTCTGTTTATTTTCAGGAGTCCTGAAATGGTGAGTCCTTTTATTTGGCTTACCTGGAATAGACTCTCTACTCTGTCAGGCTACTGCTGTTATCTGTTTTTAAACTGTAACCATAATATCATTCTGAAACATGTTTGCAGAAATCAGCTGTGTAAAAAAAAAAAATGCATCAAGAAAATCAGATTTGAACATGAATTCAAGTTATTTCATTGTAACTCCAATGATGAAACACATTGATTTATATCAAAGCCTATTGCTTTGTCACAGGCTACCTGGGTGACCTTCGGTAAGTAACTTCATATTTGCAGATGAAGTTTCTGCATCTGTAATGTGAGGGAATGGAAGAGATCATCCCTAAGGTCTTTTTCAGTTCTTAAATTCTGTGTCTCTTCGTTCCTCTCCAAGGAATTTTAACTCTGAAAACTGCTGCCATTTCACATCCTACTCGCTTTGCAAATGAGGGATTTTCAATTCCTGGTGATGAAATGGATCTGCATACACACTTGTGTTCTATTACACAAGAGTAAAAAAATTTAGGGAAAAAAGAATATATATTTCAAACTCTCCTCCTGAGACAACCAGATTTAGTTGAATTCTGTTTTAGAAGTCAGGGCAAGTGTATTAACATTTACTCATTTTCTTTCCCCAGCAGTCTGATTTTAATTTTTAAGCCATAGCAACTCCCCTCTAATTTGTGAAGGATACATTATGAGTTGCATGCACTGTTATCAGCAATTCAGCACTTTAGTTATTCCTCCTCTTTAGTGGATGTCTATGAGGCCTTTGGACTTAACCCCTTTTATTCATTACTTAGTGTGTCATTGCAGAATAAGTCTGTGAAAATATTTCTAATCCCTTTCACTAAATGGATACCTTTGTACTTAGGCATATTGCATCCAGGGTAGTTGATATGTAATTATCAAAGTATTTTGGAAAATAAATCCTCATTCTGATTTCCCCTTCCCATCTTTGGTCATTTTCAATTGTTCATATAGATTTCTGCAAATATCTTCTCTTACTCCATAACTTTTTTTTTTTTTCTGTCATTGTAGTAATGGTGAATAATTCTTAACTGCAATTCAGTTGAACTTATCAAAGATTTACATTATAGGAAATGGTCTTGATATCTTTATTTTTTAAGATTTTTTTCTTGTGCTGAAGTCACAATTGCTGCTTGTCTATGAAAATATAATATAAAACTACACGTGTAAATCCAGTAGTCTTGGCAAACAATCTTAATTAGTCTAATCATTAAGCTGTAGTTTCATTTAGATTTTCTTCATAATTGTGCCATTTTCAAACTATGGAAGACATTTTTTTTACTTTTGTTCATATATTCTTAGTTTTTAAGTCTTATCATGGGAGATGAGATTATTTTATATAGAATTTAAATAGATTTGGACTAGGGGGTTCTATATTGTTTCTGATCTTATAAGAATCATTTCTTAAAAGTGTATTTGACAAGGATTGTTATATTTTATTTTAGGTAATATTATTTTTTTATTAAAATTTCATTTTATTCCTCTTTGCATTTTATGGAAATCACAGATGAATATTAAATCGCACCCGATATTTTCTCTTCATCATTTGAAATGATCATGTCTCATCTCCATTGGTGTATTAAAGTAGTAAAATATATTAATTTTTTTAATGTCAAATAATCTTGCATTCTTAGTGAAGTCAGTTTTGGAAAGGGGTTGGGTTTGGAGACCGGGGTTCTTAGGTTAACTCTGGGAATATTTCACCAGCGCTCCCCTTTCAGCCACAGCAGCAAGTTTCTCAGGTGAGTTTCTTGATGAGACAAAAGCACTAATTTTATCTAAAATGGCAGATTTATTATTAAAAAAAGAGATAAGAGTAAAGGATGCTTGTTGAGACACAATCAGGCAGAAAGAGCTGCCCCCAAAAGGGTCATGTGTGCTAAAAAGAGGCCTGCATAGTCCCAGGGAGGCAGGAGAGATGCTACCTTGCAAAGTGAGAAGCTTGGAGAGGAAAAATACCTGCATAGGCACAGGTGGGCCCTGCCCCCCTGCCAGGGCAGAAATTACACTGATAGTCTTCTTCTCTTTGGGAAGGGCTCATTTCTTTGTGAAGTTGCTAATATTTATTAAATTAATTATTTCTAGGGTGTGGCTATTTTAATTTATAAGGACCAGTGATTCTCTTCAATGGCCCTCAAACTCCATTTCCCCAGCTCTGGTCTGGGCCTCGTGATATCTTCCATAGCAGTCTGGTACTTCTGTTGCACTTTGCACCTAAGGATTTTTCATTTCTTTTTTTCTTTTTTAAGATTTATTTATGCATACATTCCTCAAGAACTGGGATGTAAGCCAGAGGTGAGGGGAAGAGGAAGGATTCTCCAGAGAGAATGGGGAGCTGAACAGGCAGATCCACTGAAATATACTGCTGAGGGGAGCGGTGGGCAAGGCAGGAGAGGTCTGCTGCACCTTGTGGGTCACCTCCTTGGCCAAGCTGGGGATCGAACTTGTACTTTAGTGGCTGGCAGTAGCTTGATAGCACTGTCTTTAACCCCTGCCCTACCAGGGAGGCCTCAGGATTTTTCATTTCTATAGCTGGCTTAATGGCTGTGTTAATCATTTCTATCCCAACCTCTAGGCATTGCATGAACCAGGTTTCTGGTAATATGGTAATATGGTCTCTATATTTTAAATATTTTTTATATTCTATATTTTATTTTGTAGATTCTGCAGTTCCAATAGAATATGCCTAAAGCAGATTTTATTTATATTTCATATTTTATCCTCCTCATATTTACTTAAAGCATTTGCTTCTGTGGATTGATATATGTTTTGTCAGTTATGGAAAATTTTTAGTCATTATCTTTTCTAATAATATTTCTGATCCATTCTATCATTTTATTTTTTTGTGTGGAAATTCAGGAGATTTTCTATCATCTCCTTAGGCTTTGTTGTTCTTATCATCCTTTCATATTTCCCATCTCTTTTGCTTTTTTTTGGTTATCTTTGTTGTAATTGCTATAGGTTTATTTTCCAGCTCAATAATTTTCTTATCAACACTAATCTGCTATTGCATTATCATATTAATAGCAAATATATTCACTTCTAAAAACTGTATGTATTTCAAATATACTTGGTTATTTTGTAGTCTGTTGCTTTTTACTAATTTTATTTTAATCTTTCATTATTTCAGCATGTGAAAGATTGATTTTATTTTGTTCCAGATAATTCTAACCTCTGAAGTCCATTTTCATAGATCTTATTATCCTATTTCTTGTTTCTGCTGGCTCTCATTCAAGATGGCTTATTTTACAGTGAGGTTAATAATATGATTGTTTACATATGAGACAATATTACTCAAAAATTAATCTATGGGAATTTTTTGATGCCTGAGCTCATGAGTTTAGTACAGAGAAGATTTTCAGAGTCATCTAATACAATTGTTTACATATGAGACTACTGAAACATTAATCTGTAGGAATTCTTTGAGGCCTAAGTTCATAAATTTAATCCAGAGATTTTCAAAACCATCAATTAAGACAATTACAATTTAGAAATACCTTAAATCCTAGTTGAATTTTTGTTTGGTTGTTTAATTATCTATCTGTCATGTTTTGTTTTATTATTTTTATTCTCTGTCAATAAATATACAGGGGACCTCCCTGGTGGCCCAAGTGGTTTAGCATCAGCACTACCAAGCTATCCGCAGCCACTACAGCATGAGTTCAATCCACGGCCAGGGGGTGATCCACATGATGCAGCAGACCTCTCCTGTCTCACCCACTGCTCCCCTCAGCAGTGTATTTCAGTAGATCTGCCTGTTCTGCTCCCCATTCTGTCTCTGGTGAATCCTCTCAACCCTCCCCACCCCAACACCTCTGACCTGCACCCCAGCTCTTGTCTGCACAAATAAATTTTTCAAAGAAAAAGCAACAAATATACAGATTGAAATCATGTTAGAGCAGAGCAGAGATCATGAATTTTCAACAATTTTCATCTCAGCCTCCTTGAATTTGGAATTAATTTTGAGTTCTCCCTTTATACTCCCAATGTGACCTTCTGCTGTTGTCATATGTCAGGGGAATTAAATGATCTCCTTTTGTGGACCTTTGTTTTTTTGCCTTCACCATTATTCCCAGAAGACCTTCAAAATGTTACCAGTGATGTTTTATTTATGCGCTAAGCATACCAACACGGCACACCACCTGTTTGAAGCAGGGGGATTAATATCTGGAAGGTACTCAGGAGGATTGTGTGATGTAATCTTCAAATCCACCACTGCAATGGAGGCATATGTGTACATGTGCCTTAAAGCTGGGAAGTGATGGGAGTTATTGGGGAATGGGTCCATGCTGGTGTCAGGGTGTCAGTGGTGTGTGGATGGGCAAAGAGTGTCGGTGCTGTGTAATTACTGTGCTTTGTAGACATAAAGGAGACCAAAGACTAAAAGACCTTGATTTGGTCATTGTGCAAAGAGTTGCTGTAATAACTGGCTGGTTTCATAAAGAACAAATTAGTCTTTATTTCACAGCTCTCTATTCTTTGTTCTGCAGAGACAGACTGGTTAATGTATGTCTAGTGAATTGATAGTCATCTGAAGCTTAGTTGACTTATATAATTTAATCCAGTGTATGTTGGGTTAGTATTGTGCACAGTTTTAACTACAAAAGTTGACTTCCACTAAATATAAAACTATTCACAAAAGGTATGCATGATATATTGTTCCATTTAGCTTACAAATTTCCTGCATTTCCTCAGTCTTTAAACTTAGAGTACTCCCAGCTTTAATTTTTCATATTTTAGTATATATATAAAGAACAGCATTACATATATAAAGAACAATATTATATATTATATATAAAGAACAGTAATATAAATACTGTATATACTGTATATACCATATGTACTATATATAATACATACATACAGTATTATATGTAAAGAACAGTACTATACATAATATATAATACTATATATTATACTCTATTATATGTAGTATAATATATTATATATTGTATATATAATATATTATATGTTGTATATTATATATGATATGCACTGTATTATATATAGTGTAATATATACTATATATTATATATAGTACTGTTCTTTATATATAATACTGTAAATATATAATTCTTTATATATAATACTGTATATATAATACTATATATATATATATAAATATATAAATACTGTTCTTTGATTTACTACCAGGGTGAAGTGCCAACTTATTGAACCAAAATAAAAAAGAAGGGTGGTTACATATTTTTTCAAAAATAAAATTAGCTTTAACAGTTTCATATCATTTTTTTAAACTTAAATATAAATATTTGGACATAGAAGACTAGAAATATAATAGTGAAATAACAGTTACTCAAATACATAGGAAATGAAAGGTCAAGTTTACTTGCCACATAATAGAATCAACACAAAGAAAATTCATTATTAATAAAAATGTATATCCATGGTTATTGGAAATGTAAAAGATGTTATCATTTGTGATAATTATCTTTTATTTTATATAGGTTTATTTGTCACATAATAGATATTAATTCCTATAATATTTTTTGTTTTGGTTACATTGGTATGTATATATATGTTTCATATATATCTGTATTTTAAATAATATTCTCTATAAGAAATTGACCACAGAGAGAAATTTATGATTGATGCAGTTGAACCATACTATATTCAAAGATAATTATGAATTAAAAATCAGTATCAAGTTTTATCTGAATGCATATCACTTTTGAGCTTTGTGGTTAATTCTTTGTAAAAACCAATAATGAGAATATAATTTGAAATTTCTTTTTTCTTCCTGTGACATATACTTACACAAGCATTACATGACTTTGCTAAGAAATCTTTTATGTATGAATCTGAGGATATTTTATAGGTCAGATGGAAAATGTAAAACTGAAGTCTTAGATGGATTAAGGAGGGAGACTCAAATGTGCAGAGGTCCAAAGTCATCACTTTGCTTCTCATGTTAATGAGAAAAATTCTTTGCATGCATTAGATTGTTTTCCAATCATAAAGTAATGAATAGTATACTCTCTCATTTCTTAAAATTTCCTCTTTGTCAAACTAAAACTCTTTAACACATCACGTGTTTAAAAATCAGCTGTGATTTTCTTAAAAAAACAAATGGATTTATTTAGGGATTTGATAAAATTATAAGCTCAAGAAATATAAGGTACTACTGAAGTAACTATATCTTAATTTTAAAATTAAAAAGTACTTGAAGTGAAAATTGACTGTTTTCTCAACTTCTAGATTGTTTTCAATCTGGTTTACCTACTTCTTATTTGCTGCCAGTTATATTTTGTCCAGAGACACCTGGAGCATGCGCCGTATTGCGCAACACGTGCCATTAATTAAGTTTCGCTTTACCTTTTCGCTGGCTGAGAAACCACAGGTGTTTCCTATGAAACATGAGACTGGGAGGTATGATGGGAGGAGCTACCAGGATAGAAGAAGAGAACCAGAGAAGGTCAGGAGGTCATTGCTAGAGGTTACCACGAGAGGAGCAGAGAGAAGGTCAGGGAAGGTAGAAAGACAGGGAAAAGTAAAAGAAAGGTAAAGGAAAAATAAAGAAGCAAACGCTAGCGTCAAGTTGTCTCAAGCCCCTCATTTCAATCCTCAGCCCTTCTCTTTTCGTGCCTACGAATCCCGCGGGTGGGGACAATATTTCCAGTGTCATCATTTTCTTCTCAAATACCTATTAAGTCTCCATTACTCACAGAAGGAAGTAGTAAATATCTTAGATTAAAAAAAGAGTTAAGATATATTTCTCTCAATTGTTTTTTGTTTGTTTATATCACTGTCTACCATAACCCGTGTACAGTGACCCTATTAATATTTTCAAAGATCTTTAATCCCATTTATTACAATTTTTTTTACACAGAATCCACTTTCTCTGAAAAATATATTTATTTATACTTATATTTATTTATACTTAAAATAAAAGTCAAATTCCCAAATATAAAATAAAACAACCATATTAAAATGCCAGTGGTGGGCCTCCCTGGTGGCGCAAGGGGTCAAGCATCAGAACTATGAAGCAATCCCCAGCTTCTGCAGCGTGGCTCCATCACCAGCAGGCTAGAGAGAAACCCACATGGTGCAGCAGACCTCTCCTGTCTCGCCTGCTGCTCCCCTCTGCAGTGTATTTCAGTCAGTCTGCCTGTTCTGTTCCCCACTCTGTCTCTGGTGGATCCTCTCACCCCCCACATCTCTGGCCTGTACCCCAGCTCTTGTATGCATAAATAAATTAATCTTTAAAAAATAAAAAAAATAAAATGACAGTGGTATGTACTTAATGGATGAAATAATTGTTTAAATAACACTTTTCTTCTTAAAATGATCAATTCAGAGATGCTTTTATCCATAAAATTTTAAAATAATTTGTTTCAAAGGAGAAATCTTTAGATAACTGCTTATTTAACTGTTCTTTATGCCAAATGGTGTTGATCTTACCAATCTTGACAGTGTCCTTCCTCCATTTCCCAAGTGCAATTTTATATACTCTTTGAAACTGATATCAAACAACAAAAGAAAATCTTTCCTATCTCCTGCTATTTAGATTTTCATGTCACTCTTTTTAAAAATAAAATAGTGCTTTGTGTATTTCCCCAGACTTTGTATATTTTCCAAGTTCTCGACTTTTGGAAAAAAAAGTGCAGTGTCCATGTATTTTGCCATGAAACATCTCACTTACATTAACACTTAATTGTTCAGGTGTGTTTATTTGTGTGTATTCGTCAAGAAAGCTCTAGAGGGCATCCCTGGTGGCGCAGCAGTTGAGCGCTGGCTTGCGAAGCCGCCCGCAGCCTCTGCAGCGCCATAGCACCGGTTCGATCCCCGCCTGCTCCCTGGCCACCGGAGGAGGGTCCCTCATGGCGCGCAGACCTCTCCTGCCGCCCGCTGCTCCCCTCAGCAGTGTACTTTGGTCCTACTGCCTGCTCTGCTCCCTGCTCTGGCTCTGGTGAATTCTCTCACCCTCCCACGCTTGCGCTTCTGACTGTACCCAGTGCTTGTATAAATAAATAAATAAATAAATAAATAAATAAATAAATAAATAAATAAATAAATCTTAAAAAAAAAAAAAAAAAGCTCTAGAGAGAACAAAACAGCATGTTTAGCATTCCACAGGTGTAGTAAAACATGTGACCTCTAAGAAACTGACAATAATGGTTTCCCCTTAAATTATAGCCAGTGACACTTAATGAGAAGTAGCATGAAAATCCATTTTGGTATATACATATAAAGGAAAATGAGTAGAGAAAGCATCCTAGTAATTATTAATAATGTTCTGTAAATCAGTCTCCTTATCTGTAAAAGGAGAGTTTGACTCTAAAAATTCTTTAAATTATTTTGCTTAAAAAATACTATTGGGCCTCCCCGGTGGTGCAGCGGTTGAGCGCTGGGTTGTGAAGCTGCACAAAGCCTCTGCAGTGCCAGTTCGATCCCCGGCTGCTCCCTGGCCACTGGAGGAGGGTCCCACATGGTGCGCAGACCCTTCCTGCCGCCTGCTGCTCCCCTCAGCAGTGTGCTTCAGTACTTCTGCCTGCTCTGCTCCCTGCTCTGGCTCTGGTGAATTCTCTCACCCTCCCGCGTTTCTGACTGTACTCAGTGCTTGTATAAATGAATAAATAAATCTTTTAAAAAAATACTATAAGCTTAAACTCATCACATCAATAGAATGAAATGGCTACACTTTCTCTAAAGTGTAGCCAGTTGGTCTAAATCCCAAACCAAAGGATGAGTTCATCAGTGACCAAATTAACCACTCATCTTTTCTGTTTACCCACCATGCTGATTGGTATGCATTTTGAAGGATTGTTAATTTTCTCAAATGACTGATATCTGGACTATCATTACTGAGCATTTTACTACATAAATCTGTCAGGTAGTTCACTAAATAGTACCTGTGTGTCTTTGAAGGTGATGTACCTTCAAAGTCCCCTTGGAGTAACTTACTTGGCAGAGCCTTGTCCAATAATTATGGCATTTAGGATAGATAGATGTATTCTGTGCTGCAATGAGACTCTCTTGCTAACTTAAAATGTTAAGTTTTGTTTTTTAAAATGTTAAAATTAACTAAGGGGAATATAGTCATTATAATGATGCAGCTTAAGTACTTAATATCATTAATATCTTTTATGGAAGAACTGATTGCAACTATTCCTTAGATTAATATTTAAAAGTCCCAAGACACTAGCATAGCCCAGAGCTTTAGTATTTTATAGTCCTAGAGATTTTAAATTGAAGATGTGGTGGCTTTAGTGTGCCAGAATGTTCTGTGTGTTCCTGGAAACAACATGGACACTTTGGAAAGCTCTTTCATACAATGAGTAGATAAAACTAAACTCTCGTTTCCCATAGTCAATTATTTCTGTAGATTTTGAATCCTAGCAACCTTTTGAAAGTCATTCTACTCTGAGCTGTTTGTACTGCATTATCCGTTACATAATTTCCCTGTCTTGACTGTGAATTCTAAAAGTTAGAGCTTGTGTTTGACTTCTCTCTGAAATCCACAGGCTGCACTTGTTCTAAGTTCACACAAAATCAGTAATTATTTGTGCAATAAATATTAATAGAACAAATATCATTCCCACTTGTGTCTGCACTATACTCTAAATGACCACTTTGTTATAAGAAAGATTAAGGTTTACCTGATATTTCATATATGTATGTGTATATATATATACACACACATATATATGTTGCTTCCATCATAAGAAAGATAATAAAAAGGTAAAATTTAGACTCTAAAAGTACGAAGTACAATATTTCCTGGGGATTAAAACAACTATTTTTTCCATGTAACATCAAACATGTAAAACACATATATATGGATGGCTAAGAAAAAATATATTTGACATTATGAATATTTCTTTTAAAAATGTATTCCGTTAGCACTGGAAATTACTTTATGTGTATATTATGTATGATTGATTCTCCACTGTGACAACAAATAAAGTTTGATGATATAAAGCTTGAAAGATGTGATTACCTGTGAGATACCTTGGGGAGAATTTGTGTGCATGTATTGTGTTTATGTTGTTATAGTTGTTATTTTTTCAGAATGAGTGAGAGTGAGCTGAATTAGAAATTTATACAATTTCTGGAACTGAAAGTGACCTCTACTTTATTCGTACTCTTGATACTATTCATTGTTATGGCAGCAAACATGGAAAATATCTGTCTTTACCTCCAAACCTTTTGGAGATTTGGAGACTGAATACTTTCAGAGAATTCTTGACAACAATCTAGATTAGGAACAGGCAAAAATAAACAAAATTACAAGCACTCAAAGAAAATTTTTCTATTCTCTACAGTTCCTGCAGTACACTTCCCTGAGGAGTTACCCTTGAGAGGTTAACCCTGTAGAGTCAATGAGATTTCAGAACTAAGAGTGAGAAGCTAATAATGGCCTATAATGAAGTTGATTCACAGTCATCCTATCTAATTTTTGGCTCTGGAGAAAGAATATCTAAGGCCCAAAGGACAGGACTTATTGTCACTATGTACTCCCTCCACCTATTCTATTCTAGTCTTTGTATCTTATTTTATCTTTCCATTTCAAACAAATCCAGCCATATGAGCCTGAAACATTTTATGAAAATCACCAGTTCCATGCTTCTAACATGACAAGTTTAGAGACATTGTGTCAATATCATCCAGAAACAGATACCAGGTCTGGATGATACGCTTCTCTCCTCAATATGTTAGATTCAAAAAGTCTGCTTTGAAATATGCACAACATCATAACTATTCATTAGGTCGACAAATTATTTTCAAATTCATCTATTCAAGAACAATATGAGCATTAAAATCTGTAAATTATACAATGTTTAATCAATAACAATTGTTTTCAAGACTTTAGTTTACCATCATTACTCCTACAAGCCCCAATTATATTCTAAACATTTTCTTTCTTACATGTTTCAATGCCATATTTCAGATATGTGCATAATCCCCCTGTACACTCCACTTGTAATGCAAGAGTTCATGACTTAGAAATAAAACTCTGTATAAACACTTCATTTCTATTTCTTATTAAGTTTGGGTCTAGGTGGACATGAAAAACTGAAACTGGTAGAGTCTTCAGAAATGATTCCAATATTATTTTCCTTAAATAGGTGAGGCCAGTCATAGAGTATATGTGGACACCATCAGTGAAAGCCAAATTTTCCTTTACTACAGATTTGCCCAACCACCATGTTTTGGGAGACTGGATACTGCATAAATACTCTCTAGTGAGCTGAACTTAGACAACTTTGAACAAAAAGAGATGGAAAAAGGACCTGATAAGATGTAGCATAACAGATCAATAACTTTAGAACATAGATGTATTTTTTTGTTTTATAATAAAGGCAACTGGAGTTTCTGTTTGCCTATTTGTGTCAAAGACCAGGTAGCTGTTATTGAAGCTGTGTCTTGGGAAGGAAGGAAAATAAATGCAATAAAGATCGGCATTAAGCAAAATTCAAGAACAATTTATGATTTTCCAATCTGCCCTTTCAGGCAAGTGTAGAAAATTCTCACAATGGCATTAGCAGAACAACATTTGTATTCATCAGAATTTTGGGTTGGAATTACTGAAAACTCCTTCAGTAAACAAAAGCAGAGAAGGGAGTTTACTGAAAGGATAACTCAGAAAGTTGACTGGGATTTTAGAAAAGCAGATAAAAAATGAATCAAGAGAAGCATGTCACTGATTATGGTACCACTGCTTGACACCACTGCTTGACACCACAAAATCAGTGACTGCATACCACACAGTAAGAGCATTACCTGAAGAACAAAATCTGAGTAGGTTTTGCTCTAAAGAAACAAAAATTTACTTGAAAGATGAAGGGACATGTGGTTTTTAAAAATAAAATATGATCGGACCTCCCCGGTGGCACAGCAGTTGAGTGCTGGGTTGCAAAGCTGCCGGCAGCCTCTTGCAGCGCAGGTTCAATCCCGGGCCGCCGGTCGAGGGTCCCACATGGTGCGCAGACCTCTCCTGCCGCCCGTTGCTCCCCTCAGCAGTGTACCTTGGTCCTTCTGCCTGCTCTGCTCCCCGCTCTGGCTCTGGTGAATTCTCTCACTCTCCCACGCTTCTGACTGTACCCAGTGCTTGAATAAATAATTAATTAAAAAAAATACTGTTTAACAAAATTAAAAAAAAAATAAATAAAATATGATCTACTGTTTTAAAAGATTAAAGCTCTGGCTTGTGAAATTTAGATTATTTAGGAAATGACTCTCAGATTAGGAACTCAATGAGATATTATTTTCAAAATTCAGAATATTTATCTGTATTTCTTGCAGTACCTGACTATTTACCATGATTATGCTATCTGATTACTTAATGATTCAGATCAATTATAGGAATAAATCATGATTTTGCTTTTTAATTTATTGACTTTTAGGAATCAGCTGGTGGCTATTTATTGATACAACCCCCCAAATACTACTTAAGATATATGTGAGACCCCTACCCATTAGTCAGTGATTAAAGTCATGATTCCAAACTTATAAATCACAAACTATCAACAATAATCTAGCCTGCTCTTTACACAGATTCTTATTAAAAATGAGAACCAATCACCATAATCACCATAACTAAATGCTGTGGAACATTTATAAAAGGACCAGTAACTTCTGCATTTCTTTCTGTTACCAGGAATCTATAGCTAGTTAGATTTCTGAACATAAGTATCAATACCACTTCTTTGATAATATTCAAAACAGTTCAAATTAATAATGTATATATCTCTGACCTTTTTTTTGAGATAACATTCAATGAAACTGAGAAATTATTTAGACTGATTACTTTGTATATAAAGAATATCACTCATTAAAAAGGAATGAGAAAACACACTGTGCATGGTGATAATAATTCTTGCTTAGCTTGTTTCCTTGTAATTTTTCCATAAATCTTCACTGCTGGCCTATCAAATAGAGGCTATTATCCCCCCATTGAAAAACAGATGTTAAGTACTTTGCCAAGGCTACTCTACAAATAAATACAGAGCCAAAATTTATGCTCAGAATGTCCAAAGTCTATACTCCTTCCACTAGGTTTCTCAGAGGTTACAAATGACCTAATAGATCGTCTTGCCCAATAGAGCCAGAAATTGCTTCCAGAGGCATGTCTATATTAGCAGCATGAAGTTGATCCCTGCGTTATAATTGTACCGTTAATGTAATAGAAATATTGAAAAGCTCAGATCTTCCTGACCCTGGCCAAAAGTGTGAAAGGGGAGAAAGATATTGGTCCCCTGCTGGTTTCAGCTGGAGTCCTTTCTGGATTTTGTCTAGTCTAGATAGTGAGAACCAGATGCAAGATTGTAAATATCTTCTTCTATCTTTGTATGTGGCACAAATGGGTTTATGAATTCCTTTCCTTTAGCTTAGTCAGTTGTTTGTAGATTTCAAATGGATTGTTTTTAACCCAATACTCCATCTAGAGCTATTTTTGTAGAGGCAATAGCTTGGTCTTCATGTAATCTAACAACCTTTCATTTTATAATCTTATAATCTAGAATACAATCTTTATTCAAGAATCAAATGAACTCTAATAGAGAAGAAAATATTTTTTATTTGTCAATCAAACTTAATGCTATATTTGACATTCAATAACACAAACAATGCAGACATTTTCAAATTAGCTTATGAACTTGGAAAATATCTCCTATTAAGAAAGAAAAGAATTCATCAAATGGCATAACCTTGATTTATTAATCTAACACATTTACCATTGTAATATTTGCTCAATGTAGAAAAAGCCTGCTTGTCAGACTTGTCATATGCTGTTTGTGTAACTGGTAATTACAGAATCAAGATGAATTATCCTCTGTTTTTAAAGGATATAAAGTAGACACCAACCAATTAATAAAACTACATTTCTCATTATTTGAAGAAGAAAAAGAGAAAAATCAATCTCAATTCAAAGTCATTTATCTAGTTCCCTCCTTCCCTTTTACTCATCACATGGGACTCTACATTAAAGCTTGTGATTCCACTTCTACCATTAAAAGGAGCTTCCTTAACACAAAGAGTCATAGAATTATCACATTGCATTCTTTTCCTATGAATAGCTAATCACAAATGCTTTTGCAATCTTAAATATATTTGGGAGCAATGCCCAAATTCATTTTCCTTAATTTGACACTTTTCAGATGAAACACTCCTTTTTTATGTTGGTTTTGTTGCCAATGCTAAAAAACTAGGTCAAAGGAAAGAAATGGCTATTTAAATATGAAAATGCCTAACCTGTGTTTTTTGCTTAGTTTACACAAATGAGTAACCACAGGTTAATACTGCAGTACCAGATTAAAAAAATATATATATCTTTTCTCACCAACAAAGATCTTAGCCCATTAATAAAGGTTATTAAAAATATATATAATTACAACTTATAGAATGTGTGCTCTTCAATTACTATAAATTACATGCAATTAAATTGACTTTGGTAGAACAAAATCTGAATTTTACATATGCATACACATATATTTATTTAAGTATATATATGCAAGTGTCCATATGTATACATGTATAAATATATAAACATAGAAATTTCACATATAGTGACAGAGATAACAATTCTTATAATAGCAATCTGCCATTCTGAAGCTCACCTACATTGCTATAGAGGGCTTTCCCCTTTCATGATGTTGAAACACTATTTTTGACAAAGACATAGAGGTGAATAGAAATAAAATAGAGACAGTGAGTTTGTCCTCTTGGGATAATTTTTCAAAGCATTTTTATAACATTCCCCTTTTATTTTCATTTTATGGATTACATCCATTTTTATTTATAAAAGGAATAGAATTTCCAATTATACAAAAAAAAGAACTAAAATATTTCTAATAAGCAAAGAGAATCAATGTTCTTTGATATTGCTAAGGATGTATCAGATACCATTTTTAACTTTCTTTACATGTAGAACCTCCTTCATTTCTCACAACCAAGTATTATTTTTATTATTCATAATTTTAAGATGAAGAAATAGTACAGAAAAGCACTGGGTTTCACAACTAAATGTGTGACTTTATTGTCCATTTCTTTCTTTTTTTTTTTTTTTAAAGATTTATTTATTTATTTACACAAGCACTGGATACAGTCAGAAGCCTGGGAGGGTAAGAGAATTCACCAGAGTCAGAGTGGAGAACAGAACAGGCAGACTGACGAAATACACTGTTGAGGGGAGCAATGGGCACGGCAGGAGAGGTTTCCGCACCATGTGGGACCCTCACTGGTGTCCAGGAATTGAACCGGCACTGCAGAGGCTGCAGATAGCTTCACAGCCCAGTGTTCAACCACTGCGCCACCCGGGTAGGCCCTACAGTCCATTTCTTGACTGTAACAAACCACCACCAATGCCTTTACAAATGTTGAGTTGAAGACTTAAACATCCCTTAATTCCTCAAATGGACATTTTATTATATTCACACCAATGTTTTAATACTTCTACATACAGATATGGCAAAGACAGGAATGGTTACCTGACACTGCAAAGAGAAAGATCAAGCAGTTAGAGAAGAGGGAAGCAGAGTAAAAAAAAAAAAAATCTTAAGCAATATATAAATTGTTATTAGAAAGATAATTTATCCTCCACTCCCCCTGCCCTCCACCCCTGGTGGCTCAGCATGAGTGCAGTGCTGTGAAGCTGTCTGCAGCCTCTGCAGCACAGGTTCGATACCGGGCTGGTCAGGTAGAAACCCACACTGCATGGCAGACCTGCCTCTCCCGGTTCTCCCCTCAGCAGTGTCTTCGGACTTTCTGCCTGTTCTGATTCCCGCTCTGTCTCTTGTGAATTCTCTTACCCTCCCGTGCCTCTGACTGTACCCCAGTTTTTGTATAAATGAATAAATCTTTAAATAAAAAGGTGATTTAGAAGGCTGCAAATCAATAAATTTAGAATGAGTTGTCATTTTAACTGAACAATAAACTTTTTAAAAAAGATTTATATATTTATAGAAGAACTGGGGTGCAGGCCAGATGTGTGGAAGGGTGAGAGGATTCACCAGAGACAGAGGAGGGAACAGAATAGGCAGACTGAGTGAAATACACTGCTGAGGGGAGCAGCTGGCGAGACAGGAAAGGTCTGCATTGCCATGTGGATATCCCCTGGCCCACGGGGATCGAACCGCACTGCAGATGCTGTGGACCATTTCACAGTGCTGCGTTCAACTCGCTGCACCACCTGGGAGGCCTCAAACAATGAACAATTTTGTATATTTTTGCCAGTGTGTACAAAAGCGTGAGTGCTTAGGATGAATATTGCACATAGACAATGGGGAGATATGTGTTAGGGTTCTTAAGGCTTAGGGAAAATAAGCAGGTCTCAGTGAAACATGCTATGTTCTGTGTCTAATGTTTTTATTTCAATATATAATTCACATCAAGTATTACTATGTCTGTGAGCAGCACAATTTTTTTTAATGTGTTCCTAAGATTTTTCACTAACGCTATGCTATCCCCATTACTTAGTACTGAGGTCTAACCTCATACAAGTTAATTCTTCACCTCAGATATTATAATACCGCATTTGATTACTGATCAAGTGGGGTTTATCTCTGGGATACAAAGCTATTTCAATGTGCACAGATCTATCATAATGATACAACACATTAATAGTGTGAAGGGTAAAAAATCATATGATCCTCTAAATAGGTGCAGGAAAATACCTTTCACAATGTTCAACACCCTTTCATGATAATAGTTTTTAGCAAATTAGGTATAGAGGGAGTATATATTAATGTAAATAAAACCATACATGACAAACTCAGAAGAAATACCATAGTCAATGGTGAAAATATGAACAAATTTTTCTCTAAAATCAGGAATAATGGCTCTTTGATTTCTATTATTCAACATAATACTGTAAATCTTAGCCAAAGCAGTTCAACAAGTAAAAGAACTAAACATCTTTCTGACAGGAACAAAAAAAGTAAAATTGTCTATATTTATATATGACTTGATCTTGCATATAGAAAACTCTGAATACTGCCAAAAATTGTTATAATTGATTAATTCAGTAATTTTAATGAACAAATTCCAAGAAACAAATTAGTTGTATTTCTCTACTCTAACAACAATTTGTTTAAAAGTGAAGTAAAGAAAATAATGCAATTTACAATAGCACCAAAATCTGTGGTCTTGGCAATGTTATGAACATGGCACTAAACACATGAGTGATATAAACAAAAATAAAATGTGGATCTACATAAAACTAAAAATTACCTAGAAATAAATTTAACCCAGGAAGTGAAATTTCTTTGCACTAAAAAGTACAGGAACTTGATGAAAGAAACTGAAGATACAAATAAATGGAAATACATCATATTCATAAATCAAAGAACTAATATTGTTGAGATGTGGTATCCAGAAAAAGCAGATTGAAAAATAGAAAGTGGAATAATGATATCCTGAGTTTTTGGCTTGGAGATGCTGGTCAGTGGGTACAAACTTCATTATAAGAGGAATGAATTAAAGGATTTCAATATTTGGAATGATCAATATTGTTAACAATATTGTATATACTTCATAACAATTTTTAAGTGAGTGAATATCAGTCTTAAGGAATGTTATTTATAAATTTATCTTAATAAATAGGAGTTGATGTAAATAAGTGTATATCCACTTTTTAAATTTTGTGTTTGTTTATAAGCACTTTATCTTATATAGAACAACTTATTAGTCTAACAATGCTTTAAATCTTGTGTGTGTATGGGGAATATAAATATTGTATATTACTATAAAAAATGAAACCTAAGACCTGTATCACACCAAAATTACATATTTTAATTACAAATTCATATGGAAAGATAGCATTTCAATTGTGAAAAAGAAAGTTCTTTAAGTAATTTCATATTTTATTCATTTAAAGCCCACCCTTTGTCGCATATATGTACATGTCTATATACATATACATAATTACTGCCCACTAATATATGATTTTCCCAATTAAAAGTGTAAATTTATTTTACTTCTTGAAACCCACAACTAATCATAAAAGGCATTTATTAAAACATTTTAAAGTTCCATAATGGTCATCAGTTTTAAAGAATATATTTAAATGACCCAGCATAATAAATTCTCCTGTGTCTTAAATATAGCAAGAATAGAGATACCTCGTTTGCATTTCGAACTCTGCATGAGGTTACAGGCAAATGGGTGACAGTCTCACATGAACTGCTCATGATTATAGCCTCCTCAAACTCTGCTTTGTAAGAACACAGCAGTGGATAAGTTTGGCATGGCTAATTCAATGGTGACTGCTTGTGGGCACTGAAGTATGGGGAATCTGAAAGGTTAGATGATAAGTAAGAAGTATAACTGGGCTATTATCTTGACTATTTTCTATGCTCCTAATACATGCCTTTCCCTTTTACTAGAAGGCCAACAGTTAAAGTGGAACAACCAATTCACAAACAGAAACTAATTCACCAATATAATAGAATGAAATTGATTTGTGAAATAGGATAACTCTGTGGTTTGTGAAATGGATGTTATTAAATTCCACAGAGTGATTTTTTGGAAAGAGTATGTCCTCATAGCAGTTCCCAAATGTTTGAAGGTTATCTAGTTTCCTTTTCTCTTTTTTTCTGCCTTTGCCTTTTAAAACTACTGAAAAATCACTCAATACTGAATGCATATACAAGACAGATCGAGATGAAAATAGCTTTTGTTTTCTTAGTAGTGCCAATAGTTGCTATATATTCAAATAATTTTTTAGCTCAAATAAAACTATGGATATTCTTTTTGTCATAAAGTGTTTTTTAAGCTGTGTTCATTAAAACATACCAAGCAATGCAGAACTGCTTAAGAAAATAATAATAATTTGTTCTTTCCCACAAAGATTATGATAATATTTAAGTATGTTTCCTATATATCTTTTACTCTGGTCTTATACTTTCATACGTAGACATAGGGTTTTCATTTTCTTTTACTTTAAAAAAATACTCGTGGAGGCACACTCGATGATTTCTTGATTTTAACCTTCTATTAGTAAAATAACATGGATACTACTTCATATTAAATCATGCATATTATATATTGTTATTTCTCGTACTTAGGTATTTCCATAGTTCTACTTAACCACTACCCTATTGCTGGGCATACTCTTTTTTGTTTGCTTTCTAGTTGGGACAATTCTTTAAGAAACATTTATCTACTAAAGACATGCTTTCAGTTGCAAGTGATTGTGTTCTGGGTTTTAAAATGCTAACTGTGCTAAATTTTATCTGAACACCTTTCATACAAGTTTTGCTAGGCTAGCAAATCATGTAATAGTGATGGGAGGAGAAGAGTAAATATGGATGACTGAACATTTTTCAAAACATTAAAATTATAGCAGTAGATAGCAGTGTATTCACAGGCACAATCTTTGTTATAATTGAGTTTCTAATTAATATGTTGTTTGCTGTGAATATTGATAACAAGAGGAATCCCATAGTGCTAACAGAATTCTTCAACTAAAAGTAAAGACTTAGTATCTGAAAGGAAGAGAGAGGTATTGTACCTCATGTTGTGATAGCTTCCTACATCATTTAAGAATGGTGTTCCAGGAAAAAAAAAAAAAATAATCCCCCTGTTTTATTGGAAAACATAAAATTTTCTTTATAGCAACTGTGATTTGCATATCAATAAAGCTAAAGCAAAGACTATTTGTTGTTTACTGAAACACACTACTTCTGTGTTTTAGGAGATTTCCTAGTTTTCAATAGAATTCCATGGATTTAAAAAGAAAATAATGCGTCTTGACCTCTAATGCTGAATTTCATTAGTATCACACTATTTCACCTTTGGTGCAAGGTCTATCTTATTATCACTGTTTAATTCAAATCTGTTTTAATTTTCTTTTTCTACTTCACTTCTCAATTCCTTTTACTTCTTTTTATCATAAAGTTACGGATATATGGAAGTCATAAATGTTACATAAATTATATTTAGTATTAATCATAATAAATGCATGTATTAGAAGAGGTTGATATTAACTTTTTAATTTTAATATAGTAACTTTTTTAATATAACTATATCAATTTTGCATTTTTGATTCTTTTTATACCTTCCACTATCATTTTGAAGATATTTATTGTTCTTTTTTAGCAGCCTTTTACCTTTAATCCACTAATTTAGAAATCCTTGTTATAATTGCTCTAGCCTTTTTAATTTTGTATATAAATATTTTCATAATCAAATATTAATTTTTGAACTCATAGTCCTTGGAATTTAATGTGGATCTTGGAATGATGGGCAAAATACCAAGTTTTTGGTCTGCTTCATTTTATAGGAGGGAAGAGTTATTGAATCTAAGCAATATACATTTGATTTTTAAAGCCATTGGCACTGTTAGTACAGTTTTTTTCAATGGGAAAAGCTACCTTTATTGGCAACTTGCTTTATCTCAGCATCTGCCATTTCTGTTTTCAAAATGGATCTTTCTTGACTGTAGCTAATGAAGTTTGACTTCTGCTGGGGTAATGGAAAAAATTCCAGGAGCCGGTTTCTAAACTATTCTGGTCTCTGCCAGAGGATATTCCAGAGTCACCCTAATTTCAGCCAGCTGACAGAACTGACATGAACTGACTCTGCTCAGCCTCACAGCCTTTCAGGGGTTGGCAAAGATTCACTTCTGTATTTTACAGTTGAAAAAAAAGAAAACATCAACTTATGTTATTCCATGCCTTTCCTATACATATGAATTTTCCTTGTTGAACTGCAGTTCTCTATTTCCCAACAGTTCAATCAGGTTCCAGAAAACTTCTGTGACTTTCTAAAAGTTTTATTGATGTTTCTTAAGTTCATCTTCCTCCTTCTCTTGCCTCTGGAGCATTAGGTGGTTAATCCAAAGATTGTTTCAGTTGTCATTGCAATTGAAAGTTTCACCTTTCACTGTGATTGTATTGATCTTCATTGTTAAACTCAATTCTACATTTTCTAAACATCAATAGCTAATAATGATTCAATGTAATAAATGTACATATTTTTAGGGTATGTGATTTCAGAATATTGGTATGCACATTAGTTTTGGCATAAAACATACTGATTGATGAAATTATATTCAAAGTCCCAGTTTTCACCTTACCAGGAACCCAATACTGCAATTTAGTGTTCAGTCTGTCTCATAGTTGTGAAAGTGAACTTGATAAAGGAAATTTATGCAGAGATGGCAAATAGAATATAAAATGCTTAAAATAACTGTTTGTGGAAGAATTAATTATTGTTGTGGAAATAAGACTCAGAGTAAATATGATAGATGTCCCAAAATACATTGAAGGATCATCACAAAAGAAATAAATATACTTCAGGAGGTAAATCACAGGAAAGATAGCAGTCATAGAATACTAAATAATTGTGAAGTGAGTTTGTGTGCATGGCACGTGCTCATAGGAGTTTTGGGAGATTTGGGACTGATCAAGGAAAAATTTAAGACCATGTGGTGGCAGTAGCACATAAAAACTTTGACAGTTATGCATAGGAACAAGTCCCTTTCAGTAGGAGACTGTCCAGATAAGGCATGTGAGTTAACCTCCACCTGGGAAGAGAGAAAGATTAATTCCCAGGAGAGAAGAATCAGAACCAAAGAGATTGCTATATGTTTAAGAGATGTCATTCAGCAGCAGAGTTAAAAGTCTCTGGCAAGAGAACTCCAAAGCACAGTAGTGCTTCTTCATTGCTAGACATTAACCTAATCTAAATATGGACAAGACTTTCTACTACAAGTTTTGTGTATCCCTAAGCATCTAAGTATCGTTATTGGAAATTGACCACTAACTACTCTGGTTTATATTAACATATATTTTAGTTGTTTAAATGACCAAGGTACCCATTTTTTTTCCCCATATATTTTTGGTCTTCAGCCCCTGGGTCCTATCTGAAACCTACCAAAAGCTTTTGAATTCCCTTAGTGTATTGAGTGACAAAGATATCTCTTATTATGTTAGAGAAGATAACTTTTGGACAACATCTGAGGATGGCCACTGGTTACCAGGGAAACCAATAAGAATAAAGGACCACCTGAGAAGTGAGAGGGCCTGGAGTTTCAATTCAATTTTTAATGGTCAATGAGTTATATAATGAAGCCTATATAACGAAGCCTAAATTAAAGCTCAAATGTCTTCAGAGAGTGTCTGATATTTTGAATGTGAAGATTTAGAGGAGAATGGCATGTCTGGAGGGAGCATAAAATCTCTGTGTGTTTTCCCCTTATCTTGCCCAATGCATCTCTCACCTGGCCATTGATTTGTGTACTTTTTTTAGAACACAAAAAAAAAATTAGTATTTTTTTTTTGTAATAAATTGTTCATGTAGTGTGTGAATGGGTTTCCTGAGTTCTACATGCAAATCAACCACATCCAAGAAGGGTGTCCTGGGAACCTCTGATATTGGCACTTGATCAGAAGCACAGGTAATAATTTTCTGGGCTTGCAAGGCCCCCTGAAGTCTGAGTAGGTAGTCACTGGGTGTTCTGATCTATAGCTGGTTGAAGCACAGGGTAAGTGCTTAAGGCTTATAACTAACTGGTGATTGAAGTGGAGGACAATTTTGGAATACTGAGACTTGCACCTGTGAAATCTGATGCTATGTATGTGTGTGGCCAAGAATTGCCGAAGAACCCCAAACTGTTAAGGAGTACATGTTCTAAAATGCCCAGAAATCTTCACACACAAAGGCAAAGACACACGTAAAGGCAAAAATCTTAGCGTGAGAGATTTTTAATAAAATTGGTGTGCAGTGCAAAAAGAAAAGGTTTCAAATAATAGACTTTCAATAAAACTCCAAAAAATACATATTACCTTATGGAAAAATACCCATCCAAACAGACTTGGCCTGAAGCAAGACAGCTGAGGCCTGAAAGCTTGCAACAAGTTTAAGTCACTTTCTTTTTTAATATTTATTTATGCATACAAGAACTGGGGTACATGCTAGGGATGCAGGGGGTGAGAGGATTCGCCAGAGGCAGAATAGGGAGCAGAACAGGCAGATCTACTGAAATACTCTTCTGAAGGGAATATCGGGTAAGGCAGGAGAGGTCTGCTGCACCATGTGGGTAGCTCCCTGTCTGGGGATCAGATTCATGCTCAGTAGCTGCAGATAGCTTTATAGTGTAGTGCTTAACCCCTTGCACCACCAGGGAGGCCTAGTATAAGTCACCTTCTGATGGGGAATCATAAGAAAAGGGTAAGGCAAGTCTCAGAGATCTGGGACAGAAGGAGAGGCCCCAAATTCAAATTGCACCACCGAATTCATCATAATGTCAAAATAACAGATGCCATCATTTCTGCCAAAATACTAGGGCTCAGCATAACTTTTCCTCGTATCGCTCACTCACTTGTCTCTTCTCCAAGTCACTCTTCTAAATGCCGCCCCAGGTCTCTACTCCTTTGTTCCACTTCCAGTATATACACCAACTTTGTTCTTTCCACTTGTCCCCAAATCAGGGAGTTTGATTAATGGCCTGCTGGGAGTTGTAGTCCAAGGTAGCTGCCCATAATTGGAAATGGGGAAAATGGCTTCTTTTCACTGCTCTGAGATGCTCCCCGCCATTTTTACTCAGATACATTGTGCAGTATTACCTCCCCATAGATAATGGGATGGGGAAGCCTCCACACATACCCATTGGAAATTGGATACAGAAACCTAAAACACAACACTATACTACTCCTAAACAGGTATTTCTCTAATACACTCTTTAGTTTAGTAAAACCGCCTTAAAAATCTGCTATTCACCAGATATTAACACCTAGAACATCAGGGCTGCACTCAAACTATTGCATCTGGGACTTTATTAACTACTACACTGCTTTCAATATGTTGTTCAACCTCTCTGACATCATTTTTTTCATTGTTAAATTGGAAATAAAACTAACTTCAATGGGTTGTCAAAATTTGCATCATTTCATATTTGAAAGCACAGTCTGGTACTTGGCAGGTAATGATGGTGAGAATTTTGTAAGCTGTTAGTGGAAGCCAAATTTGTTTAAAGTGTTTCATTTGATATTTGAAATTACATACAAAATCTTTAAAAATATGCATATGTTTAACCTAGATATTCCTTTACTAGGAACATGCTTTCAGGATACAATTAGAAATTTACACACATATTTATGTAACTATATGTTTATTGCATTTTATATAAGCACATTTTCTTTAATTGTAAGTGCTTAAAGGCAAATAATACATACCCCTTCTCATCATTTAGTCACTCTCACATTAACTAATTTTAATATGGATATAACACTTTTATAAGCCAAATTTATTTTAAATATGTGTTTTTCTCTTTACTGTCTCGCCAGTTACAATGTAAGATCCATGAAAGAAGGGGTCTTACTGTCAGATTTGTTGCTTTATTCTTAAAGCCCCCATCAGAGATTGCCCCTTAGTAAAATAGTCACTAGATGTAATAATTTAAATATATAATAAGCACAGAGTACATAGTCATTTAATGAGTTTATAGATGAATATTTAACAAAATGAATGACCATACATGATAGATGAAAAAATACTATATAATTATCAAGTGTTGTGGTATCAAATTTGAAGATTTATTTTGCAAATATTTTGTAAATATCAACAACAGTTACTCAGAAGATTTTGTTTTTTTATTCATATATTTCTGTAATTTGTAAATTAGCTGCTGTACAGTTTAATGCTTTTGTAATAGAATGAAAGCAATTAAAATTCAAGTTATGATTTTTATGATTTTCTTCTATTCTTTTCAAATCCAAATTCACAATTTTAGCCAATTAGGCACCTAACTGGCCTAAAAGAAAGAAATCAGAGAAGCAGTAAGCTTTAATTAGAGGTCAGTAAAATTTAGTCCCTACCTGTAAAGTCAGGATTGAAGGAGGACTAGGTAATGCCAAACCATTTATGGATGGATACAAGCAGAGAATAAGAAATCACTGGCTTTTGTAGAGCTGCAGTGGAAATAGGTTCTGAATGCAATTAATTGTAATACAAGACATTTCCTACCTATGCTACCCCTTAGGGCTGTTATTTGTACTGAAGAGGGTATATAGTTAAATATAATTCAATTATACGATTCAATAATTTATTGATCACCACCTCTGGACAAGGCTCTGTCATAAATTGTAAGGATAACAATCTACAAAAAAGAGAGTTCCTGCCCTTAAAGCTCAGGTTCTGGTTGGGAGGGAAGGTAAAGAAATGAATTCTTAAGCTAATTAGTAATATGAAATGTAGTTGCATGTGAAGTAGAGCAGTACACAAAAGAAGAGCCAAGTGCAAGGACAATCTAAATGAATGTGTTTTATGAAATTAGAGATGTAATTAAGTCAAGATTTTTTAAAAAAATATTTATTTATTTATTTTTGTATAGGGGATCTGGGGTGCAGACAAGAGGTGCAAGGGGTGAGAAGATTCACCAGAAAGAGAGTGGGGAGCTGAACAGGCAGACTGACTGAAATACACTGCTGAGGGGAGCAGTGGGCAAGACAGGAGAGGTCTGCTGCACAGTATGTGGGTTAGCTCACTGGCTGGATCAAACTCAGCCAGTCCTGATGATAATAGAGCTGAGACTTAACCCCTAGGTTACCAGGAAGGCCCATAAATGTATCAGTGAGTTTGAATGGGAAGATTTTTACAGATCCTACCACAAACCTGACCCCCGAGCCCCATCATCTTAAATTTTATCATTTTGGATATCTACATCTCAGTCTATTTTCCTATTTACTAAAGTGATAACCAACTCTTGCTTCATTGTCCCATTGCTAAATCCTCTGGTTTCCACTTCATATAAAATGTCTATATGTCTAACCTTTCTAATGTATCCTTCATAGCAGTAAAAATTGTATAGTCTTGGTCAAATGTATACAATTTGTAGATCATAAGCCAAATTTTTCTTCTGTTTGTATAAAATTTTATTGGAACACAACAACTCCCATTCATTTATATTTTATGTATCTGCATGTGTGGCAAAATCAGGTGTTGTTATAGAGCTGTATGCTGTCCTCCCAAAAAAACTAGTTTATACTATCTGAACTTTTATAGATTTAATTCCCTTATATGCACCATGCAGATTTTTAAAAATATTAGGTAATTATCTTTAACCAATATTGCTTCCTTCTTCTTGCCTTGAAATAAAGATAATAAACTTAAAGATAACTTCAAGTCCAGAAGTTACAAAGTGTTGCTCCAAATATTTGTGTTTTCTTACTCTAAGGAAAATAGGATGAACTAAAAAAAACAAATACAGATAAATGGTATGGGGACATAGCTATCGAAAATGTGTAAAGAAGTATAAATTTAGAAAGTTAGGTCGATATCTGATGTCTCTACTGATTTTTAAAAGTTATTTTCATATTTGGAAGTTAAATTAAGTGGTCATCAGACTTCCAAAATATCAACATGCCAAATTCTAACATGAATACTTAAAAAATAATGCCATAACTGAAAATTGTGTTATTTATGACATTTGATCTTGAATTTGTATTTTAAATAAGTTATTTAAAATGCATGCATTTGTTAAAATTAATTAAATTCTGTCCTGAAGATAAATACATATGACTCATTAAATTACTACAAGTGGATCAGAAATAGAGTAAAGCAACTGAGTTCATTTCAAATTCAAAGTTGTGTGCCATCTATACTATATATTTTATTGTTTTGATTATGAAATTTGTCTATAGCACCACCCCTGTTGAAATGCACACATCCCTCTATTAATATAATCTGTTTTGAAGGTGTAAGTCTTTTAGTTATTTTCTAAAATTTGCCAAAGGGCAATATGCATCTGCCAAAATGAAAAACATGGACAATTTTTGTGCCTCTAGGTGGTACTAAAATGGCATGTCACCATCTGCCACTAGGCATGTTCTATGATAAACATTTAAAATATTTCATCTAGTTTTATAAGAGCACACATATTTTAATTACTTTTATTCCCATAATCTTGGATTTACCGAACTTATGTGTTTTCTCTTGAGTCCTAGAGGCAAACAGTTAAAGTATATGTACAGAACTGTACCTATGCTCATGTAAAAATGCACAAAAGAAAGACTTAATATCAACTGCTTTATATATAAGGTATAAGGAAATAAATTCTTTATTATAAAACATTACTATATATCTGTGATGATGACATGATAATCAATGTTATCAAGAGGAATATAGGTAAAAAATTATACAGGTATCTTCTCAATTTTTATGTAGTCTCTTTTTTTTTAAGATTTATTGATTGATTGATTGATTGATTTATACATACATGCATACAAGCACTGGGTACAGTCAGAAGTACGGGAGGGTGAGAGAATTCACCAGAGCCAGAGCAGGGAGCAGAGCAGGCAGAAGGACCGAAGTACACTGCTGAGGGGAGCAGTGGGTGGCAGGAGAGGTCTGGGCGCCATGTGGGACCCTCCTCTGGTGGCCGGGGAGCAGCCGGGGATCGAACCGGCACTGCAGAGGCTGCGGGCAGCTTCACAACCCAGCGCTCAACCGCTGCGCCACCGGGGAGGCCCTTTATGTAGTCTCTTATACAGAGATATTAATATTTGCAGAATAAAAATTTGTAAATACTGAAATAAGAAGAAATTTTTGTCCGACTACATACTGATTCAGATTTATATACCTAAACACTAGATAATCAAAATTTTCTTGAAAAAAATATGTAACTTTTTTTTTTTTTCCTTTTGTGAGACCCTCGCCAGTGGCCAGGGATCCAACTGGCGCTGCACAGGCTGCAGGCAGCCTTGCAACCCAGCGCTTAACCGCTGTGCAACGAGGGGAGGCCCACATTTTAACCATAGTTTACATGAGAAAAATACTTTGCATCCTTGTATAAATAATTCAATAAAATGAGTTACATATTGAAAAACAAGAAGAAAGTAAATTCTCCTTCAGGGATGTTCTGTGAGTTAGTCTACACATTTTTTTTTTTCTCATTTCCAATAAGAAAATTATATGTAATTGTTAGCACTATGAAAACATGATTTTAGAATCCAGAGCTAAAGGTACACTGCCACAGACTAAACACACCAATGTAGCATCATCCCAGTAAACAGGATGTTAGTAACACACAGCTTCACTCTAATACCTGTTTTCAAATACTGCTCCCCAACAAAGGGTAATTGTTATCCTGATCTCACAGCCTAGTAAGTTATGCTTGGCTTCATAAATTAAATAAATATAATCATATAGTGCAAGATGCAATTTAAATCTTTCCATAAGCATGCATCTGTTATGGAAAATACCATTTTTAAATGAATTTACTATGTAATAGTAATTTAACTATTTGTTTTTCCATAGTAGATAACCATTTGCTTAGTACTACTATTAGTCATTCTTTTCCTCATTAGTTAATAGTTCGGAAAAGAGAAAAATGCTTAAAGTTTGTTAAAAGTTAAAAAAAATAATTCTAAAAGTCTTTCAAGTGGAAGATTTTCATACCAGGATGCCATTAATGATAAGCCCACCAGTGTATTTTAAGTTATCATTTTATTTAACCTTTAATTTTTCTCAAAGATTTCTAGAGCTTGCTATTCTGCTCTTATTTATTTATTTATTTGTATTGAGTTGTTTTTATAATGAGGACAAGAATAAAAGCTATGGCTAATTTTAAAGTTGTGTCTCTGCAGTGGGAGTAGCTGTCATAAGATGTTCTTGTGGTTGAGCAAGGATCTTTATATCAAGCACTGTGTTTGGTGGCCCTGTGCACCAATAATTGTTCTAAAGGCATTGCAAGTGAGGAAACTGAATCTCTATCTAGTGACACAGTTAACATACAAGAGAGTAGCAATTCCAAGATTGGTTTTTCCAATCTAAATTTAGCCTGTTGGCCTAATTTGGATATTTTGTGCAGTAATACTCAAGTACCATCATTGCCATCCCCAACATCCATAGGACATATGGTGGAAATCAGGATATTTTTAAAGAAATACAAACTCCCCCTTTTAAAACTGGAATTCACTGGAGTTCACTATTTTGTTGAATATTATAATAATTCCATATAATCATATCTAATAAGGTTGTGGACAATGCATTTATAAATGGATACTATATATAGTAAATATATATATATATTATAGTAAATATATATATTATAACATACTCTTAAATATTCACATAATTGGCAAATTCACTCATTAGCATTTCTAACAGGTCTAAATAGTCTTATTCAAAAAGAGTATTTGGGAAATTGAAAGGGCAGAAAACTGCAAATAGCTTTAGTATCTAAACAATAGAACTATTTGATTATCTGACAGGTATTTACTAGATTTTATTGAATGCATAGATTTTTCAATCTAGTTATATAATTATGTGCCATTAATCTTTTACCTGAGAATTTGCACTAAGTAGTACTTTAGTTGGAAGCTTAACATGTTTAATTACTACTCTTTTATTTAGGCAATTGGCTAGAGGTTTCCTTCAAAAAAATCCATTTCTCTTTTCACTTGTATTTCTGCTTTCATTTCTCACTGCCCCCCCCTTCCTTGTCAGGCACATATACATATATCCCATCTAAATAGATCCTTTTTTTTAACATTTGAGTTGGCTAAATGAATGAAGGTCCTTTGATTTACACATAAAATCATACTATATAATCTCATGGTGACCTATTTCCTCCTCCTACTCCACCTTCTATCTTATTAAACCTCAGTTTCCTTTGCCGGTTATTATCCATCTTCATGTCCAAATACCTTTGTTTTTACTCTTCAGTCTTTCCATCAATTATAACCTTCATTTGGCATTTGTCTAAAGTTTTGCCTGAACCAAATTGCTGGCTGTTACTTTTGGATGTATATACCGATTTACTGATTGGGTGCACGCACTCTCTCTCTCTCTCTCTCTCTCTCTCTGTCTCTCTCTGTCTCTCTCTGTCTCTCTCTATATATAGTGCAGTAATATATATATATATATATATATGCTAGAGTGTGTGTGTGTGTATATATATATATATACACACACACACACACACACACACATATATACGCTAGAAATCCCAAAAGGGCTGTCAGTATTGTGAGGTAATCCCAAAATATTCTCTTAGAAAGTTTACCTTTGAACTTTTAAGTAAACATAATGTCTTCCTCACCTTTCAGTGTCATGTAATATTCAGCTACTTAGCATTTCCAACCATTCCAGTTAATGAAGTTGCCCTTCTGGACAGTCCTGATACCTTGAATTTTGTTTTCTTTCTACTCTCAAGGGTTTCGTTTCAGCAATTATTCTCTTTATTTTTTAAGCATCAGTTCTAAATTCTCTGTAGGATTCGTTTCTGCACACAAACTTACTCTAATACTCACTTAAAAAAAAAAAAAAACTACTCACCTTACCTCATTACTCCCATTCCTTTACTCTGATCTACTTTATGTAGTAAAAAAGGTTTTTCTGCACTCTATGAATTGTCTTCATACTTCCCATTTTCTCCTTAATTTACTTTAATTATTGGGCTTTAGCCTCATAAATTAACTAAGAAATCTCATAATGAAAATGACCCAGGGATCCCCCAAGCTGGTGGTCAGTTCTCAGTCCTTGTCTTGTTAGACATCATAGCAGCAGCAATGACAACAGGTGACATTTCCCTCTTTCTTGAAATTTTCTATATAACATGCCCTGGTTTTCTGTCTCTTTTGTAGTCCTCTACTTTAATTTTTCTAGCCTTTTCTAAGTTTCTGATACCTACAGGATTTTTACAGATTTAATTAACCCCGGCTTTCCCCTACTCCCAACCCCAATCATTTTTTTTTCTTTTACTTCATTCATTCCATAAATGATACATTTAGTTCACAGCTCTATATGTTAGAAATGAGAATTCTCAAATTTATGAAGTTGTCCTGGATCTTGAGTCAGACTCAGCACCTACTACCTCATTAACATCTCCATTTGGATAAAGAAAATACTTAAAAACTTAACATGTCCCCAATTACTCAGATAACCACACCCAATCTACTAACTCTTCAATATAACATTTAATTTCAAGAATTATTACAACCGGGCCTCCCTGGTGGCACAGCGGTTGAGAGCTGGGCTGCGAAGCTGCCTGCAGCCTCGGCAGCGCCGGTTGGATGCCCGGCTGCCGGTGAGGGTCCCACATGGTGCGCAGACCTCTCCTGTCTCGCCTGCTGCTCCCCTCAGCAGTGTATTTCATCACTCTGCCTGTTCTATTCCCCACTCTGGCTCTGGTGAATTATCTCACCCTCCCGTGCTTCCAACTGCACCCTAGTGCTTGTATAAATAAATAAATAAATAAATAAATAAATAAATAAATAAATAAATCTATCTTTAAAAAAAAAAAAGAATTATTACAACCACTTCCTAGTCTGCAGAATAAGACCTAAGGTACATTGTTGTTGTTTTTTCCCCTCTTGCCCTATATTCTTGCCATCAGTAAATGCTGATGGCTGTCTCTCTAAAATATTTCCCTGATTGACATCACAATATCCCCACTGCTAAAATTGTGGGCCAGCCCACCATTGCATTTTGTTTGGATTACATAAACAACCCCCTACCTGGTTTTCCTGCTTTCTCTCTTGAACCCTTACAGCACACCTTCCATATTCTGGCTACTGATATTTTTAAAACATAAACCAAATAATTTCATTTCTCTGATTAAAATATTCCAATTGTGTTTTATTTAACTTAGAATGAAATCCAAACAATTTAAGTTTCCACTAATCTTTGCATATGGTTCAAGTATTATATGCTTCCATTATCCTTCTAATTATCCATCCTATTATCCAGCATTTATTCATTCCCTGGATTTCTGCCACTGATCTTGGTTCTTCTTGAGATGTTGACTCTACAGATATTGTCAAGGCTTTCCCTATTCATCTTCACGACAAAACACAAATCTTGCCATGACATCATCCTTACATACTTAGCCAGCCCACCAATTGGATCAATCATTTTACTGGATTTATATATAACATCATTTAATAATTTAGTTTTCATATATATTTTGTGTTTACTGCCCCTAAATTAAAAAATATATAAACTCATCGAAGACAAGTATTATATTCGTTGCTCAACCCATTTTCTTCAATGCCTAGCACATGGCATAGCATGCAGTAAATGTTCAATTTAAATGCTGGACTTATTGAGGTAATAAACATTAAATATTCCTGGTATTGTTACTAAAACATCCATCTTTGCTCACAAACTGCCAAATAATAAAATATTAATAGCTTGCCTTGTTGGTACTTATCTAATTTTCCTTATACTAGGGAGGACAATAATAATTTGTTTGTGTAGATTTTTAAAAATGCAGAATTTCATGAGAAAGAGGGAAGGTAAGTATATAGTTACAGATCTCAGTGCTAGAAGCCCAACATCCAATATGAGCTTTACAATGACTTGTTTTGTGGCAGGCAGAAGTTACCTTACCTTTCTTAAACTGTTGTTCCTCTGATCTATAATATGGATTCAATATAAACCAGATCTCATAGAAAGGGATGTTTAAGGATTACTGAGTGTCCATAAGATTCTTTGATTTTACCTTAAAATCTGTCATGAAAATAGTAAAAAAAAAAGATTCACAGATTGTTGTAATTGAGAACTTTTTCCATCTATTACCACTTAGTTTAACTTGTCAATTTGGAAGAATAATAAACACCATTGGCAAACCAAGGATGGGGAGGTGGGAACATTCAGCTGCAGGTACAGGCAATAAGGAAAGACATACAGTCTACAGAGTATTAAAAATATGTATAAAGAAAAGAGGCTAAAAGACAAAGCATTTTTATTATCAGTTTGTGCAAGCAATTCTAAAATGATGCCAGCAATGGAATAATCTTCCCTCTTTTTTGATCTAAGTTCTAAATAATTGAAGGCTACTGTACAGGTGTTTTTTTTTTTTAAGATTTATTTTATTTATTCATACAAGAACTGAGGGTATAGGCCAGAGGTGTGGGGATTGAGAGGATTCACCAGAGACAGAGTGGGGAGCAGAAGAGGCAGATCTACTGACATACAGTGCTGAGGGGAGCAGTGTAGGAGACAGGAGAGGGCTGCTGCGCCCTATGTATTATTTCCCTGGACAGGGACTGAACTCAGGTTGCAGTGTCTGGTGGTAGCTTGATAGTGCTGACACTTTAACCCCTGCACCACCAAGGGTGCCCTACTGCACAGTTTTGTTGTTTTTTTTTTCAAAGATTTATTTATTTATTTTATACAAGCACTGGGTACAGTCAGAAGTGCAGGAGGGTGAGAGAATTCACCAGAGTTAGAGCAGAGAACAGAACGAACAGAACAGACAGAATGACGAAATACACTGCTGAGGGGAGCAGCGGATGGCAGGAGAGGTCTGTGCACCATGTGGGACCCTCGCCCATGGCCAGGGATTGAACCGGCGCTGCAGAGGCTGCGGGCAGCTTCGCAGCCCAGCATTCAACCGCTGCGCCACTTTGGGAGGCCCCCTACTGTACAGTTTTAATACTATCACCAAATTAGAATATTTTGTGTCTTATATTTACTAAACAGAGTAATTTACATGAAAGTTAATATGGAGAACTACCAGTTATGCGGGCAGCCTCGCAACTCAGCCCTCAACTGCTGTGCCACCAGGGAGGGAGGCCCTGTATTCCTTTTTTTTTTTTTTTAATTTTCATAGTTGCATACATATTTGTCTCCTTGTTAATAGCCAGATTTTTAGTTTTCAACTTCATTGTTAAAATGAAAACTTCACATCACTGTGATTAATCAGTATATTTTAATACAAGTTAAGTTTAGAATAAACAGGTATCTGTAAAAGTGGGGATTCAGTTCCTTTCTTCCTTTGCCTGATAAATTAATAAAAAGGGACTCCCAGGTGGCACAAGGGGTTGAGCATGGAACTATGGGGCTGTCGGCAGCCTCTGCAGCTCAAGTTCAATCCCCTGTTTGGACAGGGAGCAACCCACGTGGCACAGCAGACCTCTCCTGGCTCCCTCCCTGCCCCCCCAGCAGTGTGTTTCAGTCAATCCACCTGTTTTGTTCCCCATTCTGTCTCTAGTGAATACTCTCACCCCCCACACGTCTGGCCTGTACCCCAGCTCTTGTGTGCATAAATAAATCTTTAAAAAACAAAACCAAAAAAACCCTGAATTTAAGTATTTAAATAATGATTTAATTAATTTCTCATAATCTAAACCCAAGTTACTTTCTGTTTTATTCACTATAACTTTTCCTTTAAACCTTAATATCACCTGGTTTTTAGGTTCTGAAATTTGCTATACCTACATATGTGGTGTATTGTTTGTTCAGAGAAATGTTGATCATAGTATCATTTTACTATAAATATTCTAATACACAAAGAAATAATAAGAACAATAGAACTAAATAAGTACCCACAGGACATCAAAGGACATTGTTATCCATTTACTTTGCTAGTTGACACCGTTAGATTTTGCAACATACCGTAAATTTTGATTCTCCTTTTTCCATCCCACTTTAAGAGAAGAAAATTACAGAATCTTGTCTTCTTTCAATTAGTCTTCTTTATTTCTGTGCATTGATGGGACATTGAGTTAGCACTGTTACTCTTTTTTTTTTCTTTCTTTTTTTTTTTTTTTTGGTTTCTATGGGTAATTGGAAAAATCTATTATTCATTCTCCTTCTGAATGAGAGAAGAAGGTAAGTTCGGTACATTTGCACTATGAGTAAATTTTCCAGTAGGGACTCAATAAATATCTGTGGAAGGAATGCATGAAAATTTCATAGATAATGTATTCAAAGGTCAGTTGTACTCGTTACTTTGTTTACCTTTTCCCTGACCATCATAGCACCTTCTCAATGTGTAATCTAGAATGAGTACCTAAAACCAAAGAAGTCTGCCAAAAGCATGCCTTTGCCTTTCTCTTCACTTGTCATTTTCCATCTCCAGATACCTATGGACAAATTGGAAAGAGATGGAACATTCCAATTCAGATAATTAAAGATTATTTTTAAAGGGATTGTTTAAAAAATGGAAATGCTCAATGGATTTTGGTTATATTCAAACTAGACATTTTTTAATATTTCCCATTAATACTTTCAAAATTTTATATGCATCAAATATATGCAATCAGCATCTTTAATATGCAAAATTATTTTGATTTTCAGAAATGATTTAGCATAGTCCCTGGTAATAAACACAAAAGCTCATTTTTGAATAGCATCATTTTTGAATGATGATTACATGAAGTCATTTGTGTGTGAAATGCTTTGAAACTATAAAGATTTATATTCAAGGTAAAAATAATAGGGTCTATTATTTTTATTTTTTAAAATCAAGGGTTTATTTAGAAAAACAATAGCTCACACACAGCTTGCAAGGAACACAGATTGCACAACTGAGATATCAAGATTGCAAATTTCCATCTACCAAAAGTCATCACAAACATTTTTAGAAGTTAAATTATGCTTGAATAGGCAACACATTTTCAAGGACTATTTTCATTGATTTGGTTGAAGTAAGTATAACCTTTGTTCTAGATTAATTTCTATTTGCTTGATTTTTGGCTAGACAAGCAGCATATTGGCTACTTTTTTTTTTTTAAGATTTATTTATTTATTTATACAAGCACTGGGTACAGTCAGAAGCGCAGGAGGGTGAGAGAATTCACCAGAGCCAGAGCGGGGAACAGAACAGGCAGACTGACAAAATACACTGCTGAGGGGAGCGGGGAGCGTGGCAGTAGAGGTCTGTTGCACCATGTGGGACCCTCTCCGGGAGCCGGGGATCGAACCGGTGCTACAGAGGCTACAGGCAGCTTCGCAGCCCAGCGCTCAACCGCTGCCCACCAGGGGAGGCCCTGGCTCTTTTTTTTTTTTTTTTGACAGGAATTTGAAGCCCATTTTTATTAATATAAATAATTCTCTAGATCAAATGTAGTTGCACCAAATCAGTCAATCACCATTACAAGTCAAAAACAAATATTCTGGAACTTGAGACAGCAAACTGTATATCAGATAAATCACCCATGTGATTCCACGGAGTGTGTTTATATGCTCAAATATAATCATGGAGGCATCCAGGTCCTGCTTTGTACCTTTCAGCTCAGTAAGACATTTGACTGCAAAGTCAGTACAATGCTGCAGGAGCAGGGGGTAGGGATTTCACTTAAAATGCAGGGAGTTGTCAATGAAAACTCAAGGGGTGGCCAGATACCCACAGTGTATTAGGGCGAAACAGAAGTGTTCTTGGAAATAAAATCTATAATTGAGGTACAGTGTCATAGTTGGCTATTACTCCCTATTTTTGTTATCAGGAATGAGTTGTTCCCTTCTGTTGTGATTTTCCAAAATAAAACAAAAGAATGTGAAAACAAAACAAACAAACAAAAGAAACAGGAACGGAAAAAAACTTAATGAAGCCTATGTCCACAAAGTAAATTATTTGTCCGTATTTTCCAGAAATATGGAGACAAATCCAATTTATACCTGTAAAGGAGTGTTGTAATTGGAAATGCTTCAAAAACTAACTCTCACTTGAATCCCAGAGGCACAGAGTGTTTATAGAGAGTGCTGCTTGCTCTGCTCTCATTTATAAACTTGGCAATATCTTCCGACATAAAAGTAGACAGAGAGGCAGGTGTATGATTCCAATTGCCTAGAGTTTATTTAAATAGTCTATTTACTTTTCTGTTGAATGTAATAAAAGGTATTTACCACAGCATATGTCACATGACAGGGTACTTTTGATGTCTTAGAAGTTGTTATGTTTGGGGGTAAGACAGACTTTGGGAACTAAATCTTCATTAAAATTGTGATTTAGCCAGCAGCTTTTCTTAACATACAAGCCATCTCAATTAAAGCGATATGAAAGCTTTTTATTAACTTGTCTTTTTGGATTTCAAAGAAATAGTACCTCTCTACCACCACCTTCCATATATGAGTGTTTAATAATTTCATTTTAACTTAGCATCAATATTTTTGAGACGGTGATTCTTTTTAAGTAATTCATTCAGCTTTCATGAATCACGAACACACATTTTAGTGATAGAGAACAATTTGGCTAATACATTTACGTGCGGAAGGCTGCGGCTTGAAAATAATGCAGGCGGACAGTGGGCTTCAACCATTATTTGAATACTCTACACTAAGGCAATAAATTATTTTCGTCTTGAAATGACAGGGTTGCACACATTCCATGCTGTGCCTCACCTGGTTGTTGTTATCACAAACCCCCTTATTCTGTAACAAATTATGCCAAATGGAAAGGGGTTTATAGAGATGACACTCAGGTAATATCTCCTGATAATAAGGATGTAACACTTGCTGCCACAACAAATGTACTTCCTGCTGGTATTTTTTATGTGATGTTGCCTGCCGTTTTGCTCATTGCCCTTAGATGCAGGAGGCTTTCTGATATGATATGACAGGTGGATGAAGATAATATATCCTGTGAATCACTTTTAATATAAAGAATATATCATCCATCATATGTGAACTTGGATTGGTTTCATTTTCATTTTCTTATTCCTGGTATCATTAATCTTCTGCAATTAACAATGTGTCACACCGATCATCGACTTTTAATCAGGAGAATTTAACCACCTTAAAACAACATTAATTCGGATTTTCTTGCCCATGAGTCAAAGACTTGACTTTTATTAGTTTAAGCCAATCTAAAAAGAACACAGACATATTTTCATGGAATTAAAGTGACTCTATGCTGTTTTTTCCACATGTGGGAGTCCTTTGTAGCTCTGGCCATCTCTCCAGAGGAGGAGTCCATGTGAAGAACTGGCTCCATCACTTCCTGGCAATCTCTGAGGGAGACACAGATAAATGCCAGAGGTGATGGAGGCTATAGATATCATATCAAAGTTTTATTTGAACCAGACAAAAGCCTGAGTTTGATCATAAAATCTCAGAAAAGAGAGAATCTCACTTGTGTCATCTGGAAAGGAAAGGGAAAAAAAATCAAACAGATCAAGTTAAAGCTTAACCCCAATTGCCTGTATCAACTGTAAGTTTTCATTGAGTTAATTTGAGACTGGATAGAATGTGAGATATTTGAAACTACTAAGATAAAATTATTCAAGTTAGATCATCTATGAAATCCCAGCTTGTCAGTGTGGTCTCAAGTCAGACTGTCATTCATGTGCATATACTATGTGTTTGTGTGATGCTATTTTGCACATACAACTTACAGAAAAAGCAATAATCTTGGAGAGGTTTTAAAATATATGAGTTTTTTTTTTGTATGTCTTGGTGAATGTTGGACAAGTTAAGATAAATTATATTTTCCTCACAATTCTGTGTATTTTAAAAAGATAGTGAGTTTCATTATATTACACTGTTTTCTACCTTCAAAAATACTAATCATTTTTGAAATGACACAGAAAAATTGAATTCTCTTGAGATATATATATATATATATATATATATATGTATTTTTTTTTTTGCTTATCTTGCTCTTACTCTCTCATTCTCTATGTCGGTGTGTGTGTGTTACCATCCTTGACCATATAGCTTACAAAAAGATTAGCTTCATTTTGAATTTGAAATAATCATGTTTATTTGTGTTTTCCTTGTGTTTATCAACAATAATTTCACTCATGGTTTTACCATTTTCTAAGTGCTATATCTGGCCACTCACAAGTGTACTGCTATGAGGTGGCATTGGTAAAATTGAACTCATGGCTGATTTGTGATGATTAAATATAATAGAATTTATTTATTTTTTTGAAAATCTCCTGGCAAGGTAACTTAGCATGGGGTCTTCCTGAAGCACACTCTGATGCAAAGATTCAAGTGCAAGTAGTTTATTTGAGAAATGATCCTGGGAAATAGGGCTAGCTAAATAAAATATTGGGAAAATAAAGTCTTATGACACCTGCTATCACAGTGGGTGTCCATAACTTACTGTTCTGAGCAAACTTTTTCCTTGGAAAGCATAAAAGTACATGCTCAGAATTATACTAGCTGCAGGGGAAGGCATCTAAGGTTTTTTTGCACCCATTTTTATTGTCCATTGTCTGAGATCCATTGGGAGGAAGGTGTTAAATCCCTGGAACTATTGGATAACCTGTGTGGGCAGGATAGGTCTCAAAAGATCTAGGAAATAAGACTTGAGGCAAAGAGATGAAGATATCTGACATTTGGTTATTGGAGTGTTATTGAACTCTATAGGTGCGACTATTGGACATCTCCCAGCCAGACAGACTCAATTTTTGTCTGAGAAAGAGAAGTTGATTACTTCTACAGGTAATGAAGGCTGCAGATAATGAAGTCTTTAGTTCCAAAAACTGCATCACTAGAAAAATACTTGAAAGGGATTTGGAAAGAAAACTGGGCAAAAAATGAGACAAAGGAGTTCTTGGTGAGTGTGTGTGGTGGTTTTGGGCTTTGCTGCCCAGTGTCTGGTCATCTGGCAATCTCTGCTCAGATGCGGTCCATGCTTCCATAAACATTGCATTTTTAGAATATGCTGGCTCAGGTGAAGTGTTTTAGGTGAAGATTTTTAGAAAGATAATGAAGTTGGTGTGAAGTTTAGGTCACAGATAGAAGAATTGTACATGATCTACATTTTGTGCATATAGGTGCATGCTCAAACTAGGCAGGGTGGTTGGAACTTGTTAACTAGACAGACTAAAATATATGGTTTAGTTACACAATGCTGCTTTCAAAAAAATCAATTAAATATCTTAACTGCCAGTTGTGGTCAGAAATGAGGGAATTTAACCTTTTGTTATTTTGAGGTCCTCAAATTGTTTTTTTATTTTTTTATTTTATTATATATATATTTTTACATCATTTTTCATTTTTGCACAATGTATGCATTTCTCTTGGTTATAATATCCCATAACCTTCCCACCCCTGCCCCCTTGTTTTGATCCTACTGGATTCTCCCTCCCCCCAACCCCTGTAGTGTGTCTCTGGTTTATAGTTGCTTGTTGATTTTGATTTTTGCTTTATTATAATTAGTCTTTTTCCTGGCCTCTTATTTAGGTTTTCTAAATTCCTGCTATGAGTGAGACCATCCGGTATTTTTCTTTTTCTTTCTGGCTTATTTCGCTGAGCAGGATCCCTTCCAGCTCCATCCATGTTGCTGCAAATTGCATGAGTTTGTCTTTTTTGATTGCTGAGTAATCTTCCATTGTGTATATGTGCCACATATTCTTACTCCAGTCATCTATTTTTGGACATTTGGGTTGTTTCCATAGCTTACCTATTGTGAATAGTGCTGTGATAAATATAAACATAGAGGTGCAGATGCCCTTTTGAATTAATGTTTCTGTGTCCTCTGGGTAAATACTTAGAGTGAAATTTCTGGATCTTATGGAAGCTCCATCTTTAACAGACTGAGGAATCTCCACACAGCTCTCCATAGTGGTACGACCAGTTTGCTCTCCTACCAGCACATCCTTACCAACATTTGTTGTTACTAGTTTTTTTTTTTTTTTTAATATGTGCCATCCTCACTGGTGTAAGATGGTATCTCACTGTAGTTTTGATTTGCATTTCCCTGACTACAAGTAATGTTGAACATTTTTTCATATACCTGTTGGACATTTGATTTTCCTCCTTGGAGAAGTTTCTTTTTAGCTCTTATTTGTTTTTGTTGAGTCTCATCAGCTCTTTGTATATTTTGTGATCAGTCTTTTATCATTAAGGTTGTGTGCAAAAATTGTCCACAATCGGTGGGGTGTTTCTTTGTTTTGGTTACCGTCTCTTTTGCTGTACAGAAGCTCTTCAATTTGAAGTAGTCAGAGCTGTTTATCTTTGCCTTCACTATCAATGCTTTGGGGGATGTGTCTTTAAAGATGTTTGTGAGGTGTATGTCATGTAGTGTTTTGCCTATATTTCCTTCTATATATTTTATGGTTTCAGGTCTTATGTCTAGTTCTTTAATCCATTTTGAGTTGGTTTTTGTGCATGGTGTGAGGTAGTAGTCAAGTCCTGGTTTCATAACAGTAACACTGAGTTGAACAATGGTTCTAAGTGGAGCACCATAGTATATGGGATACAGTAGGTATTATTTTACAACTACTTCATTGTCACTAGGTAAATGTCCCAGTAACTGTTCTCTTTAAGAATTGCCAACCTACTTTCTAGGAAGAAAAGGAGAAATGAATGATCAAGGAATGAAAAAAAAGGAGCTTTTTTTTATAGTTTAGGGAGTATTTAAGACTTGGGTAATTAAAAATATAGTGTAATTGTTTGGGAAAGAAACTATAAACACAAATCCTCACATTTCTTAATAAATTGCTTTCATGAGTCTAGTCTTTTTATTAAATCATAGGTATGCTTCTTAATCAAGTATATTTTCTTTCTGCATTACTTCTAACATAATTCATAAAGATAATGATACAAGTTATTCCTCTTTTAATGCAAAGCTTTTCACAAAGTTCTAATTACAGATCTTGAAGGGTTGGCAGAGAACCCAAGTGTCCACTCACTCAGCATTTCTTCCTGAGAAGAAAGTCCCATGAAAACTAAAAATAAGGAAGAAGCCATATTCCCCTATATTTTAGAGACGGCCAAGTTATTTTTGTGCTGGCATGTAAGTCATTATTTATTTGCATTGTTACTTCTTAGTTTATTCCAAATAAACTGAGAATACCAAATAGACCTTAAATGGTTGCATTTATTCTGAAGCCCACATACATGGAAAACAGTGAGTTATAGAGCCAACCACATCAAAAGGGGTTTGTTCAGTGGAAAACCTAAAATCAAATATTTCATGACTAACCTGCTTCTTGGATTCTATCACTACATCCTCTTTCACTTCTAAAAGTGACTTCTTACCAAGAGCCTTTTCTATTTCTCAAATGTTTGACATGTTTATAGGTACTTAGTTTACAAAGTAGAAAATAACAATCATGTCAAAATACATTAGAGAAACTAGCACTGTAGAATGTTGGAAGTCTAATAAGTAAAATAAATTTGTCTTATAAGTTTGCCTTAAGTAATTTCAAATTTAGGAATTATTGAAAATGAGTAGCAGGTTTAATAAATCCAGTTAGAAAAAGAACTAAAAGATTGGTGTGATATTTTATTCCAGAAAACCCCATCAAAAATAGAATTATGATGATAATATGTTTAAGGTTAAAATATTTCTTTCAATTTTTAAGTAAGTGAATCAAAGCAGTATAGCTCAAATTTATCAGATGAGAATGAGACTCAGACTGTCATTTCAAAGTGGTGGGGGATTTCTTAAGCTTATATGCTAGTTTCCAATAAGTGTAAATTTCTCAAAACATTCACATGATTATAAAATTCTTAGTTTTAACCCTTTTAGGAACTGGAAAATAGAGAATGCCCAGTCAAGAGAATGTGGAGTCAAGAGAAAGACTCCTCACATTTTTGTTTATGTGATCTTGTCAAAGTCATATTTTTTCTTTTAATTGATTACTGATTTTTAAAATGATATCATCATAGTTTCTTTCCATGATTAATTTGAGTACTGAATGAGTAATGATTGTAAAGATGAGTTGTTAATTATAAGGAATGTAGATATGTAGTAAAGAATATTATTATTGTTATTTAATTTTCATTTCAATAGTTGTTCCTTATAGAAATTAGATTTGAGGCTTTGATGCATTATTTTATATTTCTGTAAGCAAGAGATTTAAGTTCATATCATATAATCACATATAATGGCTTTCTTAATATAGATATAATTACAGTTCTATGTTTTGTTTTCATTTTTAAAATTAAAGTAGCATCGCATTACAACATTAATCAAGTCAGGAGTGTATCATTACAAATCAACATGGGTATATGCTACTTTAAGCTTAACGCTAAGTTTCAATTCTATCCTATTTATTTTGAATTTCTATTTTACACAAAAAGACTTTATCCATATATTTTTATTATTGCTTTATAATCAGTTAAGTTAAACCATCACTTAGATTTCTTGTATAAAATGCTGGAACCTAACTATGTATTTAGTATAGTCTTTGCTACATTCAGTCTCTACTATTAAATTTTTTAATTGGTGTATTATCTTTAGTGTTATTGGAATTTTTTAAAGATTTATTTATTTATGCATATAGGAGCTGGGATACAGGCCAGGGGGGAGGGGGGTAAGAGGACTCACCAGAGACAGAGTGGGGAACAGAACAGGCAGACTGACTGAAACACACTGCTGAGGGGAGCAGCAGGCGAGTCAGGAGAGGTCTGCTTGCCATGGGGTTTGCTCCCTGGCCGGCTGGGGATCGAACTCATGCTGCAGAGGCTGTGGATTACTTCATAGTGCAGTGCTTAACCCCTTGCGCCACCAGGGAGCCCCTTATTGGAATAATTTATAGATATTTGATAGGTCATAGCTTATCCTAGTAGCCCTTTGGTTTGATGATATTTCTATCATGCTTAACAAGTAACTTTTACAGATCAATAGATTTTTGTAATGTTTCCATGTTATTAAATTGATGAACTTAGTAGAGATACATGATTTTCATTTTGTTTTTAAAATATCCAGTTTTGTTCAAAATATTTTCATCTAAGTTCACATAGTAAATACAAAAACCAGTTGGACTCAGAAGCAAACGTGCTAACTAATAAAAGTCAAATTTTGACAATAATATTCAGTATGTATTTCTCTAATCTGAAATCTAAATTATTTCCTATTATCACCTAGCTATAAATTTCTCAATTGGTCAATATGTTCATAATATTTAACTTGCGCAGTACTACATACATTTACAGTTTTTGCCTGAAATGCCCATGTGGGCATTTTTCTGAGTCTCGGTTACCTTCAAATCTCAATTCTAAAGTCTGTAACTCATGAATCCTCAAATTACTCCACTCTTTAGCAGTGTAGTTTTATGTGGGTCTTAGAATATTTTACTTTATATATCTTTATATGTATGCTTATTTTCCCAAATATAAATATAACTTTGTATGACAGTTAATGTTTTATAATTATTTTTTTTTACTTTTAGCAATACTTTATAATGAGTTATTCTACATGTGCATTTAATTATTTTTACTTGAAATGTAACATATTTGAAAGAGTATATAACTCATTACAGTACAGTACAAGAAGTTTCTTCAAATGAGCAAACCCATGTAACCAGCACTCAGATCAAGAACTGAAACATTATCAGAAAGTTCTGTTTCCCTTGGCTTCCCTTCCAGTTTTTAATTCATTCATATTTTTGATAATGAAGAAAGGATAATTCTATTCCTCAATTATATAGAGATATATAGATATCTCAGGAGGTAAATATTGTATACTTAGATTTTTTTGTGTATTCATCTTAAATTGCCTTTAATTCACTTATTCATTGATCAAGCATATACTGGGTCTGTGATTTTTGTCACTGAGGATATTGAAATAAAAGACAGTCTCTAGTCTCACCATTTAAAAGATCGATGATGAAGATTAAATGAGTTTGCCCTTCTTTATTTGCAAATGTATTCAGATATGCCACCAAGAGAGATATATTTCCATTGTAGTTTAAGCCTTTGTTCTTGGAGATATTCTTAGAGATTATCATCATATCATGATGCATCTGTAGAATAACACAGGAAAAAACATCAAGGGTGCATTATGAGATGAAAAGTAATAAGAAATTTATATTTTCTATTGGTCTCATTCAAAGCTTTTCACCCGGATGCTTATTTGAAATAAGGGAATAGTAGATGTGTTTTCATACCTATAGAGATAGGAAGAATTTTTTTTTTGCAAAATATTGATTGTTGGGGTTCATAGAAGGCTTTTAGGTTTTTCACTAAGTAACATTAACATTGACATTTCCCTATCTATTTTGCTTTATAATAGGACATTCTGAATGAATAAACTTTCATAGAGTTACTGGCTAAGAGTAGAGACAAAACAGATTATTTTAAATCATCTGAGTATTATAGAAATGATACTAAATCTTAGCTGATTTTGTTATTTTTATTGAATTTGGATATGTACATGAATGACACTTTTGTTTAAGGACACATAATACGTGTAGACAGGTATGTAAGAATGGAGACTTGTTTGAGTGCTGAACAATAATTTCGTTTAAGGACAATGCTGTTGACATTCTGGATCTGTAAATCATTACATAAAAGTCAACTTTTCCTTGAGGAGTTCATGTATCTTTAAATAATTATTTTTCCTCTCTGCTTTTTCCAGCTTTTCCCACTCAACACCCTTTAGTTATTATGTCTCCAGCTTTTTTTTTATCTGAAAAACGCTTTTTACAAAAAAGGAAATGAAGATAAAGAATTTCTGTATATATTTAATCTCATGGCTTGTTGTAAAGTGTTGGAGGTTAGCTCTTGAGAGATGTAATCATTGTCTTGAGATCCTCAATAAAAAGTAGCTAATTGTTCCTTTAAAATGGCTCATCAGACCTTGTTTTTTTTTTTTTTTTTTTTTGGTTGTTGTTTTTTTTAAATCTGATCTGAAAATAAGTGATTCAAAGAACAGGTAAAAGGTTTGTGACTGATTGCGATGGAAATTCCTCAGTGATCACTCTCTAATGCTACTTAAAGAGTGATTTTCATTACCAAATAAATCATGTGTGGATTATTGACAAGTTAGTGCAGTAATCTGTGGTTGGATGACCATGCAGTTTACAAATATCCTGAAAAATACTGGCAAAATTAGGAATATGGTAGAATCAGATATTAGTGTGATCAATATAATGTTTGTTTTGATATTAATGCCTATAACTGCATTTTGTATGTAGCATCAACTCTCTGTACTGCTAGTGAGAACCACAGAAATAATAATTTATCATCTGTGCTCTGGCGTTCTTCTGTGGATATCAATGAGAATAGCCACAACTGTGTTACCAATTCTACCTTCTAGGCAATAAATGTCACATCTTTTGTTTTCTGGAAACTTCCAGTGACAATGGTATATGTATAACTGATTGATATAAATATTTTGTTAGTTTATAAGATGCAATGATTTTTTTATTTCAATTCAGCATGTATTTATTGAACACTTACTTTGTGAAAATCACTATGGGAAGTAATCAGAGTTCAGCATGGGTATTGTGAACATGACTGCTGTTTATTAGAGTTTACAGAACAGTGGAGTAGATTTGTCAGAAAAGCTATTAAAATGTGTTGTAACTGATGAATTATGTATGAACACAGAGACCACAGAGGGTTTATACAGAGTTGGATAAAAATGGTAATGTATAGTTAGTTAGCCATGCTGAAGAGAGATAAATGGGGAACAGAAAAATGGGGAAAATAATGTGCATGGTAGGGGCGACTTGTGCACACATCAGTAGGAAGGAGACATACTGGCATCTTCACATTACATTGATGCTCAAATAGCATATACTCTCTTATTTGATGACAGAGATGTGTCACTAACTGCAGACTGCATGAAAGCCTAATGTGCTATATACACTTTGCTGGAGAAGTGAGAAAATGGTGTACTAACAAGTTAATTTTTGAATTCTGCTATATAATTCTTTACTTTTTCAGGGAATAATATTATCTACGTTAAGATATTATTTAGATATTTTTTTTTTACATTTTGATTTTTTGAGTGGAATATTTAAGGCTTGATTTTCCTTATTTGCAGCATAATGCCAAATAATTAATGTTTATGGAAAAAATAGTGATTATGTAAAGTGTGATAGTCACTATGCGAAGCCCTGCGGATACAGAGATATTGGATGTGGACTATGCTCTTCAGAAATTTTAGCTTATACATTGTACAGAGATCTAATTAACCCAATTTTTAATTATTCACAAACATTTCCAAACACATTTTATAAGAAGAGTTATGTCTTGTTCTGACTCCTGTGTATCATGTTTATTTCTTAAAAAATTTGACCTTCTTTTATGATTGTTCTCTAGAAAAACTCCATAAAGTCAGAAGGAAAAATATGAGGAATTGGTAAATAATTAGAATGATTATGTTCGTTGAAATAATTTCAGGTCTTCCAAAAATAGCATAATTAATATAGTAATTTATTAGATATTTCTGCAAATAATATTTATTTCCCAGAGGAGAATATTACCAGTCATTTAACTCACTCTTTCTTACCCAGCTATAGGTTTTTTTCAAATGTTGGTAATGTTTGCTTTTTGTTACAGGTAGTAGAGACAACTTGCATGCGAGTTAATAATGCTCAAGAGCAAAATGTAAAGATGGAATGCTTTTTTAAAATGATTTATTTATTTATACAAGAACTGGGGTACAGTCCAGAGGTACTGGAGGGTGGGAGAATTCACCAGAGACAGTGCAGGGAGAACAGGCAGAGGGGCCTAAAACACTGCTGAGGGGAGCAGTGCACACAACAGAAGAGGTCTATGGTGCCATGTGGGTATCTCTCTAGCCAGCCTGGAATCGAACCCGCACTGCAGAGGCTGTGGACAGCTTCACAGTGCGGCGCTAAACCCACCGCACCACGGGGAGGCCCCAAGATAGAATGCTTTGACAGTCCATTGAGCATTTTTCAATAGTCTGAAATTCCATACTGGCAAAGACTATTCTTGGGTGACCTAAATCCACCAGTTTTGTAGTTTTCCTAGACCATGGAGTACAAAGTATTAATTTCTTTCCAATTAATGTTTAAGATATTTTGTCTAAAGAAAATATCCCTCAATCATTGGCAATCCATAGCACTGCATAATGGAATATACAAAAGTGAAATTTGGGATTTAATGTTGAGCCTTCACATCACTACCTTGCTTCCCATTCCTGTCTTCTATCCTAATTTGTGAATCCAAATACAAAAGTTCTGCATTTTTTTTCCAGGTCAGTATACTGCCTCCTTTTGTATTGTTAACTCCATTTTCTTTGCTCCATTGTCAGATCCGTTTTCATACTTTCTTTGAGAGAAGACTCTATCAGTAACTCACAGAGTGAGAACAAGTAGCTTACATCATAATATCTTCACATTACTTTTGTCAAGAATATACTCTTCTTGCTATTTAAACAATTCTTAATTTGCACTTCTATATCCCCTATTAGATATGCCCCAATTTCAATATCAATTCCAAAAATGGTAACCCATCTCTGGTAAGAGAAAAAGCCTATCATCTTTTATTTATGATCCTGTTTTGTAATTTTCTGTCATCTCCTCTCTATTCATATTGCATAAGATATTCCAATAATAAGAAAGTGAATCATGATGCTATTATTGTCAATTTAAAAGCAATATTCTGATATACTTTATAAAATTATATTTTATAAGCACATAACAATTTGAATATTTAATATGAAACTTTAATATCAATTCATTAGCATGCAATGATTTGAATATTTAATATGAAAACTTCATATTAACCTGAATTGATAATGAAATACCAAATGCTGCATAACATTTTGACTTTATAAAATTTATAAACTGCTTCTTTTGAGTCAATCAATCAATCCAGATATATTTTCAGGTAACTTTTGTTTTCTGATGAATTATGTTCTATCTGATTACCTACTCACCAAACTAGTGTGGCCTCAAAGATCATTTGCTTTCTCTTATGAAATTAAAATACTTTATGGTGCTTGGGACTTGGAATTAGGCTAGAGACAATCATCTCTGCATATCACAGCAATTAGAGGAAAATTAAACATATTCCACATTTCCCCACTCATGATTCCTTCAAGTTATGACATTCCAAAGAGATGGCAAGTATATTTAGATATTATTATATTAGCTTGCCCAATTTTTGCAAGAGTTGGTTAAAAGATTAGTATGAGATAGCAAGCCCACAGTAAAGGGAAATTCTTTTACAATAATATATGACATATTAATAACAAAGGAAAGGAAAATAAAATTTGGAAAGATTATTGGTATATCACTGAAGCAAATGTTTTTGCTTGTGCTGTAACTTTCTAATGTGATTTATTATAGGTTCTTCAGAACTTTGGAATCTTAAGTTCTTTTTTTAAAGATTTGTTTATTTATGCATACAAGAGCTGGGGTGTAGGCCAGAGGTAAAGGGGATGAGAGGATTCACCAGAGACATAGTGGGGAGCAATACAGGCAGATCTGCTGAAAACACTGCTGAGGGTAGTAGCGGGTGAGACAGATGTCTGCTGTGCCATGTGTGTAGCTCCCTGGCTGGGTGTAGAACTCTTGCTGCACTGTAGAACTCATAGTTCTGAGACTTAGACCCTTCCATGATCAGGGAGTCCCAGAATCTTAAATTCTTTAGCTCTAAAGAAGTTTATGTCTTTAGTATTTCTTAGATCGAGCTCCTGTCACTTGAAATGAAAAACAATTTGTTTTCTGTAATTGGAAGTGGTCAGTGTTCTTCCTGGCATGTGAATTTACACGTCTGTATAGACATAGTACAATATCTGTTTAGATTTAGTGAAAAAAATGCTTTCTTTAGTGGTACTGGTATTTTACTTGTTCTCCTTTTAGCCAATTCTGAGTATAGACTTTGCGAATTCTGATATTAAAAATAGTTCATTCAATTACTTCATCATTATCATCATCATATTTTTTTTTAACATTAGCTTCTTCCTCGATTTTTCAAATACAATCCCTGGAAGACGGTATTAAATATTTCCTTTTGAAAAGCTTGGGGAGGACTTTGAATCACTGTCCATTAGTTTCTTTAACTCTACCAATCTAGTTAACTACTTTGTCTAAAGCCTTCATGTTTCTCCCTACTAATTCTCCCTATCAGTTACACTTATTCATATCCTTCTTGTTAGTGCCTTCTTTGTCTTCTTGTAATACTGTTATAAATACAATGGAAAAAATAATCACATGATATTGGCCTACAGATACATCTCTCAGAAAAACCTAGGAACAATAATTTCCCCTTTTCACATGTTCCGTTTTAGGTTGCTAAATAAATTCTATTATTTAGATTTTTCAAATGTCATCATTCTATTCACAGGTCGCTATCAATTTGGCCCACAGGGGGTAGGTGGGCTGTTACCCTATTTTAATAATATTTACCTTTTTGTTGGACTGATTTAACCAAAAGCAAGCTTAATTAAAAAAAAAAAAATGTTAAAAAGGGCCTCCCTGGTGGCACAAGGGGTTAAGCACTGCACTATGAAGCATTCGCAGCCTCTGCAGCACGTGTTCCATCCCCAGCAGGCCAGAGAGAAACCCACATGGGGTGGCAGACCTCTCCAGTCTCTCGCCTGCTGCTCCCCTCAGCAGTGTATTTCAGTCAGTCTGCCTGTTCTGTTCCCCACTCTGTCACTGGTGTATCCTCTCACCCCCTCTGCCACATCTCCGGTCTGTACCCCTGCTCTTGTATGCATAAATAAATAAATCTTTTTGAAAAAAGAAAAAAAATGTTAAAAAGAAGTGCTAAATTGCTGTGTCTGGTATTCATAGCTTTCTATGTGTAGTTTTTCTAAACGATTCCCCCTCCCCAATTAGTGATGTTTATTAAAGTATTCTGTGATGAAACCTTGGGTAGAAGACAGGAATTACTTAAACTTTACATGTTTGATGCAGAATTTCAAATGAATATATTGATCTAATTTTGAACTTATAAAAAAACTCATTTTCTTAAAATTTTTTTTGGGTATTATGAAAAATTGATGTATATTTGTCTGTATTTGGTTCACAAATTTCTAATGAATTCATTTTATAAATATTTATATCGAAGTCCTATTTCTCATGTACCAATTCATTCCTTCTATGACATAGTTGAGAATTGGATTATTTATACATGTAAATTTGTGGATATTAGAATCGTAATCCTGGTACAAACTAAAACTTAAACAAAAATCAATATTTAATTAAAAATTTGTGTAATATGATATCTAAGACCATGCTACTGAATAAATACTTTCAAAGTAGTATTTCTTTTGCTAAACATAGATATCTCTACATTACTCCTATAAATACATAATACATTTGTTAGAATAATATTGAAAAAGTTGAATATATTTTTACACACTGTTATTTTATAATTTATTTTAGAGTAATTCAGAAACAGAGAATTATCTTAGTTATAAAGCTTGATGTGAATAATTTCTTCCCCAGAATGAACAGCTTTAAGGGAGTGGTGTGTTGATCATGACTTAAAGAGCTAAGTTTTAACTAGTAGGCGTGGCTGGATTGGATGATGGGACAAGTACCTCCTCTGTCCAATAAACCTGAAAGAAGAATTCCCCAAATATTTTAAGATGGAATAATATCCAGGGCCCTCCAGGGTGGCACAAGGGGTTAAGATGCTATCTGTGAAGGTATCCACAGCCACTACAGCACAATTTCGACCCCCAGGGATGTGACCCACATAGTGCAGCAGACCTCACCTGTCTTGCCCACTACTCCCCTCAGCAGTGTATTTCAGTCAGTCTGCCTGTTCTGTTCCCTGCTCTGTCTCTGGTAAATCATCTCACCCTCCCACACATCTGGCCTGTACCCCAGTTCTTGTATGCATAAATAAATAATTTTTTAAAAAAGAATAATATCTATATGTTTAAATGTAATGTGGCAGCTCATTATACAAAATTTAAAAGTTATATAAATTTTCTCTGTTTTAAGGTAAATCATTTGTTAATGAGAAAGATACTATAAAAGAAAATATAATTGATTTATCCACTCATAATGTATAGCTTTATCAGATCCTCAAAACAGAAAATGTTACTGTTTTTCTTTTGAAAACAGATAAATCCCTCTATTTTCTTTCATTTCTTTTTATATGTCTTCCATCTTTTTTATCTCTACTTATCTATCTTCTATCTATCTATCATCTCTCTCTCACCTAGGCATATATATATTAATATAGCATGGTCCTGTTGAAATGTAGCCCTACTTACTTATTCTTTCTTTAAAAATCATCAATTGTTCTAGGGTTTCCTTGCCAGTACCTTAGAATCTGCTCCTGTTTGATATCAAAGAAGCTCTTTACAGTTTATCCAGAAATATTCTGTTGTTTGAATCCCTTTACATACCAGCACTTTAGTGTCTTTTTAACCCATGCAATGGCTGTGGTGAGGAGTCTGGCCGGTAGCCAAATTGTGCTATTCAGCTATAGCCTAGATGTACATTCTAAAGAGGTGTGAGAAAAAATAAGTCTTAATTTTTAAGAAGTAGATTTGGGAAGATTGTAGAGAAAGCAATTTATTTTATTTTATTTTATTTTATTTTATTTTATTTTATTTTATATTCTGTCTTTACCAGTATTCTGAAACTTAAGTTTTTTGATTAAAGCTTATTTTTAAGAATGCAAACATTTGATGGACTATCAAAATAAATTTTAACATATGCCAAGGAATATGGGTCTTTTCTCTTTCCTTTTCTCAGTAAAAACATAGCTCTAAAAATTAGTTGTATTACAAGTCAAGGTACACAAATCCACTCTTAAATACCTATTTTAGTAATAACTGATGAGAAATATTTTCTATATATCTTTTGCCTAAACCTGCATTCTTTTATGGAGCATTATAATTTTATTTTTTAAAAGGAATGCCAGCTGTCACTTAAATCTGAAAAAAGCTTCCCATTCAACACCTATGATAAAACAAAATCAAGTTAGACTTTATTTCATTAGCTTCACTAAAATAATACTATAATATTAACTGCTGCTTACCAATAGAATTTATTTTATAAAAGTAATCCCTATGAAGTGAAAGATTATAAATTGTCTTAAGTTAATTTAATTCTTGGATTCTAGCTGTAAACCCTAAGAAAGGAGAGATAAAAATTTGCCAACCCTATACTTCATTACTATGTGTTATAGAGAAATCTTCACATCATATTTCTCATATACATTTTTGACTAATTTTTTCAAAGCATGTGTAGAGTAGACATACTATAAGTGTTCATGTAAAGCATGCAGTTTTATTGTGAAGATCTGAATTTTTCTTGTTTCATCATATTTTAGTTTCAGGTGAAACATATATGGTAAGAATATTATCTGCATAAATACAAATCAGATTGTGAGACTTAATATTGATAATACTGAATGTGATGCTTGAAAATTTCCTCCTTTGCAAGGTTGCCACTTGTCATTTGTTATAATAATAGTGGTATATGGGATAATATTTTGAAAGTATTCACCAACAGTATTGACCAAGTGGTGATTTATTGAAGATCCTTGTAAGTGTAAGTAATTTAAGTGATGGCTATAATGTGGACATTTTCTTTTGTTACTCCTTTTATATTCGGAGTCATATATAATTATATAAAGAAGATTTTTTTTTGTTCCATTGTCACTCTAAAGACTTAGGGATTTTTAAAACTTGAATAGTTTTAAATATGTTTATATTTAAGTCTTTCAAAATTTAAATTGTTTTATGTACTTATAAAATAGTATATGGCAATCAGAATGAGTCATCTCCAATAAACAGTCAACAATATGGATGAGTCTCATAAAGATAATACTGATTAAAATAAATCTTAAAATGATATTCTGTTTGATTCCATTTTGTGAAGTTACACAATAGTCAAAAATTATTAGTGTTATTAGAGGTCAGGAGAGTGGTCAGTCTCGATGGAGCATGAATGTGACTTTTAGTGCTCTCATAATGATATCTTTCTTGATCTGGGTCCTGATCAGCAAGTGTAATGAAAATTCATCAAATAATGCCCTTATTAATTTTGTATTTATCTATTTGTATATCTTACACTATTAGAATTTTACAAATTTGACTAAATTTTCTAAATTGAGCAAAGCTAGCTTCTTTCATTGCTTGATATATTTCCTCCAAATCATTAGGAAGTTCTTGATCATTCTGGTCATATCATATATTCCCTCTCCAGCTTGCACTTTTACTCACAAAACATGAAATCATCATCGTTCCAAGGAGTCCTGATTCCTTTTAGAAACCAAGATCTGGGCATTGAGTATACTAAGAGATATCGAAGTGTCAGTGACATTGCTTTTAGACTGTTTCACTAGATAGAGAAAGAAAACTAGTACACACACTTATGAGATTTTTTTTCTAATTTTTGAAGTCAGAGTCAAACTTCCAGTTAAAATCCAAACAGAGCTTTTCTCACATTTTCCATATTATTTATATTTCCCTTTTCCACGATAGAACTCTGATTTCCAAAAATATCAATGTCATTTCTTCATTTAGTTTTCCCTATAATATGGGGTAGTCCAGAATTATTCCACCAATACTCCTACCAAAAACAAGCCCTAAGATGAAAGTTGAAACAATAGTTAGTGCATTCATTCTAATTTATCTTTTTTCTTCTTTTGTTATTATTTAAACATGATATTTCTGTATTCTCAGCATTTGTAATGTTTATATGTAATTCTCTCACTTTGTATCCTTTATTTTGGTCAAAATCTGGAGTTAATATAATATTGCTCACCAGTAGTCATTTGCCAAGTTCTTCTCAAGTCTTTTTTATATGAGAAATATGTTTTCTAGTAGATTACCCATAAGTTACTTGAACTCCAGCATTCCCTTGATGCTTCAATGTTTAAAAATGTTTTTATATAGCCTTGAAACTTGAAGGAAACATTGGCTGGATAATAAGGACTTGGCTTGTTCTTTTTTTTTTTTTTGTATTATTTTTTAAGATTTTAAAATGTGTTAATTAAGTGTTGTCTTGCTTTGTATATTGCTGCTTAGAAATATGATGCCAACATGATTTTAATCTCTTATAAGTCACTTGCTCTTTTTACCAAATAGCCTAGATTTTTTTCTTTATTTTTTACATTCTAAGTGCTCTGTGAGAATATGTCTCAGAGTTGACCTCTATAAGACAATTTTCCCGCTAACATGGTAGACTACTTAAAAATGTTAAATTAGAGTATCTTGTATTTCCAGAAGCTTTCTTAAATTGTGACTTTAATATTAGTTTTCCATTTTTGTTTGCCTTTCTTCAAGGAATCTAATTATACATATAATGAATCACTCTTGTCAATCTTTTATCACAACAGTTTTTTCTGGTTTTCATTACTTCTCCTCAAGGAGTTTTGGTTTTCTTTATTGCCTCTATTATGTTACTAAGTGCTGTTTATTGTAATAGTTTAAGTTAAATCTACCATGTTTTGGAAACCTTGAATTTTGTCTTCATTTTTGAATATTGTTTTATCAATTTCTTCCCTAAATTCTGTGAACTCTTATATAATGACTATTTTTTTTCAATCCATTTTAATTCTTTTTTTTTTTTTATTTCAGATGTGTGGTAATACATTAACACATGCACACACATTAGTGCACACACTACACACAGATATTTATTCTTCAAGAATTTCTAGAAAACTCTTATTGCATAAGTTATCTTCCCCTAAACATAATATTCCTGGACCATTCCTGGACCATTTCAGATCCTGTGTACTTTCAAGCCCTTTCTCAGTTGTAAATATGCCCGTCCACCACATTTCTCAGTTGTTCTTATGAATTCTGAGTTGTTCTTATGAAACCTGAGAATCTCCTTCTCAGAGTGATTTTATGTTCCAAAAAGCTAGGTCCTGTTCTCTCTTCCCCCCTCACCCCCACTCATACTAAATTTTAAAACAAACAGAAGCTAAATGCCCTAGTATGTATGGGTTTCCCTCCTTTTTCACATAATTTGGAGTGTTAAGCATTTTGTAGTTCATCTTAATATGTAGCTGCTCATTAAAAATGCTTTGATTTTTCATCTAACAAAAGAGGTAAAGGACCTATACAAAGAAAACTATAAAACACTGTTAAAAGAAATAGAAGAAGACACAAAGAAATGGAAAGACATCCCCTGCTCATGGATTGGAAGAATAAACATTATTAAAATGGCCATCCTACCAAAAGCAATATACAGATTCAATGCTATTCCAATCAAAATCTCAATGGCATTCTTCAAAGAAATAGAACAATTATTGATGAAATTCATATGGAATCACCAAAAACCCCGAATAGCCAAAGCTCTACTGAAAAAAAAAGAAGGAAATGGAGGCATCACACTCCCAGACTTCAAACTATACTACAAAGCCATAATCATCAAAACTGCATGGTATTGGAACAAGAACAGACATACAGACCAATGGAATCGAATAGAAAATCCAGAAATAAACCCACAGATTTATGGTCAACTAATCTTTGACAAAGGAGCAAAGACTATGCATTGGAGCAAAGAAAGTTTGTTCAATAAATGGTGCTGGGAAAACTGGGTCGCTACATGCAAAAGAATGAAGCTTGACCACTACCTCACACCATATACAAAAATCAACTCAAAATGGATTAAAGAACTAGACATAAGACCTGAAACCATAAAATACATAGAAGGAAATATAGGCGAAACACTACGGGATTTGCACATCAAAGACATCTTTACAGACACATCACCCAAAGCAGTGATAGTGAAGAGAAAGATAAACAGCTGGGACTACATCAAATTAAAGAGCTTCTGCACAGCAAAAGAGACAATAACAAAAACAAAGAGAAACCCCACCAACTGGGAGAACATTTTTGCACCCAACACTAATGATAAAGGACTGATCACAAAAATCTGCAAAGAGCTGATGAGACTCAGCAACAACAAAGAAAATAATCCAGTCAAAAAATGGGCAGAAGAGCTAAAAAGAAACTTCTCTGAAGAGGAAATGCAAATGGACAACAGACATATGAAAAAATGTTCAACATCACTTGTAATCAGGGAAATGCAAATCAAAACTACCATGAGATACCATCTCACACCAGTGAGAATGGCACATATTAAAAAAATTAGCAACAACAAATGTTGGCGAGGATGTGGAGAAAAAGGAACTCTTGTGCACTGTTGGTGGGAGTGCAAACTGGTCCAACCACTATGGAGAGCTGTGTGGAGATTTCTGGACCTACTAAACATAGAGCTTCCATATGATCCAGCAATTCCACTCCTAGGTATTTACCCAAAGGACACAGAAACATCAATTCCAAAGAGCACCTGCACTCCTATGTTTATAGCAGCACTGTTTACAATAGCTAAGCTTTGGAAACAACCCAAATGCCCAAAAATAGATGACTGGATCAAGAAGATGTGGTACATATATACCATGGAATATTACTCAGCATTCAAAAAAGATAAACACATGCAATTTGCAGCAACATGGATGGCACTGGAAGGGATCATGCTCAGCGAAATAAGCCAAAAGAAAAAGAAAAATACCGGATGGTCTCACTCATAGCAGGAATCTAGAAAACTTAAATAAGGGACCAGGAAAATGAATATAAGAAAGTGAAAATCAAAATCAACAAAAAAACTATGACCCAGAGACACTTTTGGGGGGTGGGGGGCGGGAGGGGAAGGATTGGGGTCAGAATGGGGCGTTTGCAATTGTATGGGGGAATATAAAAATAAAATTTAATAAAAAAAAAAAAAATGCTTTGATTTTTCTCTTTGTTTTCCTCTATATGACTTTTGGAGTATGATTAGAGAGATTGAGATCTACATTGCCTCTGCTAGCCTACATAGACTAAGCACCTCTAAAGATGAAAATTAAAGTTGATCTATTTTCAGTGATGGTGTTTTTATATACACGTTATGTTGCATTATATACAGGGTGATAGTTTACCATTCAATAACTGTGTATAGAGAAACTATTATATGCCAAACCTGTGGGTCATTTTATTCTGCCAGAAACTTTGAAGTCCTTTGATGGATATCATTCTTTAGCTTAGAACCAAGGCATTAACAATTATTATCAGTTATTATTATCAATTGTTAGTAGACCATTTACTATGTTTCTAAAGTGCTTTGAGAAAAAAATCAATCCATTCCCATAATAAGCATTATTAAGAAAATAGTTTCAACTTATTAGATTTAAGAAATGAGTAATTTTACTTAGAAGATTAAAAAAGTAAGATATTGAATTTAAAAATTATCTTTATTATAAATTGAGCAAGTGAAAAATTTAAAGAAATGGAACAGTTTAGAAAATGTATAATTTAAAGCTCTAGATGTCAAAAATCCTCCACCTTAATAAATTTGGCAAAACTGAAAGATGGAACAGTAACACACAGCACATGATTCTAAGTGAGTGTTCAGGAAAGCTTGGAGAATCAAATAGAAGGAGGGCTGAATAGCAAGGCTCATGGTTCTAGAAGGACTTTATTTGTAGGATTTACATTGATAGAGAAATTAAAGTTAGGTGAATAGAAATACTTTCTTCAGCCTTTACAAACCGGAATGATTAGTACTTGTTTATTCATTTAGTGTGTCACCTGGTATGCATCATGAGTATTGTGAAGGTGTTAGAAAGTAAGGCTGTAGAAGGTGAGAGGAGGAAATTTCACAGCAACGTTGAAAGCAAAATTAAAGGTATTTCAAGATACAGTGAAAACCAGAAAATTTATGAGTTCTTAACTTGGAGAATGTGATGATGAAAACAATTCATTAAGAAAAAAGAGACAAAGTATTTTTACAGCAACACCTCTTTGATATTTTAACCTCTCTCACATCTATGACAAAAATGATTCCAAGGAAGACACATCTTATAGGAGAAATAAGAAAGGTTGAAATTGTGCTTAATTTCTGCCTCTCTGACAGCAACTGTTTTCTATTTTTTTTTTCCTCCTCATGGGATAAATGCAAATATAGGCAATTAAGAGTGATGCCTCTATGCTATGTTTATATATTTATAGAATTACAAATTTGTTTATATTTTAAAATAAAGGCATCCCTTACATGCTTGCCTTCAGATATGAATATCTTACAAAATATTTATGTGTGTTTGGGTTTAAATTACTTACAAACATTGGTCCCTCTGTACTGGTAATGACTCCTAGGTACCCTTTACCTTGATTTATTGCAACTTCCCAGAGTGTGGATTGCTTGTTTAGAGGAATGAGTCAATATTGAAACCCTAGAACAGAGGCTGGCAGCTAGAGGCTGATGTACTCACTGAGATAGGACATCAGGATAAAGAAATGACATTGATAGTGGAGTGGAGAATGAAATTAAAAGCATTTTGAAATTTAAAAAAATGACAAAATGAGATAGTAGATATCAGCCAGGAATTATAAGTTAAAACTGCATTGTGTATTTTAAGTTATTGTGATTGAAATTGTGAAGTCTGAAGACTTTAAAGGAGTGCAATTATATATTTGCTAATGTTTTCTTTTTTTAATGTCTTCTTTATTCAAGAAATATTATTGGAAAACTAATAGTAGTGGTCACTCTTTTAAGCACTAGACTTTGTTGATTAACAAAGCAGAACAAATCAATGCTCTTTCATTTAATAACTTACATTTAATTTATTAACTGTAACTCATCTAGTTACAGTTAATAAAATAAATATGTTAATGTGCTAAATTCCTCTTCATCTCTTTAATTAAAATGCATTAAACTCTCTTTTGGAGGGGAAGGAAAGGGGAACTTATTTTGTATGTGATAAACCATTGTGTATCTAATTACTTCAGGAATTTGAGAATTAAAAAATGTTTTTAGTATCTACTTTGGGCCTGGCATTCTGTTGGATGCCCTATATATACATACCTCATTTAATCCTTAGGACATTTTGTAATGTTGGAAATATTTCAACCTGTCATTCATATAGAAAATAAACCTTGCAATAATAAGTAGTTTGCCTGAAGGCAAAAAGGGTGAAAGAAATAAGTACTTGAACATAGAACTCATTCTATGGGCCCATTTATTTTCTGCTAGACTAAATTTCTTTTTTTTTTTTTTCCAAGATATCTTTATTTATTTATCCAAGCACTGGGTACAGTCAGAAGCGTGGGAGGGTGAGAGAATTCACCAGAGCCAGAGCTGGGAATACAATGGGCAGACTGACGAAATACACTGCTGAGGGGAGCAGCGGGCGGCAGGAGAGGTCTGTCCCGCCATAGGGGACTCTCTCCAGAGGCCGGGGATCGAACCGGCACTGCAGAGGCTGCCGGCAGCTTCGCAGCCCAGTGCTCAACTGCTGCGCCACCAGGGGAGGCCCTAAACTAAATTTCTGTGGTGCAGCATATAGTGTAAGTTATCTAAGAAACATTCCATATTTTAATCTATGTTCTTGAAAATCATTTTAAGATGACTTTTTCAGCATTTTTTTTTTTTTAAGATTTATTTATTTATACATACAAGAGCTGGGTACAGGCCAGAAGTGGGTGTGTGTGGGGGGCGATTCACCAGAGACAGAGTGGGGAGCAGAACAGGCAGATCCACTGAAATACTGCTGAGGGGAGCAGCAGGCGAGACAGGCGAGGTCTGCTGCGCCATGTGGGTTGCTCCCTGGCTGGCTAGGGATCAAACTCGTGGTGCAGAGGCTGCAGATTGCTTCATAGTGTGGTGCTTAACCCCTTGCGCCACCAGGGAGGCCCCTCAGCACTTATTTTTAATCAATTATATTTTAGTTCAATATATTTATTTTTTAAACTATGATAATATATTATTTTTTTAAAGATTTATTTATTTATTATTTATACAAGCACTGGGTACAGTCAGAAACGTGGGAGGGTGAGAGAATTCGCCAGAGTCAGAGCGGGGAGCAGAGCAGGCAGAAGGACCGAAGTACACTGCTGAGGGGAGCAGCGGGCAGCAGGAGGGGTCTGGGTGCCATGTGGGACCCTCCTCCGGTGGCTGGGGAGCAGCCAGGATCGAACTGGCCCTGCAGAGGCTGCAGGCAGCTTCGCAACCCAGCCGCTCAACCGCTGCGCCACCGGGGAGGCCCGATAATATATTAAATTTTATATTTGAACTTGTATAGTTATCATATGTAACATAGAAGATGTAGATCTACACTGTAAATGTGGTGGCAGTAACCACATGCAGTCATTTTAATTTAAATAAAAATAAAAATCAGTTTTCAGACTTAAGGAACACTATGGTAAAATAGAAGGTTGCTGTCTTTCCCTCCTCCCATTAACCAAAGATATAACATCGCATGGATAAATTCTCTCCCAGAGAAATTATACATCAGGCCACTGAGAAAATATACACATCAAAATGGCTAGAGTAAGTTGAGAATTTTTTGTGCTACAAACACTGCACTTTCCTATCATGTCTTACAGTGATGAGGAAATGCCCAACTCCTTGCTTCTCCCTGAGGGGTGAAGTTTTTAGACCACAAGTATAGACCCCTTATTTTATCACTCAACCCAACGGTCTGTCTCCCAAGTTACCTAGCTCAGATCACCAGTGAGGCTGAGCAATCAGGTGCCCCTCAAAATCAAATTCAGTAGAAAATCAGGGTTTAAGTAGTGGCTGAGCACTTCTTACAGTAACCCTCCCCCCCCTCCGCCTCCCTCCATTGGATTCAGCCCAAAGGAAGTAAGCAAAAACTCAAGGCTTCTAGTTTCCTCCTGGAGGAGACTGATGACATGCTTTTCTGTCCAATTGTAATAAACCATTTTATTAGGCTGTGTCCAGGTGAAGTTAGCAGTATTAGTCTCAATAGCCAAATTATGAAATCACTGTACATGTACCAATAGATGAGTGGATAAAGGGTTTGTAGTGTAAATATAAAATGATATATTATTTAGCCATGAAGAAAGGAAATCCTGTCATATGTAACAACATGGATGAACCTGGAAGCATTATGGTAAATTAAATAAGTCAGAGAGAAAGATAAATACAGTATGTGATCAATTATATGTGGAAAATCTTTAAAATATGCTGAAATTAGAAACAGAAAGTAGAAAAATGGAAGGTGGTTTCCAGGGTTTGGGATTTGAGGGAAAAGGAGAAAGGTTGGTCAAAGGGTAAAAATTTCAGTTACAGGATGAATAACTTCTTACGATCTAATGATTACTTTCAGTTAATAATAATGTTTTATATACTTGAAATTTGCTAAAGTGTCCCGACCCGCGGGATTCGGAGGCATGAAAAGAGAAGGGCTGCGGATTGAAATGAGGGGCTTGAGACAACTTGACGCTAGCGTTTGCTTCTTTATTTTTCCTTTTTCCTTTTCCTACTTTTACATGTTTTTTCCTTTCCCTGTCCTACTACCTTCCCTGGCTTTCTCTATGCTCCTCTCTCAGTACGATTCTCAGTATCCTCTCTCAAAGTCTCTACACAGTATCCTTCCCACAGTCTCCCTCTCGAGGTCTCCTCGCCTCATCCTCTACTCAGTCTCTCTCCCTATCCTCCACGCGGTCTCTCTCCTTCTCCTCCACGCAGTCTCTCTCCCTGCCGTCTCTCCCGTGGTTTCCTTCTTACCCCCCTCGCTCCTCTCCTCATACCTCTCAGTCCCACGTGATTTTTCCGGAAGCGCAGTGGTTTCTCCAAAGGCGAAACAGAAACCGAAACCTAACTTCGGAGCATGCGCAACACGGCGCATGCTCCATGCGGCTCCGGACACTAAAGGAGTTGATATAAAGTGTTCTTTTTTCTTCTTTTTTTATATTTTACTTTTTAACATTTTATTTTATTTTTTAATTTAAATTTTATTTTTATATTTCCCATACAATTGCACCCCCCTTATTTTGACCCCAATCCCTCCTTTCCCTGCCTCCCCTCCCCCCGTAGAGTGTCTCTGGTTCATAGATGTTTGTCAATTTTGATATTTTCTTTCTTATAGTTATTCTTTTTTCTGGTCCCTTATTTAAGTTTTCTAGATTCCTGCTATGAGTGAGACCATCTGGTATTTTTCTTTTTTTTTTCTGGTTTATTTCGCTGAGCATGATCCCTTCCAGCTATATCCATGTTGATGCAAATTGCATGAGTTTGTCTTTTTTGATTGCTGAGTAATCTTCCATTGTGTATATGCGCCACAAATTCTTACTCCAGTCATCTATTTTTGGGCATTTGGGTTGTTTCCAAAGCTTAGCTATTGTAAATAGTGCTGCTATAAAGCCATAATCATCAAAACTGCATGGTATTGGAACAAGAACAGACACACAGACCAATGGAATCAAACAGAAAATCCAGAAATATACCCACAGATTTATGGTCAACTAATCTTTGACAAAGGAGAAAGAATATGCATTGGAGCAAAGAAAGTTTGTTCAATAAATGGTGCTGGGAATACTGGGTTGCTACATGCAAAATAATGAAGCTTGACTACTACCTAACACCATGCACAAAAACCAACTCAAAATTGATTAAAGAACTAGACATAAGACCTGAAACCATAAAATACATAGAAGGAAATATAGGCGAAACACTCCATGATATGCACATCAAAGACATCTTTACAGGCACATCACCCAAAGCAGTGATAGTGAAGGCAAAGATAAACAGTTGATATAAAGTGTTCTCATCACACACACAAAAGTTAACTTGATTGTGGTGATAATTTCACATTACATATGTAAATCAAATTATAACAACAAACATTTTAAAAATGTTTCACTTTTATTTGTCAATTATATTTCAGTAAAGCTGGAAATACTCAGTTTATGGATCACAATAACCCCACGTTTTCTGCTTGATGTTCCACATGACTACTGGGAACTGTAATGACAGTCCAGACACAGATCATTTCCATTATTGCAGAATTGTGTTGGTGTTGGTTCTATTGAATAGTGTTGGTGTAGAAAATTTGATAAATACCAGCTGTGGTCCAAACACTGAAAGATTTTTGTTTTATCATATATTTGGTTAACTTTCTAACCAAACTTAATATCTTATTTTAATGCTTTCTTCAAATGCATGTCAATGCTTTTGGTTACTGTGAATTAAAGCATGTTAACTTACTAATGGTTCCTGTGAATTAAAGCATGTTAATAAGTTTAATATGGAGTTTTTTTTTTCATTTTAAATTTCTCCACAATTGCTGTATAAAACAATTTCTTGTACATCAGTGAAAATGGACCTCAACCGTTCCATCAGTGAATGATATACTCTTACCCCTTTGCTCCTTACATATACCTAAATGTGTCCATCAATTTCATCTACAACTGTAGACATTTAACACTTGAGAGTTATCATAATCCTCATCAAGATTTTTAAGAAATAAGAAAAGGTAAATGATACAACACTTTAGTCAGCTGCACTTGAGAAATCTCATTGAAATTCAGTAAAATCCTGTTTCCCAGGCCATTCAATAATAGAAACAAAGATCACTTCGGTACTTTTACACATTTCTATTCTGTTTATCAACAATGTCCAATGGCCTCATCTATACTCCCTAACATTGTGAATAAATCATTACATTTCTGTTGTCTGTTATTACAATGTGCAAAAATGACAGGGTGGATTTTCCCAAATTTGGAACAGCTGGAACTGAGGTGCAACAAGAGGCCTGCGTGAATACTAATTTTAGAGAGACATGCTGTATGATTTTGATGTTTTGTACAGAGGAAACAAATGGCAGTTTCAAATTTGAAATTCAAATCAAAAGTCACAAGTGCAGATGGTTGAAATTACAAAGTGGGATTGGCAATTGGACTACTTCTCACCTGGGCGACTCTCAGTAAAATGTATTAGAGTGACTTGCACTAGAAATTGATTATTTAGTTATATTCAGAGATTTCCCAAGAAATCCTCTGCCATATTTGCCAAATTTTGTGATTATAGTCATGAAATATAGACAGAAATAATATAGTTAAGTTTGGATGAAGACATTTTTACAGTCTTTCTATTTTTATTTATGCATAGAACTGTGGTGTAGGTCAGAGGTGTGTGTGTGTGGAGGGGGTGGGATGAGAAGATTCACCAGAGAGAGGGAGCAGAACAGGCAGATCTACTGAAATACACTGCTCAGAGAAGCAGTGGATGAGACAGGAGAGGTCTGCTGTGCCAGGTGGATCAGCTCCCTGCTGGGGATCGAACTCATGCTTCAGTGGCTGTTGATAGCTTGATAGTGCTGAAACTTTTAGCCCTGTGCCCCCAGAGAGGCTCATATTCCTTCTTAATTAGAGATTTGGCAATCAGAATAGACATTAGCAGAAGATGGTTCAAAGGTTGAGAAATGACTGCCTACTTGGAAATGATAATAATATAGCATCTGTGGTTTCATGTTTTAACTACTGCTATTTCCTAATTCAGTTGCTGTTGATTTCATTGACATGTCCTGGGATGTCCAAGCGAGTCTTTTTTTTCTTACCTATACAGAGAATTAAACCTAAACTTTGCAAGAATTGTGTTAATTCTACGCTTTATGCCTTCTAATGAACTTTAAATAATCTAATGAACTTCACATGTACAGGTGGAGACAAGTTAGGTTCTTCAATTGAAATAAAGGAACAGAGAAAAAATTACAGAGTGAAAGTAACATCTTGAGATTCTTGACAGAGCTATCTCTGCAGAGGTGTAACATGGTCGATGACCATCATTGGTGGTTACTCAGATTCTCAGGGACACAGCTATATGCCTGTCATTTTTCTCCAAGCCTGCTCAGTGGAATCAACTAAATAATCATTCTTTACTCTCAGAACTGTGAGAGCCAAAACAGGGACATCTAAAATTTACATTCACTGCTCCAAAAGATTTGTTTACTGTCAAGTTAAAAGGAACACAACACATTTCATTGGAAGACAACTTAGTGTAGAGAAAAAACTAAATTTGGAGGTGAGTTCATATCCTAGCCATAGCACACCTTCCAAGTATGACTAGTGTAATCTTTCAGTGTCAGGTGACCATATAAGAAATGAAAATACTACCTGTTATAACTTTGATATTAAATGGAACAATTATCTATAAAATTAGTAGCACATCACTTAGTAGGTTTTCAACACTGTTGTTCACCCAACACTCACTTCCCCCTCTTTTGGCAGTAAACTCCTAGTGGGATGACACACTCTTGATAAATCCTAATGAGTTCCCTTATAAAGCTCTTGGAAGATATTGTTCTGATTATAATTAATAAAAATAGTGGGGTGAAGGAGGTAAGATATGAGCATAATGCAGTGTGGAAAAATGGAAGACAAGATCTTGGGCAGTGGGAAGACAGTTCATTTTTTGCTAGGGTTTCAATCTAGTGGAAAGGTAGTGTTTCTTATAAAAAGTAGAGATGACTGCAATACTCTAATGATCCACATTTTCTTGAACAAAAAAAAAGGTGACCCATTAATAGTGTAGCTATAGAGAAACTTTATTTTGACATGTGCTGTATTAATGGTACACCAATATAGCCCTCCTTTCTAAAAATGTCTTTTTTTTTTATCCTGATGATTTAAATACAAACAAATGGGGTTGGATAAAGAATGAATTCAATTGAAATTTTCATTTAATAATGTTTTAACATTTTTGTAGCGTGCACATTGCAAACTATAGCTTGTTCTAAGTTTTGTTTCAGAACTTCAGGTAATTAAATGAGATAAAAATATAAATTTTGGTCATATAATAATATTCACCATGCTTTATCCTAGCAGACATATCTTATAATAAACAAAACACACATGCCTGGTCCTAGAAAGTTAAAAGTTATTTTTATTGTTCCATGAACATAGGAATTCAATTATTAGTTTTAATCTCAAGAGCCAATTTCAAATGAATTAAAATGCAATTTGGTTCTTCAGCACAACCTTGCTAACCTCCTTAGTCGTTTACAATAATTACATGATTCATTTATACACGGGACTGGTCACACACAATTTTTTTACAATTGATTGCTTATTGTTTTTATTGACATTGCACTTGCTATTTAATCAAAGCATTAAAATTCCATAACTTACATTCTCTTATTTCTGGTACTAAAGTTTTCTCCATGTAGATCATTGTTTACATTGGAAAATAAATTTTCCTGAATTAGGATTGTGTTTTCATTAAATTTAAATCATGCACTTCCCCACTTTAGGTTAAGATGATATATGGGTTGGACTTTTGACAGCCATCATCTTCTTCTCCTATAAGTCATTGATTGTTATTGGAAGTGCAGCAGACACTGACATGTCAACCTTCAGAATACTGGAAAGTTGTGTAGAATAGTGGGAGACATTTACATCAGAAGTGAGATTGTTTGGGGCCTGCCTGGTGGCACAGGGGTTGAAGATGGCACTGTTGGGCTATTGCCAGCCACTGAGTTTGATCCCAGGCTGGCCAAGGAGCACCACACATGGTGCAGCAGACCTCTCCTGGCTCGAACGCTGCTCCCCTCAGCAGTGTATTTCATTGCATCCGCCTGTTCTGCTTCCCACTCTCTCTGGTGAATCCTCTCACCCCCTGCACCTTTAGCATGCACCCCAGTTCTTGTATGAAAAAATAAATAAATCTTAAAAGAAAAAAGAGTGAGAGTGTTTTATATTTGATTGACAGCTCAGCAAGGAGAGGCCATAGTTGACACCTCTGGATACATTCATAGTTCATTAAATGAGGAACAGTGGTGTTCAGCTACACTGTTTTTGTGATGATTTGATAACATAATAGACTCCAGATTTTGAAATGATTGGATCACAAAAAAATAAGTAGAACAGTTTTTTGTACCTCAAGAAGTAGTGGTCTATGTGAAGAAAGAGTTAACAAATGGATATGATAAATAAAATTTAAAGCTGAAACTTGCTTCAGCTGATCTGAGGTCACATTGCACACCCCCCACCTCAGGCAACTCTTCTTTGATCTCCTTAGCTTAAGCAACCCTTTGGCACTCTCTTCATCAGCCTTTATTTTTGTCTTATTACTTATAGCCATTATCAATTATATCATATTTGCTTTATAATTGCTTCCCTACCCAAATGTAAACTGCTTGAGGGAAAAGAGTATGTAATTTGTCCACCACTATGCTTAGTGCCTACAGCTATTGGGCATACTGTAGGCACTCAATAAATTGTTGTGAATGAATGAACATAAAACCAAAAACCTAATTGATGCAAAGTGCTGTGTATAGTGCTGTTGGGGTTTAAATATGAATATCTGAATGAAATATATAAATATTTAAACTAGAGATAAAAGTGCTTCTAATCCAATAGGCAGGATAGGACAAGTGAAACAAATAATGTATAAACAAATTACGCTCACCATGATAGTTAAGGTGCAAAGAATGATAGAGCTTAATGCACAGGGAACAGCACGGGAATACAAGTGTATTCTTCCAAAACAGAATCATCTATTACAGTTTATTATGGTGATGATGAGAAATACTAGTGTGCTATTGCAGGAATATAGGCTGTGTTTCTCTAAATTTGCTCCAAGACTACTGAAGGGAAAGTAAATATAGTCTCTAAGTGGATGCTTCAATTGTGTGTTTTCATTTCTGTTATCTCAAAATTAATATACATTTATTTCAAGTTATTTGCAAGGTAATTTTATAAACAAGTATTTCCAAATGACTTCAGTGACTGAAATTGTATTTGTATTTATAATAACATGGGTCCTGCTCTAGCAATTTAACATTATAGGACAATGAGAAAAGTATAGCAGTAGGGTTAATAAATAATAAATAATAAATAATACTTATTGGTAAATCAAGACCCAATGAGGTTTCAGATAGGATTCTATAAAGAAATTAGTGGGGCAATGGATGGGTTATACTTGCAAACTCAGGAATATTTATATTTGGGTGATTATTTCATTATACTATTTCAAGGTGAAGTTTTGTTTCGGGGTCATAATATGTCACATATCATAGGGCTTTGATTTTCAAAGATTTATTTGTATTTATTGGCAAATTTGTTTTGGTTTTGTTATAGCTATCGGCATGAGAATTTTATATCTAGGTTTGTACCTGTTAAAGCTATTGTTAACTTACAATATGAAAACAGAATTTAGGTCAACATTAGGAGACCATGATTTTGTTTTTTCCATTAAAAAAATGTTTTGTGTATTTGTAACATTTGAGAAATAATCATAAGAGATTCTAATTTGAGTCTCCTTTGTTTTCTTTTATAATGACTTTTGAGTGCCCACATGTTGGTGATGAAAACTCTATTGTTAGCAATGAAAAGAAAATAGGAAAAAAGAACTTGGCAGCCTATGGGGAAATATGGTTGTTGACCTGGAATGGAGATTATGCAAATCATCAGAACATTTGCCAAAATACAAATGACTATGTTGAGGGAATTAAGTTATTTAGTTCCTTTAGGTGTATGTTGGGTGTGAGGACCTAATAAATTTCTAGGTAAAGTACTATGGATCTAGAACTCCACAGAGAGGAATTAGGATGTAGGGTTTAAGAAATCCTTTAAGAAGTGTTTCAGGGGGCATTTGTAAAGAGAAGGAAGTTGATGTCCTGGAATTAGATGGACATGTCAGAGAGGGCCAAAGTCAGACCTGTGATGAAAGCTGCTTTTGAGGATGTGAATGAGTAACAACAAAACCTAATTACTAGACATTTCTTTTTTTTTTTTTTTTTTTTAATATTAAATTTTATTTTTATATTCCCCCATACAATTGCAAACGCCCCATTCTGACCCCAATCCTTCCCCTCCCGCCCCCCACCCCCCAAAAAGTGTCTCTGGTTCATAGTTTTTTGTTGATTTTGATTTTCACTTTCTTATATTCATTTTCCTGGTCCCTTATTTAAGTTTTCTAGATTCCTGCTATGAGTGAGACCATCCGGTATTTTTCTTTTTCTTTTTGGCTTATTTCGCTGAGCATGATCCCTTCCAGTGCCATCCATGTTGCTGCAAATTGCATGTGTTTATCTTTTTTGAATGCTGAGTAATATTCCATGGTATATATGTACCACATCTTCTTGATCCAGTCATCTATTTTTGGGCATTTGGGCTGTTTCCAAAGCTTAGCTATTGTAAACAGTGCTGCTATAAACATAGGAGTGCAGGTGCTCTTTGGAATTGATGTTTCTGTGTCCTTTGGGTAAATACCTAGGAGTGGAATTGCTGGATCATATGGAAGCTCTATGTTTAGTAGGTCCAGAAATCTCCACACAGCTCTCCATAGTGGTTGGACCAGTTTGCACTCCCACCAACAGTGCACAAGAGTTCCTTTTTCTCCACATCCTCGCCAACATTTGTTGTTGCTAGTTTTTTTAATATGTGCCATTCTCACTGGTGTGAGATGGTATCTCATGGTAGTTTTGATTTGCATTTCCCTGATGACAAGTGATGTTGAACATTTTTTCATATGTCTGTTGGCCATTTGCATTTCCTCTTCAGAGAAGTTTCTTTTTAGCTCTTCTGCCCATTTTTTGACTGGATTATTTTCTTTGTTGTTGTTGAGTCTCATCAGCTCTTTGCAGATTTTTGTGATCAGTCCTTTATCATTAGTGTTGGGTGCAAAAATGTTCTCCCAGTTGGTGGGGTTTCTCTTTGTTTTTGTTATTGTCTCTTTTGCTGTGCAGAAGCTCTTTAATTTGATGTAGTCCCAGCTGTTTATCTTTCTCTTCACTATCACTGCTTTGGGTGATGTGTCTGTAAAGATGTCTTTTTCTTGTTCAGAATAGTTATCCTCTCTAGAATTTTAAAATTTTATTTAAAAAATAGCTATATATATTTTTTTCTTATCATATAAAGCAAAACCTACTTACCGAGCAGAAGACAGTTGCCTTTACTTACCTGGGAGATATATTTTTGAGAATGCAAAGAATATTTATCCTACCAGGTTGTTACGAAGACGGAATGTGATGATACATATCAAAATGGTCAGAAACACCATCATTGTTGTACACAAGTTTGCTACAGTTTCACTGGGCAAGCTTCTTAAAATTGACATATTGCCATGCAAACATTTTATTTAGTGTTTCATTATTTTTATTTATATTTCTATTTTTACCATCTAATTATTTTGCAGCACTTAATATTCATGAACATCAGGAATATTCTGTATCATTTTCTGCTTCTATTATATAGATTGTACCATGTGAATTACACAAGCATGATGAAGCCATTTACTTCATTAACTACAAAAGTGGCTCAGGTTTGAAATATAGATATTTGCAAGTGGTAGGAGGAAGATCGGTAAAGGTAAATTGCTTTTCCTTGCCATCTTGAAAGTTGTAACTAAGACTTCATAGAAAGTTGAATGAATTAAATTATTACATTGAATTTTTATCGCCAAGATGAATAACTCTGCCAATATGGTAGGGTTATATAAGAACTTGGAATGTACAAATATGAAATATAAAATTATGGGAGTATAGCTTACTGGAGAAAAAGCTAACTTTTGTAACTAAAGTGCTGAAAATTGGTGCACAATAACAAAAACATGTATATTATTTTTAAAAGACTATCCAAACTTCATTTTTAAGTTTTACAATTTTCTTCTCCCATGCAAAAAGACACTTGACTTAAAACTCTCAACACTTACCATTAGGCAGGATGAATTGAATAATACACTAGAAGGTGGGAATGGAGCATTAATGCTGTCAGAGTGCTGGTTTCAAAACACGCATGGTATATGAATCAAGAAGTCTGTTTTCGAGAGAAAATATAAATAAAAAGCGCACACCTACTTGACATTTAACTATAATTTCTAATATTGTGAAGCGCTATGTTCTTATAAAGTGAAATAGGAGGGTTAATTACTGTGCATTCCTGGTGAAGTGAATGCAGGGAAAACACACACACACACACAAAACACCTACCAACTTCCCTTTTACATCTTCATGTTTTAAGTAATATCCGTACTGTAAATAAACTTTTAGTATCTTCTGCTACTAGTTTCCCCTCTCTGCCAAAAAAATTCATAAGCTAAGGTGGTAGCTATTGCATTTCCATGCTCTTCATACTTGTCACATTTATGAGGAAACCATCAATTAATTCTACTTTTTGTGAGCTTCATTTTATTTATTTTTAAGATTTATTTTTATACAAGAGCTGGGGTGCAGGCCAGAGGAGTGGAAGAGTGAGAGGATTCACCAGAGACAGAGTGGGGAACAGAACAGGCAGCCAGTCAAAATACACTGCTGAGGGGAGCAGCAGGCAAGACAGGAGAGGTCTACCATGCCATGAAGGACCCTCGCCAGCTAGCGGGGATCTAACCTGCATTGCATAGTCTGAGGACAACTCCACAGCACCATGCTCATTCCACTGCACCACTGGGGAGGCCCATGAGCTTCACTTTAAATATGAATATATTTACTTAGTTGTGTCACAAGGCCTTTAATTAGTTCCTGAAATATTATCAGGAAGCGAAATTTCAGAAGGGAGAAAGTTACACTGTGAATTCTAGCTCCCTTCTGACCCCAGGAACTAACTAGTGCAACACTTTTTAAAGAATTAAGAAAATTAGTATATGCCTGCTGCTCCCCTAGCAGTGTATTTCATCAGTCTGCCTGTTCTGCTCCCCATTCTGTCTCTGGTGAATCCTCTCACCCGCCTCCGCATCTGGCCTGTACCCCAGTTCTTGTATGCATGGATAAATAAATCTTTAAAATAAAAAAGAAAACACAATAGATGGTATAACAAAATAATTATATGAACAAAAAATTCTTTCATGATAATTTTATTTATTAGAGTCAGTCCATAATTAGTTGTTTTTTTTTTAAGATTTATTTTTATTTATGCAAGAACTAGGGTACAGGCAGAATCGCGGGAAAGTGAGAGAATTCACTGCGGGGAGCAAGACAGGCAGAAGGAACAAAAGCACTGCTGAGGGGAGCAGCAGGCGAGACAGGAGGGGTCTGCCTTGCCATGTGGGATTCTCCCTGGGCGGCCGGGAATTGAACCGGCGCTGTGGAGGCTGCGGACAGCTTCACAGTGCGGTGCTCAATCCGCCCCCATAATTAATTGTTTTAAACTCAACATTGTAGAAAGGCTTGAAAAGGAAAACAAAAATAAAGAATTAAATTGTAGCAGTATAGATTGAATTAATCCAAGAGGAAGAAGAGAGGGTCAATTAGAATTACTGATTGCTCAGCTGAAAATTATTCTGGTGACTTTTTCTAATGTTCTCTTTTCCTTTTTCTCCTCTTATTATTTTGGTCCCTTGTTACCTCTAACCACAAACCTGTTGTCTCTTCTCCTATGGTCTTAATTGTTTTGGTAATAATAATTATCTTCACTTTTTACATTTATGTCATCCAGAGAACCTTCTCTGATCTCTTAGAACACCAGGTTCCTCATCCACAAAGATGCATAAGGAACACAGGCATAGATTTGTTGGTAATCATACAAAACGCATATAATAGTGCGCCTAATTTTTCACTAGTGCTTAATATCACATGTCAGGAAATCGGTGTGCATTTTGGCATTCAAAAGTATTATTGGGCAGTATTATTATTGGGCAGTATTATTGTGTCAAGCAAGGTACTAATAATTAAAAATAGTCATTTTAGGCATTTCTGGTATAGAAATATATAATATCTTTAATTATTATATCTTTGAGTATCTTTAATTATATATATATAGATATAGATGCTATTTATTAAAGAGGTTTATAAGATGATGTAGGGTAAGGTAAAAGGTATCAGGCATTTCTGCCCTCCTGCCATCAGGATAGATGAGGGAACCCTGTGGTCCTGAATGCATGCCTGATGGCGGGTACCTGAAGTGGGTATACCTGTGCTAAGACTGTGCTTTTAAGGGCGGCGTCACAGGGATGCCAGAAGAAGCCGAGAAAGCAGCAGCAGAAGCTGAGAGAGAAGACTAAAGAGAAGAAGCCCGAAGCAGAGAACGCCAGAGAGCCCAGATAGAGTGAGGATTTGCTGGGGGCTGGGAGGCCTGCCAGCCTTCCGGCCCCCCAGCACCCTTGCCTGCTGTGTACCAGGTAAATCCCAATAAAAGATCTGCAGAAACCACTGAGGACTCTGACTTCTCCTTTACCCGGTCTGCATGGGATCAGGAAACCTGCTCAGTGCCCATTCCTGCCCCCTACAGATGATATTCCGTAAAAGTTATAATATAGATGCAAGCATACGTAAAATTGTGTCAATACTATGAGAGACAGAGAATGGTAAAAGGAAAAGTTACCCAAAGGATATCAATTAAAACTTAGTGTAGGGGGCTTCCCCGGTGGCGCAGCGGTTGAGCGCGGGGTTGTGAAGCTGCCCGCAGTCTCTGCAGTGCCGGTTCGATCCCCGGCTGCTCCCCGCCACCAGAGGAGGGTCCACATGGCGCGCAGACCTCTCCTGCCGCCCGCTGCTCCCCTCAGCAGTGTACTTCGGTCCTTCTGCCTGTTCTGCATCCTGCTCTGACTCTGGTGAATTCTCTCACCCTCATGCGCTTCTGACTGTACCCAGTGCTTGTATGAATAAATAAATAAATCTTAAAAAAAAAATTTGGAAAAAAAAAAGTGTATCTTTAAAAAATAAATAAATAAATAAAACTTAGTGTAGGGTAAATAAAAACTATCAGGCCATTCTGCCCTACCGCCATAAGATATATGATGGAACCCTGCGGTCCCGAATGCATGCCTGATGGCGGACACCTGGAGTAGGGTGTGGGCATGTGTAGATGGGATTCACCTGGGCTAAGTCTGGGCTTGTAAGGGTGGCGTCACGGAGACACCAGCACAAGCAGAGAAGCAGGAGCAGAATCATGAGAAAAGAGCAAAGAAGCCGAGAGAAGAGAGAATGAACGAGAACCATGAGAGAAGCAGAGAACTCGAGAGAAGACCGGGGAGACCAGATAGAGTGAAGACTTGCTAGTGGCCGGGAGGCTCCCAGCCTCTGGACCCCCCATTTTATCTGCCTGCCGTGTACCTGATAAATCCCAATAAAAGACTGCAAAAGCCACTGAGGGCTCCAGGACACTATCTCCTCCTTTACCCCATCTGCATAGAATCATAGAAAACCTGCTCCGTGGATACGGAGTGTCCTGAGTGCTTCCTGCCACTACACTTAGCAATCAAATATGGTGTGCATTTCCCCTGATTATTCTAAATACACAGTACTGTGATATGATGTATGCAAAATTAGAGAATGATTACATTTTGTGTAATTTGTGACCATATTTCATAGATGTCATGCAATACCTTACCTCCAAAATCCAACTAATATGTACATATATATATATATATATAATTTCTCTGGGTCAGATAAAGTTTAGGGAATAAAAAGAATTAATAAATTACTTGGATTTTATTCAAGGGTCTCACATATAGTATGGACAATCATATAACCAATGATTGAGTTTTTCATGTAATCATAAACCAAATATTACGGTAGCAAATGGGAAATGGTTTATTTTGGAGCTGGAAAACGGCTGAGATAAGACTTAAGGTAGGTAGGTGAAGGGTATTCTGTGAAAGGGTTCAGAGAGGAACAGTGCCATGCAATGTCTGGCAGGTAAGTACAAAGGAGCTGGCTACATTTTGTAAACATTGCCTGTCAGGGAACTTGACCTGCACTTCCTAAAAACAAGACTTATTTGTAAGCTTGTGCTTTGGGTTTGGCTTTTTAAATCTAAAAGCACTGTGTTTTCTAAAGTCAGGAAGGAATAGAATGTGAGAAAGACAACTAGTTAAGAATCTATTGCAATACCCCAATTGTGTAATAAGAGACTTGAGAATAATACTGTGTGGGTGAAGGGAAAAAAAAAAAAATACTTGAAGTGAAAGCTGAGAAAGAAGTGTTCATGGTGATTGACTTTCATATTTCTAATACGTGATTGGGAAACAGCTGTTGCAAGAACAGCAATTTAGGTTATAAAAATACTCTTAATTGAATGGTTATTGCATAACAGGTCTTCTGCTAGATGATTTATATATAGCTTCTAAGAGAGTTCTACAAATAATCTAGAGTATATTTTTTCTTATTTAACAATTAAGGAAATAGTCAATTAACAGAGCTACCAGGGGTTCAAACACACTACTGCTTCAAATATTTGGTTAGTTCCATACATAAATTTAAAAAAAAATAATAAAAATAAAACAATATAGTTTTAAACTTGGGCAAAATTTCAGTTTGAGCAATAGCTAACTGGTAGTCTTTGAAATAGGAACCAAGATCTAATTTTCAAGATCTACCCAAATCTGCATTAAGGGTGTTATTGCGAAATAAGTTCATTTAGTAATCATATGCATGCTCTATTGTTATTTACATCACCTTGTTCTATTTTCTCTGTTTTGTGTGTGCTGGGGCTTCCTATAAAAAATTAAAAAGAAATCTTAATTCTTCAGGGAATGAGAAAAAGCAATTAGATTGAATGACTTGATTCTGTGAGTAAAAGTGCTAAAAATGTAGGTTCAGCTTTGAGAAGTAGCAGCTGGGGAGGTATCTATTTATTGCTTCAAACTCTTTGATGGCTAATAGATGAAATGTATTTAATAGTGGTTCTTCACTTCTGAGGAAGCACAAATATGGGAAACTAAATGGCTTTCTTAGTTGACAATAGTTTAAAATCTCTTGCTTAAAGCTGGATCAGATGATCCCGTTGAGATCCCTTCCAGTTTTACTTTGAAATTCTTAGACTATGAAATTGCTAGAATAAAATTATTTCATTTCTGAACTGCAGGTTGTGCATTTATAGAAGTGAAAATATTTTTGGATAGGCTATTCTTTACTTTTGCCATTATCTTAGAAGATTTGGTATATATTTGTAAACACATCAAATGTAATTCTAGACAGTAGTATAAATTAAAAATACATTTATCACTAGAATAATACATTTTTCATGTATGATATTTGCTTCTACATAGTTAAAACATTCTTTTCTGAATGAGAAAGAGAAGCGATTATGGTAATTGCCTTTGCATTTGCAAAGCACCTTCAGTTAAGACACTTGGGCATTGATATTGGTGTTATTTTGTTTGAAATGAATTTCATATATGACATAAATTTAATATATAATAGAAGGTTTATCAGTACAATTTGTATTCACTATAAATTAATTAATAGAGAAAATCGATAATCTCACCAATTGTGAATGCAATTTCTTTCCATAATATTTTAGTCATTAACTAAACAAGTATTTATGGAATAGTTATTCTATATCAAGTATTGATATTACAAATGAGTGTATATTGAAAAACTAGACGTAAATTGTGTGAGTGTGGGGAATTTTTTTTAAAGATTTATTTATTTATTTATACAAGCACTGGGTACAGTCAGAAGCGCGGGAGGGTGAGAGAATTCACCAGAGCCAGAGTAGGGAGCAGAGCAGGCCGACTGAGGGAGTACGCTGGCGGAGAGGTCTGCGTGCCATGTGGGTCCCTCACCAGAGGCCGGGATCGAACCTGCGTTGCAGAGGCTGTGGACTGCTTTGCAAGCCAGCACTCAACCACTGCGCCACCAGGGAGGCCTGGGAATTTCTTGCTTCATGATACCCAGGTGGTTTTTGCCTTGACTCCCTCAATATTATGACCAGAGTTGTAGGGTAAGGTAAAAGGTATCAGACTTTACTGCCCTCCCGCCATCAGAATAGATGACGGAACCCTGTGGTCCTGAATGCACGGGCACCTGGAGTAGGGTGTGGGCATAGGTAGATGGGATTTGACTGGGCTTTTAAGGGTGGTGTCACGGGACGCCAACAGAAAAAGAAGCCAAAAGAGAAGCCGAGAAGTAGCAGAACAAACAGAAGAGCAGAGAAGCAGAGAGAACGCCAGAGAGCCCAGATAGAATGAGGATGTGCTGCGGGCTGGGAGGACTGCCAGCCTCCTGGACCCCAGCACCCCTGCCTGCCATATGCCTGGTAAACCCCAATAAAAGCCTGCAAAAAAGCCACTAAGGACTCTTGACTCCTCCTTTACCCGGTTTGCTGGATCATAGAAAACCTGTACAACCGTGTCTGTCCCTGCCCCGACAAGAGTAAATCCCATAACTTATTATCTCTGCCAGTCCCGAAGTTGAGGATGATCATGGTGGCATAGGCTTATTCTTGGAATGTTGCTTCATATATACATCACAGAATGTATGATGCGAAGTTATCTACCTTTTAAAATCTTCATCATTAAAAATAACCCAAACAAAGCATATATGAGGTTAGCGCTTTATTTTATTTTATTTTGAAAATGTTAGACTCACAGAGTCTTTCCCCTTGGCTTTCTTCATACTAGTATTTGTTAGAATCCTGCTTCAGGATTCTACTCAGTGTGCCCGATTATCCTAATTCAGTTATGCTATGCAGGTGACCCTCCTTAATTTTATTTTTCTAGTGTGGACAGCTGATCCAATGAAAAAACTTGACACCCTCTTTAGAGGGTGATTTTGTTTATAAACAGCTGAAATCAAAGAAAATCTGTTATACCTGCTTCTATCAAAATTCAAATTTGTAATGTATTGTTATGCTTGAGTGGTTATCAGAGGCTTTGAGTGCTTACCTCATCTTATTGAAATAATTTTCTGTGTTCTCACAAACTTGGCAAATGATTGGAGGATTTGGTCAAATCCCCTGTTTTCCCATGGACCATCATTTACTGTTGCCTTTGCAATAAGGAAAATAAAAACTTAACTCATTTTTTTTTCTACAAAACTCGAATAAACCCATAATATGTTGTATCACATATTACATTATTTATATTTATATAAATCTATGCACATCTTTATTGAGGAAGTCTGTCTTCTTCAGAAGTTACAAAGGTTGGGCCCAATTGTTTTAGCTCTTTTTTTTTTAATCACTGTCAGTTAAGAAATTAGCATAATTGAATAGAACTAGGTTTAGATAGTATTTTTCAAAACCATTATAAAGGGGAGATAATGTCCACATTATTAACATTTTTTATAATTCATTTCATTTATATATAACCCGTTTCTGGGGGTGGGAGGGTTCAGCAGATTTTTCTACTTTTAGATCTTTGTTTTTCCTACTCACAATATTGTGGCATTTATATTTTTGCAAACTAAGAATAGAGGGAATGTTTTAGTTAACACTCCAAAATGATGGACAATAGAATAGTTCTCTTTCCTGAAAATTGAACTTCAACAGATGTGTAATGCAGGTGTAGATCATCAATACTTTATGATATGCCTGCTTTTAATTTTCATCTAATGCTTTGATTGCTTATGAGTTAGTCATGTGTGGTGTTAGAAAAATTTTGAAATGCCACCTAATCAGTTGTTAATTAGTTGTAAATCATCACATTTTAAAGAGATGGTAAAATACCCTTTTCTGATGAAATGGCGATTGCTTTTTTTCTTTGCTTCAGCTATACAAAATTGAGCTCTTAGATTTGGATGATTAGAGATTACCAGCCACAATTATGACAATGTTCTCATTGAACATGTTTTTCTTTGTGAGATAGAGGGAACTTGTTGATGAATATTAAAAATATAAGTGCCCCTTTAAAGTTCATATGATGAATATCAATCATGATTGATATTTGAAAATTAGTTCATTGAAAGGTTTACATGAATGTGTCATAATTGTATTTTTTGTGCCAATTTAGTTTTTTGCTATGTTTAATGGTTTGCTGCACAATTTACAGGATAATAGATTTAATTTTCTAGTATTTTCCTATAAGTAAACTGGGGATTTTTTAATTAGGGTAATGTAGGATAAGGAAAAATGTCAGGCTTTTCTGCCCCTCCTGCCATCAGGATAAGTGATGGATCCTTGCGGTCCTGAATGCATGCCTGATGGCGGGCACCTGGAGTGGGGTGTGGGCCTAGGTAGATGGGATTCACCTGGGCTAAGACTGGACTTTTAAGGGCAGCGTCATGGGGATGCCAGAAGAAGCTGAAAGAGAAGCTGAGAAAGAAGCAGAGAAGCCAAGAGAACGCCAGAGAGCCCAGATAGAGTGAGGATGTGCTGCGGGCTGGGAGGACTGCCAGCCTCCTGGCCCCCCAGCACCCCTGCCTGCCATATGCCTGGTAAATCTAAATAAAAGACCTGCAGAAGCCACTGAGGACTCTGACTCCTCCTTTACCCAGTCTGCTGGATCATAGAAATCCTGCACTGTGTCCGTCCTCCCCTTACAGGTAATTACAATAGCTGTCTTAACTCTTATAAGCATGTTTTGTCCTATGCATTTGAGTATTTGGAATATATAAATGTGTCTCAAGTCAAGCCAGACATACCAGTTACGTACTGTGGACATTTGATGTATTTGTTACATATATATTATATATAATATTTCCTTAGAAAGATGTGTATTGTATCTTCTAGATAATGTTCTCTTTCACTTGTGTTCACTACTAACCTTGTGTATTCATATGACTAGAAATGCCATTATATATTTGCTTCCTCATTAATTCTTATCAGTTTGTTTGACAAGGGCATAACTCCACATTGATTTTCAGATAACGCCAAAATGTCAGTCTAAATATGAAACAGCATTCACATCCTTAACTGTGGTTTTACTTAGCTTTATTTTTTTATAATTTTTTAATGAATTACTTATTTATGCACACAAGAACTGAGATGTATGCCAGAGGCATGGCTGGGAAGGTGAAAGGATTCACCAGAGATAGAATGGGGAACACAAGGCAGATTGATTGATATACACTGCTGAGGGGAGCAGCGGGCTAGACAGGAGAGGTCTGCTGCTCCATGTGGGCTTCTCTCTGGGTGGGGATTAAACTCGTGCTACATTGGCTGCTGAGTGCCCCATAGGTTGTGTCTTAACCCCTTGTGCCACCAGGGAGGCCCTGTGGTGTTACTTAACTTTAAAAGTTTTTTTTTTTTTTTCTTAATTACTTTTGTAACTATGAAGACTCTGCAATATGCATATACAATTTAAACTTTTGACTTATAGTAAAATGCAATACTTTTCTAAGTTGGGTCATGGATACATATAACAAGCATTTATCTGTATAATTGATGTGACAAAATGCTAATGCAAATCGAATGGGTGCAATTGAAATTGCATATTAACAATTAAGGTCAATCTATATTTTATATTGTATAATTCTTCTTAGCTATTTCATCTTTATACATGCATCCCCCGAAGAGAGCACAGTAGCTATTTTATCTTGATAAATAGTTAACAGCAGTCCAATTTTCAAGAACATACTCTTTGTAAGATACTTATAATTCAGGCATCCCAGGTATTGGGAGGTATGATCTTCTCTCAATGTTTATAGTTCATATAACCCAGATTTGAAGAAATGACAGAGTTTGGTAGATTCCATATATTTTAGATCTATGAGTTTTTCTCCCCATTTTAAAAAATTCTTTACATTGGCAGCTAAAAATCAGCAGAGATACTAATATTGATAGCATTAAAATCATAAAGCATATATATTTGATGTTTGACATTTCTATGAAAAACAACCTACAATTATTTTTAATTCCACTATTTATATATTCATAATATAATATCTCTGTACTATCTAATTTGAATTAAAATAAGCCCAGCATTTATAAAACAAATATATATTGAACTTCATTACATATGATATGTGAATCATTTACTCTGTTCTCAAAAAAAAAAAAAAAAAACCTATAGTGTTCTCATCTCCTGAAAAACATCTTACATACTGTATGTCTCTTCATTTATCTAACTACATTTGCTATGAATCAATTTTATTTTTTTTTTTAAGATTTATTTATACAAACATTGGGTACAGTCAGAAGCGTGGGAGGGTGAGAAAATTCACCATAGCAAGAGCAGAGAGCAGAACAGGCAGACTGACGAAGTACACTGCTGAGGGGAGTAGCGGGTAGCAGGAGAGGTCTGCATGCCATGTGGGACCCTTGCCCATTGGCTGGCGATCGAACCATTGCTGCAGAGGCTGAGGGCAGCTTCACAACCCAGCGCTCAACTGCTGCACCACCGGGGAGGCCCGAGACTCAATTTTAAAAGATTAATTTTGTGATTCTTGTTTCATTGCTGCAAAAAGGAAATGAGAATTTTGAGGGTGTTCTTACTTAATAGACTTGTGGTTAGTTCATCAAGCATGATAGAGCTGGACACAACATATTTCCAGAGTCATTGCTTTAAAAGTGAACTTTGTGTGCATCTCAAATCCAGAAAAAAATAACCTATTCAAGACACCAATTCCTACTCACCTAGGAGGGAATTACTAATTAAGACAACGTTATTTGGAGGCCATATGCAGAAACAAGTGATTTTCCACAATGGATGTATCTGAAGTTAGTTAAACTGACCCTGCTGATGTGAAAAAAAAAAAAAAATACATACATGAATACAGATTCCTTTTTGCTAGTCCTTGCTTCTTCATTGGAAACTAAAAGAATAACACATTCTTGTCCAATTTGGAACTGATTTACTGTCTTTCAAAAATTAAATAATGTGCTTAAATGCCCACCTGATGTTTTAGTTCTTTATCTGGTATATATATTTCCTGAGAGATCAAATTTTATTTATGCATTACTACTGCACTGTATTTCAAGCTGTTTGATTTTTTTTTTTCAAACTGGTAAACACATACACAGATATCTAAATATTCTATTTAGAGAAATTTCTATAGATAAGGCCTAAATAAGTATGTAACAGAATAGAGTATAAATTATCTAAAAAATTTACCTTGGAGATAGGGGGAGGGTGGTCTAATATCTAGGGAATATGTGACAACTTTTGACTTACCTTGAAGTTATGGGAACAACTACTACTCCACCTTCTCCATTCCTGCCAAATATATTATTTCAAATTTATTATTCATGCATTTTTGGGAGGAAGGCTTTCACATTTTTTTAATCTTTCAAACATTTGCCAAGTAAATATTTTCTAGTGACTTCCATGCATTTTTACCCATTTATATAATGTCTGAACACTAGAACAAGGGAATTAAAGTCAACTGGCTAATCAAAATTCATTGTTGAGGGCCTCCACATTCTTTCTAACTCTTGCTTCTTATGAAGAAATTTTATTGTGAGTTGTTAATATTTTATGGGAATGCTGATAGCTTTTTTCAGAGCTCAAAGGTAGTCTATATTTTTTCTGACATATGATCATAACTATCATCAGTATGTTTAATGTCAGTATCTACAGGGTTCCTTTAATTTTTAAGGAGAGAAAAGTAATTCCAGACTCATCATATAAGAGTAATTGCATCTGAGATCAGAGAAGATTGGGCATGTTCAGGGTGCTGTGGCCTTAGACTACATCCAACACATCAACAAAAAGAAATATAAAAACCATATGATAATATCAATTGATGCTGAGAAAGCTTTTGACAAAGTACAACACCCATTTATGATAACGCCCTTGAAATGCTTGGGATACAGGAACATGCCTCAACATCACAAAGGCCATATATGACAAGCCCATAGCCAATATCATTCTCAATGGTGAAAAAAGCATTTCCATTAAGATCTGGAACAAGACAAGAATGTGCACTCTCACCACTGCTTTTCAATTTAATACTGGAAATCCTAGTCAGCAATAAGACAAGAGAAAAACATATAAGGAATCCAAATAGGGATGGAAGAAGTTAAACTATCACTATTCGCAGATGATATGATAATATACATAGATAACCCCAAAAACTCCACAGAAAAACTAATCAAACTAATCAGTTTAGTAAAGTAGCAGGATACAAAATCATATCAAAAAAAAAATAGTAGCCTTCCTATACGCAAACAATAAATCTGAAGAATAAGAAATCAAGAAAACCATCCCTTTTATTATTGAAACTAAAAAAAATCAAATACTTGGGAATAAACCTAACAAAAGAGGTAAAGGATCTATACAAATAAAACTATAAAACATTGTTAAAAGAAATAGAAGTCTCAAAGAAATGGAAAGACATCCCCTGTTCATGGATTGGAAGAATTAACATTATCAAAATGGCCATCCTACCAAAAGCAATTTACAGATTCAATGTTATTCCAATAAAAATTTCAATGGCATTCTTCAAAGAAATAGAACAAGTATTGATGAAATTCATATGGAGCCACCAAAAACCAAGTAAAGCCAAAGCTCTCCTGAAAAAAAAAAAAAAAAAAAAAAGGATGGATGTATCACACTCCTGTACTTCAAACTATACTATGAAGACATAATAATCAAAAGCACATGTTATTGGAACAAGAACAGACACACAGACTAATGGAACCAAATAGAAACTCCAGAAATAAACCCCCAGATTTACAGTCAACTAATCTTTGACAAAGGAGCAAAGAATATGCAATGAAGCAAAGAAAGTTTGTTCAATAAATGGTGCTGGAAAAAGTGGGTCGCTACATGCAAAAGAATGAAGCTTGATTACTACCTTACACCATACACAAAAAACAACTCAAAATGAATTAAAGAACCAGACATAAGACCTGAAACCATAAAATATATAGAAGGAAATATAGGCAAAACACTACATGACGTATACCTCAGTAACATCTTTAAAGACACATCACCCAAAGCAGTGATAGTGAAGGCAAAGATAAATAGCTGGGATTACATCAAATTAAAGAGTTGGGCCTCCCCTGGTGGCGCAGTGGCTGAGCGCTGGGCTGCAAAGCTGCCCTCATCCTCTGTAGCACTGGTTCAATCCCCGGCTGCCGGCGAGAGTTCCACATGGCGCACAGACCTCTCCTGTCTTGCCCACTGCTCCGCTCAGCAGTGTATTTCATCAGTCTGACTTTCTGTTCCTCACTCTGGCTCTGGTGAATTCTCTCATCCTCCCGTGCTTTGTACCCAGTGCTTGTATAAATAAATAAATCTTTAAAAAAAAAATTAAAGAGCTTCTGTACAGCAAAAGAGACAGTAACCAAAACAAAGAGACACCCCACAGAGTGGGAGAAAATTTTTGCACACAACAATAATGATAAAGGACTGATGACAAAAATCTACAAAGAGCTGATGAGATGCAACAGAAACAAAGTAAATAATCCAGTCAAAAAATGGGCAAAAGAGCCTAAAAGAAACTTCTCCAAAGAGGAAATGCAAATGGCCAACAGGCATATGAAAAAATTTTCAACATCACTTGTAATTAGGGAAATACAAATGAAAACTACAATGAGATACCATCTTACACCAGTGAGAATGGCAGATATTAAAAAAAAAAAAAAAAAAAAAAAAAAAAAAAAAAAACTACAACAAATGTTGGTGAGGCTATGGAGAAAAAGGAACTCTCCCTGCTGGTGGGAGTGCAAACTGGTCCAACCACTATGGAAAGCTGTGTGGAGATTACGCAACCTGCTAATGATGGAGCTTCTGCATGATCCAGCCATTCCACTCCTAGGTATTTACTCAAAGGACATAGAAACATTAATTCAAAAGGGCACCTGCACCTCTATGTTTTTAGCAGCACTATTTACAATAGCTAAGCTATGGAAACAACCCAGATGCCCAAAAATAGATGACTGTATCAAAAAGATATGGTACATATACACAAAGGAATATTATTCAGCAATCAAAAAAATAAACTCATGCAATTTGCAGCAACATGGATGGAGCTGGAAGGGATCATGCTCAAGGAAATAAGCCATAAAGAGAAAGAAAAATACCAGATGGTCTCACTCATAGCAGTAATTTAGAAAACCTAAATTAGGGACCAGGAAAAAGACTAATTATAATAAAGTAAAAATCAAAATCAACAAGCTGAGACAATAAATGAATAAACTAGAGACACACTACAGGGGGAGGAGGGAGTAGGATCAAAACAAGGGGAGTAGGAATTGTATGGGATCTATAACCAAGATGAAAATGCCTACATTGTGCAAAAAAAAAAGATGTAAAAATATATTTAATAAATAAATTGAGGGAGAAAAGTGTAACTGAAGGCTTCATGAATTTTTTATTACTTTGGGTGAATTCTTGGGCAGTAGAGGCACAGATATATACAATAGATGCCTTTTAGTGTTTTATCGGTTAACCTATTTTTCCTCTGACTATTAACTCTGAATGGAATGAGAATTTTGGAGACTTGTTTTGCAAGCACACACATAATTTGTGTTAAGGTAAAGCCAACACTCATATTCTTATTTATATAATATGTGATCTGAAAGGTGATTATTTAGTAAAGTTTAAATGAGAGTTATATTTAAAAAGTAAATTGAGGTAAATCTAAAATTTTTTAAGATTATATATAAGGGATGTTTCTATGCTGATTCTATTCAAAATAAAATCTTTGTGGGTTATTATGCATGTTTCAAAGCATCAGACCACAAAAGAAACTTGAAAGCCTTTTCAAAGGGCTTTAAATCAACCAGAACATACACAATTTGTTTTGTTAAGTACCGTTCTTTTTTAATTATCTTTTTTTTAAATTATTATTTCTACTTAGAACCATGGGGGTTATGGGAATACAAGACACAAAAATGAATGGCCTCTACTGGCAAGGGACTTAAGGTTGATAATCCTCATAAAAGACAGCCACTGTTTTAGTAGTAAAAAATTTCAGTTAACTAATTTGATTGACCTATTAACTAAAAAGAGAGAATCAGCATATTCAGTCAACAAGTAAATTCAATAACTAAGCTTTTACAAAACACATGACCCACTGATGTCCACTTTAACTTGGGGACAATGTTAGTAAATATTTCTTCTAAAAATCATGCATAACCTTCACTTCTATTAAATTTAATCCACGGGCAACTAGATTCTTGGCCAGCAATAAATACTATTTTTTAGAAACAGAAGTTTAAAGAGGAGATTGTCTTTTGTTATATTTAACAAATAGAATTTTGAAATACTAAGATCTGACTAGATTGTATTGATTTGGCTATGCAATCATCAAATTTCACTTTCTAGTTAGAAATAGGAACCTTGTAGTAGCTGTTAACTCTAGCACATATATAGATTTCCTTCATTTTAAAGTGTTTATAGGTCATATATTGCAAAATTACTTTTTGGCACAGACATTTTGTTTTTTTAAGGTAAACTCATTTACTTTTGTCATTTATGATAATGTATCCTATATTGATTATTAAGATATGTTTTAAATCATCAACAAACATTTGTTCAGAAAATATTATGAGACAATAGAGATAAATTTAAAAAATACTAAAATTTATTTCTAATTACAAAGAAATTTCTCAGGATATGGGACTAATACATAATTATCTGACATGTTTGAGATCTGTGTTAAGCCAAAGCTAACATCATAATTAAGATACAAAAAAATAGTGATAATTTGATCATGTCATAAAGAAAAAAAAATCTTACTATTGCAATTAAAATTCTGACAAAGCAACAAGACATGAAATAATTAAAGGACAAAATTTTCATTATTTGGAGACAATGTGGTTATATACGAAGAAAACCCAAGATAATATGCTGAAAAACTTTTAGAATTAATGAGAAAATGTAGTTAAGCATTTTATGGAAGACAATATACGCCTGAATAATTAAAACTATTGATATTAGTACAAAAAAATGAACAGCCTGATCAGTAGATTAGAACCCCAAATCATATATTGGTATGTTAATTTTTTATTACAAGGCATTAAAAATTAATACAAGTAAAATGAAGAAAACCAAATTATATATTTTTAATTATACTTTTGGAATATCTTTGACACACAAAACTTATTTTAATCCCGATTTAATCATATATTTTGAACACCTACTATGTGTCAGACATTCCTCTTGGTATCTAAATATCAACTAAACTAATTGGCCAAAGAATATATCCTTGTAGATTTTATTTTCTGCTTAGGCAAAACCTTTCTGATGTTTAACTCTGTTTTTTTCCTTTGTTTTCTTATCTCAGTCACACTGTTCTGCAAGGGTATCCATTCTACACAATGTATTCTTCCAATCTACCATGGATTATTAAACATTTGCACGTATATTCTTGGAGCTATGCATATTGTCATGTGGGAGCATTTATTTTTAATGTGGGCAAATGATATTGCTCTAAAGTTCATTGTTTTTCTTGTATTTATTTTGCATTTTGATTTTAAGATTATACTTTTGGTTATATTTTTCCTGGATAATATTCCAGGCTATGCCAACTGTAATTTACAGATTCCCCTAGCAATGTCCATCTCAGATGAATCCAACCCATTCTAACATAAACACTGTTATCATGAATTTCTTTCTCTATAGGTCATGCCCAGGGGTCTGTTTCTTTTGCCTATGGCATATCTGATTTGTCTGTTTCACCATTTAATTGATGCCCTCCTTATATACCCCTTTTATTTCTTTCTTCAAGAAACTTATCTAGGTTGTATAGCAGCTATCCAGTGTTGGAATTGCTTATATATAGTTGTATATACATACATATATGTGTATATGTGTATATATGCATATGTTTGTATGCACATACATATACACATACATATATACATATATACATACACATGTGTACATATTTAAATATACACATGTATGTATATATGTATATATGCATATCTCTTTTTCCATAGTAATTGTCAGCTTTTTTTCTTCATGATTTATTTATTTATGCATACAAGAACTGGGTTGTAAACCAGAGGTGCAGGGTCGGGGGGAGAGGATTTATGAGAGTGAGTGGGGGGGGAGCAAAACAGGTAGGTCTACTGAAATACACTGCTGAGGGAAGCAGCTGGCAAGGCAGGAGAGGTCTGCTGTGTCATGTGGGTTAGCTCCTTGGCCAGCAGGAGATTGAATTCATGCTGCAGTGGCTGCTGATAGCTTGATAGCACTGTCTTTAACCCCTGTGCCACTAGGGAGGACCATTTTTATCAGCTTTTTATGTCATCCAGTTTTTCTTGGGTTTTTTTCAAGCTTCAGGAACAATTAGTATTTTTCTGTGATTTCATTCTTGGTATTCATGAATATTTCATTGATATTTTAATCATATTTTTTCTTACTAGCAAGGTAGACCATCTATTATTCTCAATCATTATAGCTTCTTTCATGAATTGGTTATTCATACATTTAGCTCATTATATATTGACATAAAGTTTTTATGTTGGTAATAAAAGTTCTTTTATGTATTATAAATATAATCCCCTTGTTAGATTTAAATATTACAAATATCTTTCTCAGTTTGACCCCTTAAAAATCTATAATTATACTCAGATATGTCACTTTCTCTTATGGACATAAAGGTATTCTCTTTTCATTTTTAATTTTAGGTAAGGATTTGGAGATTCTTTTTTACATATGGTATTAGAGAATTTTCTTTATACAGTGAGTCACTTTTTACCAAATACAATTTACTAATTTAACACTTATAAAATAACCCATTATAATTTTAATACTATCTCTACATCCTATTGCCATATATATATATATATACACATATATATATACATACATATGTGTTTTGGGATTTTCTGTTCTGTTCCATCATGCTATATAGTTTTATGCATTTATTCGATTACGTATCAATAGTTGTATCTGTCTATTCTATAATGACTTAGTGATACAATACCTGGTAGGAAAAAATCACCAGGTCTTGTCAATATCTTTGACCATGTGTAGATGCATTTGTTTCTGTAAATTTTTTTTGATGTTAACTCAATGGTCAACTTTCAAAAAAAACTGTCTTAGGATTTTGAGTGAAGAATTGCATTTATGAAATGTTTTCACAAATTCATAAGAATTTCTGTCATTGTATTATTATGTTCTTCATGAACAGGCTTAACTTTCTATTCCTCAGAGCTATTTACACATGCAGTTTTTGATCACTTTGTGAACTTATTATATTGATTCCTATAAAACACATGTTCTATTGTTATGATAAATGAACTTTTATTTTCTACTACCTCTTATTTTTCAAGTATGATTTTATATTTTATATTTTATATTTTCAAGTATGATTTTATATTTTAATCCCACTAATTACTGAGTTTGATTAGTAATTATACTAGCTTTCAAATTGTATTCCCTTAGGTTTTCTATAAAATTATCATATAATTTATAAAGCAAAGCAAAGCAAACTTCCAAACATTCATATTTTCTCTGTTTTATGCTTCTTCTTTCTTTTTCTTGTCTCACTAAGGTAGTTAAGAAATTGATAAACAGGGCCTCCTCGGTGGCGCAGTGGTTGAGCGCTGGGCTGTGAAGCTGCCCAAAGCCTCTGCAGCGCCGGTTCAATCCCCGGCTGCTCCCCGGCCACCAGAGGAGGGTCCCACCTGGCGCGCAGACCTCTCCTGCCGCCCGATGCTCCCCTCAGCAGTGTACTTCGGTCCTTCTGCCTGCTCTGTTCCCCGCTCTGGCTCTGGTGAATTCTCGCACCCTCCCGCGCTTCTGACTGTACCCAGTGCTTGTATAAATAAATAAATAAATGAAATTTTAAAAAAGAAAAGAAATCGATAAACCTACAAATGTTTATTGACAGTAATCAGATGCATCCTCTCTTATTCTCAGCCTTCAAAGGAATATAACAAGAATTTTTCCCCCATATGTAACATTGACTATAGAATTTTATGTTTCATTTTTTGTTGGAAAATTTCTATTTTCAGATTTCTCAGAAAATTTTCATTTTATTATCAATAAATATTACATATCAATTGGTAATATGGTAAGTGGTAATATGGCAGTTAGGCTTTAGTTCATTTTTATAGATAATTATATCAATTTTTCTAACATTAAGTTTGTCTTGAAATAATCACAGTTTATTAATTGTTTTATAATTAATTGTTGGATTAACTTTATTATTATTATATTTAGGATCTTTGTAATTTTCTTCATAAATAAAATACTCACAATTTATCTTTATTATATAGTCTGTTTAAGGAAAGAACCCACCTTTTAAAGTATAATTTATTTAACTTAATATTTTTCAAAAATACTGGTAAAATATAATAAAAATTGTGCAGATTTTGTGAGGAATTCTAGGTAAAACTTTGTTATTTCAAATTATTTTATGATTGACACTTTATTTACATTTTGCTTCTTTTAAAAATCATCATATACTTTCTTTGAAAGTTATCAATTTTAGTTAGGTCTTTAAATGCAATAATGCATAGTTGTTTGTTTTAATTTTCATCTTTGTTATTTTCTCTTGTTTTTATACCAACTATTTTCCCACATCTATCTCTGCCTCTTTTTTTAATTCTTCTCTTGGTATAATATGTGAAAAATCCATGACCTATTGTTTTAGCTCTTCAGTTTTTCCTTCAGATTAATCTGTCCCAATGTTCAACGAGACATTTGTATGTATTATTTATAATTATTTTATATACATATGCATTATTATTACATTCATAATTATACCCTCATATGTTTTTATGACTACTTGTTTTTAAAAATATTTTACAGTTCTACATCTTTCTGAGGATACTTAAAATATTAGTTTTTGTTCATATTCTTTTATTTCCCTTAGATTTGCTTCTAGCATAACTTTGTGTATCCATTGTCTTTCATTTTCAGTGTTTGCATTTATCTGATATATCTTGTTTTTTTGCTTGTAAAGTATATCTGCCTTTAAGGTGGCAACAAAGACAAGGGTTGATTTTATGTCCTCCACATGACTAGGTGAAACCAGGTGACCATTAGGAACAATGGTGCAAGTGTAATAACCTGGACTCAACCACTTTCTAGTAGCATCTACCTAAGTGACTCTATAATTTTACACCAATATTTTCGTAGATATAAATTTACCCAACCACTTGAAAAACTGAATAGAAAAATAACCAATTTAATGCATTTGTTTAAATAAACTGGAAGCTGCTTTGATATTTCCAGTAACCAGTGACCATCAGATTATCTTTTTTCTATGACTTCCCATTTTTACTCTGTAGATTTGTCCTCTCATTTAGCCTTAACCTATTTGCCTCCAGTTTTAAGGAAAATAAAATTGCCCATTATAAATTAAGGGGGGGGGCTTTATTTAGAAAATGAGAATATAATGTTACATAGATATAGTCATTTATCTCTATCTAAAAAAGAAACCTGAAGATGAAAAATTACAAAAACATTCATTAGTGAATTTTATCAGTTTTCCTAGAAATGATGACCATAACAGTACTGATTTATTTACAGAAATTTATTACCATAAGTTAAGATTCCCTAATTGTGGGGTTTAAAAAAGACAACCTTCTTATGGAGTAAGATAAATTAAGTTCTAGACAAAATAAATATTCTGGAAATCCCAACCTCATTACAAAAATAATTCATTCTTCTATAACACCATAGGATCTAAATGGTTTTAGAATATGTGTCTTTGACATATGACTGCAGTTTTCTTTTTTTCTTTTAAAGATGTATTTATGCACACAAGAGCTGTGGTGCAAGTCAGATGTATGTATGGGGGGTGAAAAGATTCACCAAAGACAGAGTGGGGAGCAGAGCAGGTGGATGCACTGTAATACACTGCTGAGGGAAGCAGCAGGAGAGACAGGAGAGGTGTGCTGCATCATGTGGGTCAGCTCCCTAACTGGGGATGGAACTCATGCTGAAGCAGCTGCCAACAGCTCCACATTGCAGAGACTTAATACCTTGTGCCACAAGGGAGTCCCTTGACTGCAGTTTTCCAACAAGCAAATCATTAAATTCTGCACATCACTTAGGATATTACAAAATCATGGAGTTCCCAGTTTAAATTATGAAGTCATAACTCAATTATATAACTTTATAGAAGTTTAACACAATGTGAGTGTTCTCCCATAATATCTGAACTGATAAAATTGGACACAAGAATGTTTTCAAACACAGTACATTTGGCTTGTGTGAGTCTTCCTGCTTTTTTTTTTTATGACATCCATTATAGCTTGTTAGGTAGAATTATGATCATTTTTAAATTGTTCATAAACATGTCTGTTCTTTTATTTATTTATTCAACAGTAAGTATTGCATATGTGCCACATGTGCAGTAAACATTATTTTTAAGTGATAGGTTATTTATCAGTACATGACAGATGTTATAGGTAAGTGAGAGCTTGTCATTCAATAATTAATTATAACCAGAGTTATTTAATTTCAGTTTCAATAGTAATAAAACTTAGAAAAGTTTAGAGTTCTATAAAAGCATATGAATGTGGGATAGAGATAAATTAACAAGCTCTGAATGGTCAGAGAATGCTTCCTTGGAAATGTAAAAAAAAAAAAAAAATATTCAGGGGCTCTTTTAGCACCTTTATTTACATACCAGTTGAAAAAGGTCCTTGCTAGCTACCTTCAGTAAATGTAAAATTTAGACCTGAAGTGTAAGTGCGTAGACAACCAAGATTTAGAATGGGGGGACTGGAAGAGAACATTTTTAGTCTCCCTACTTTCTTTAGCCATATACCTACTTGATTCCTAGAGTAAGGAAAAACTTCAATGGAGGGTATTAGTTTTACTTCCTGGGTCAAATTTTCATTGATTCTGAGTAAATAGGATGGAAGAATGTGAAGGAATAGGAACCAGGACAATCTACAATGAAGGAGTGAATAAAAACCTTAAGATGCCCATTTGTATTGGTATGTTTAAGTTGTCAGTCCTGCTAGCTGATGTTATTGTTCCCTGGATAACATTTCTTGAGTAAATGAGGTGAAGTACATACACCATTGCCTGTGGCCTCTCTACCCATACTGAGTGCTTACGCATGGAGGCCAATGATTAAAATGACATAGAAGTTTGGTGCTTTTGACCCTGGGAAGACCCAGTGCTATAACTTGCAGCGTGTTGGACTGTGCTTTCCTCTTGTTAAACTGTTATACTGGATAATTTTATCCTCAATGGCTCTTTATATTATCTTTGAAATTCATTCTAATTTAAAAATTATAAAAACGGTAGTAATCTACAGAAAAAATAATTTCCCATTGTATTACTGAAATTAGTATTAGTTTTTATCTGTAGGTTATTTTTAGCCATTTAAAGAAAAGGTTGCAATCAAGTACAGCAGAGATGAGCTGTACCCTCATGATGTTAGATTATGTTCTTACTCAGGGCACTGCTTAGTTTGTGATCATGCATTTAATTAAAACACAGATATTAGCATTGGCATTTTCTTGTGTACAGTCTGGTTAAACAATTTCTAAAAGCTGTATTGGAAATGCAGAGTGACCTCTTTAATAAAATCCAGGACACTACCATTCTATAATAATAATGGATTTTATACAACCATTTCCTATTTTATCTGTATGTTAACAGTTTACTTCATTTTGGAGCATTGTGTATCACTGCTCAAGTTTTTCCACAAAGGTCAGAATCAAATGTATTTCAACCATATATCTAAATATAACCAAATTATCACATGTAAAATATTCATGAAAAAAAGAACAGAGGAAATCTACTAATTAAGGAACTGAGCTTTTTCATGAGATGTCTAGCTATATATTCAAATAGACCAAACACATTGAAAGAGTTGTGGATCCAACTGTGATTCTCATTTTAATGATAATAAAGTTTAATAGCTGTTATTAATAGATGCAAATACTAGTTATCAATATATATTATAAATATATAAATGTATATGAAACATACAAATAGTTGTTACCTATATCTAAAATAGGAAATTGTCACTATTAAATCATGGTGTTAGCTTTCAAATGATTTGCATTTGACATGAGTATTTCTGGAATACTCACTTTTACTTGAAGGATTTTTGTAATCTTCTAGCAAAATATGATCAGTATAACCAATTAGAATTAATTATGTACTAAGGTATTTTTCTAAATGTACATAATGGTAAAGAAATCAAGATATGTATGGAATGAGAACATTAATTTGTAAAATACTTGAACTTTGGGCCTCCCCGGTGGCGCAGCGGTTGAGCGCTGGGTTGTGAAGCTGCCCACAGCCTCTGCAGCGCAGGTTCGATCCCCGGCTGCTCCCCGGCCACCAGAGGAGGGTCCCACATGGTGCGCAGACCTCTCCTGCCGCCCGCTGCTCCCCTCAGCAGTGTACTTCGGTCCTTCTGCCTGTTCTGCTCCCCACTCTGGCTCTGGTGAATTCTCTCACCCTCCCGCGCTTCTGACTGTACCCAGTGCTTGTATGCATGTATATATAAATCAATCAATCAATAAAAATAAATAAATCTTTAAAAAAAAATACTTGAACTTTAATAAGTGCTGTTCTTTCAAATTATTTTATCCATTCATTTACCCAACCCTATAGTAATTAATTCCAAAATGTTAATTGAACACATAGTTACTAAATTTGTGTAATAATATATACATATAAAATAGCTAATAGTAGTAACTTACATTTATTGAATACTTATCTTATGCCAGGAACCATCTAATATTTTATGTGCAAAAAAGCATTCAATCCAAAAACTAGCATATAATGCAGATGCTATTTTTAAACTCATAGTGAGTAAGGAAACTAGAAGAAAGAAACATGAAATGTCTTCCATGTTCACAAAAAAAAAAAAAAAAAAAACCTGGTAAGATAAATAACTATTAATTTCCTCTTTCTCCATGAGAGACAAATCCCTTAGACTTTATCTAAATGATAGCATAAAATTTAAATTAATCTACTAAGAAATGCAAACACATATGTAGATAATTACAGCTCAATCCAATAAATCTATAATGACCAAGTTCTAGAAGTTTAGGTATAGTTAAAAAATCCATCTGTTGTCCCTTTTAGGGAGTAATTACTCAGGTTGCCGCAATTTCTTCCACCAAAAAATGACTCATTAGCTTAGTAACCAACTTTCAAGACGATGAAAAACAACTAATGGGAGTCTAACCTGTTTTGCAGATTTCTTATTTAAGAGAAATAAATTCCTTACTTTTAGTTTTTATACCATGATTTTTATTTATTTTTTGATACTTGTTCTAGTTTGCCTGTCAAAAGAAATGTGTGTATATGGGTGTGTGTGTCTACTTCTGCCTATATATATCTTCAATTTAGATTAGTTATTACACAACCACATATATTTATCATTGTGGCTTCATACTTTAATATGGTTTTAGTTATATGATATAATATTTTCAGCAGGTAACACTTTTTACAATTGTACAAGGAAATTAAACATGTCAGTCATCCATCTTGTTCTGCAAAAACATGACTATTTCTAGATATCTCCCACTGCTGAATGAATTGGTAATCACTTATCAACTACTATAAAACTGATGGAGTTCTGGTTGTTGTTTAACTATGTAGTACATTATGCCATGTGAAATGCTTTCAATCCTCTTTTCAAGCAATAGAATGAACACTAGGTAGTATTATCCGGACAGAAATTAATAGCAATGAATTTGTGATTACGCACATAGAAGATCAAAAACCTGGGAAAAAAACATTTATTAAGTGAAATTAGACAATGAGCTCTTCTAATATTCATGTATTTTGAAATAAATTTTGTTTATTTTTTCCAATTTAAAAGTCTATTTTGCAAATATAGATACATAATTCTGTGCTAGACCAAATGAGAAGCCACTGAAAACTGAATCATCTAAAAAATAAACTATTTTTAAATAAGGTTGTCACATTTTCCATGTTCAAGGAATAAATAAATCCATATCACTTCATAATTAAAATTTAGGTCGATTTATATATATATATATATTCGTAAGAATGTAATTCAATGCAACCTCTCAAATATTTAGTGAGGCATGTGATTTTATCATTTATCTTCGGTCTCATTAGAACTATTTTTAAGGTTTCTCTGAAGAAAAAGTGTATATTTTAAACAAACTGCTTTATATTAGATATTACTGAAAGATAATGAAGATAACTTTTTTCCAGAGATATACTAAATTCAAGGCCATATTTCTCATGAGTGGTAAAAATAGTTTTTTGTGATTGAAAAATCAAGTTATTCTTGAAAGCGAAGAAAATGATTTTTTTCCCCTAGATGCATTAGGATCAGTGTTTCTATAAAAATAAGGAATTGAAGGCACGTGCCATTATAAAATATAATACCTGGCTTGTATTAGTGATCAGGTATACCAGTTAGTATGAGAAATTTTATTGTTTCTGCTGATGGTTATGTGGCCATACTCATTGACCCTCTTTCACTTAAAGCCATGGGTTAGATTGTTTTTCAATCAAACAATCCTGCCTTTGCATTTCTTTTAAATTTGCAAATAATGTATTTAATAGAAACTTGTACACAAGTCCATTGCTACATTGGTTTAAACCAGAATGACAGATAAATTACCTAGAAAAGTTAAACATCTGTACCTAACACAATACTTAATGACAGTCCAGGTCCAGGCTCTTATTTTCCCAGAAATAGAGGCAACAGTAGCTTCAAACAAGCACAAAAAATGGAGGAGAAAGAGAAGAAAATCATTTTTTTTTCTTAGAAGCATTAAGATCAGTGTTTCTATGGAAATAAGGAATTGAAGGTACTTGCTATTATAAAATAGGATTTTTAAAATATGATTTTCCACGAAGGCTTAGGAGAGTAAAAGGCAGAGCACTAGACTCATCTTGTGAAGAGGGTGTGAATTATCAGTAGGCACAAGGGTTTTGTTTCCTGGTGTTATGGGAACATTAGATCACACACACCATATGAACCTGAGAGAGGTAGAAGGGCAGGATATTATAAGGGAAGAAAGAATATTAGGCAATTTAAGTCACATTTGATATGCAGTTCTTGGTGCTCATCTTGAAGGGAAGCAAAGAACATGTTCCTTGTTTTGTGACTAACCTCATAAATGAACTGCTTGCTCTGGTCCTGATTTGACTGATCATCCCTGAAGTTGTGGCAGTGTCTGTTGCCACTGTTGGCATCCTTATTTGTGAGCACATGAGAAAGGTGCCACAGTGAGACCTCAGAATAGCAACACAGGACTCTGGTCGGAAAAGGGTTTTTGTCTTCATCCAGGTGCAGGAGGGTACCTCAGGGAGAGGAGTTTGACATGGCTGTGCCACTTGACACTCAGAGATTACCAGCAAAAAAGCTCTCAATCCTTCTTCCAGCATAATTTTTTTCCAGATAGCCCTTTGGCTAAGTCACTTTCTTCAAATCTCTATCAATTTTCACTTTGCCTGCCACTTTTTTCCACTCCCACCAAACCCTGCACCCCATGGCCCTGGTCCTATATATCCAGTATCCAGTTCCTTTTTACTATGTTCTTTTTTTTTTGGACCAACTGTATCTCAGATGATTAAAAAATAAAACAGAGCCACAATTCAAGGATGGAGGATTCTTTCAAGATTTAAACTCATTAGAAGTTAATTATTGCACCCTCTCCTCCCCGCTTCATTACAGGGAAGGCACACATGAAATTCATTGTAAAACTCAATTATTAATGTCTTTCATTTAGGTACATTTCTTTTTTGGGGGATTGCAAATAAACAATAGATCTTTTCTTTGCATTAGAGTAAGTCAATTGTTACTTCTTCATCAAATTAAGCTAGCCATCAAGTAGGATTAAGAGCTGTAATTATTTACTAGTTATTATCTATAGGTGTCATTCAGATTTAGTTCTTTCACAGAAGAACATGACATAGATTTTCATTACTTTTGTAGGTCTTGCTAAATCCAGAATATATAGTATTGTGCCTCAAACAACCAAAAATAGTCAAGAAAATGTACCACTGCTGAGGTTGTAACAGACTTGCAGAAAGGGTAGATGTAAAGACTTCATACACCTGGAGACAAAAGAAGATTCTAAAATTGAGAAGGTTAAATCTATTTATCCATCTATCTATCTAATCTATACATAGATAAGTATATATAGATATAGATATATTTAATTTGTATATGTTCAATTATCAAGTGATTGAGACATTCTGAAACATTCAACCAAAATACAGAGAAATGTCCTCTATATAAGGCATCAGAAAACAATGTCCAAATATGTTGACTATAAAAGGAAAATAAATTTAATGATATGGTTATGATTTAATCCTTAATATTGTCTTCCAAAATTCCCAACAGGATTAAGATACATCATAATTCAGTAGAGTGAAGGGAGGCAGGAATCTAACAATCATTAAATTATAATAGTAGCTGAGGAACGGAAAAACAAAAACAAAAACAAAAAAAACTAGTATAGGCAGAGTTTGGGAAATAAATCAATATCAATCACAACTTTTATTCTGTAAATTAATTGCAGCAACCCTAAATAGTACATTGAGGTCATTTTGGCACTCAGTTGTTGACACCATGTTTTCTTTATACCTATGTATCCATCAGACTGTGAGAAAACAGGTTGTAGGTTTAAACCCAAAATAATCCAAAAGTACCCCTGCCATTCTGTATCCCTTACTTCAAGTCTAGGGCCTGGTGTATAATAGGTGTCTAATAAATATGTTTAGTGAATCAATGTAATATAAGATAGGAAGTTATGGGGAAAAAAAGCTACCCTCTTTGTTTTCCTAAAACTGTGGGAACCTACTTGGGTCAACATTTACTCCTACTCTTCTACTCTGCTTTAGTTTGTCTTGCTGTAGTTTCTTTTTTTCTTTAAGATTTATTTATTTATGTATAAAATAAATGGGGTGTAGACCAGAGATGTTGGGGGATTGAGAGGATTCACTAGAGAAAGTGGGGAGCAGAACAGGCAAATCTACTGAAATATACTGCTGAGGGGAACAGTGGGCAAGACAGGTGAGGTCTGCTGCACCATGTGGGTAGCTCCCTGGCTCGCCAGGGATTGAATCTGTGATGCGGTGTCTGACAATAGTTTGATAGCTGTCTTTAACCCTCACACCACCAGGGACGCCCTGTCTTGCTGTAGTTTTAACTTCATGCCATGTATTTTAAACCACTATCAATTACATAAACTTTGAAGAATTTTCACTAGGGTTTGATGTAAAACATTCAGTTTTCTTAGTTGTATTTTGATTGAAAAATAAAATTAGGTTAATGTGTCATTGGTGAACACACCAAAAATACTAAATTTTCTACCCCTTCCAATTTTAAATTCTTCCATCCAGTCATCTAAAAAATTATAGAAAGCTGAAGTTGACCTTTGAGTTCAAGAAAAATCCTCTAATTTGATCTAAAACATTATTTATTGAAGATAAAATAGGTGAATCAGAAAAGCAAAAAATTATCCTTTTACAATTCACTACTGTTAATTTTAATAGACTCCCCTTTAATGGCAACATTTATCAGTTCTTCTTTATCAACACTATCTTTTCTATTTCTCATTAGTTTTAGAACACTGCCTCCACCATCATTCCCTGAAAGTCTTTTCCCTCATGATATTCTCCAAATATATTCTAATGATTCTAACCTTGGCTGTCTTTTTTCAACTTTGAATAACTATTGATCTGAATAATGATAATCTGAAATAAGATGCAACGTTTTGAGTTTTAGTCACTCTTACAATCCTAAAATAATAAGGTAGTTGTTGAAAACCTGAGAATTATATGTGCCTTCTTTTACGGTATTAATTTGCATGTGTAATTCATTATCAGCTGGTACCAATATATTCTTAAATGTCTAAATCAACAAAATTACTTTGTTATACAAAATAAATAGATGGAACATCTTCATTATAAGTTCTGAATATTTAGAAATAAGACAGAAAAATTCTATTAAATTTGTAGATTTAAATTAATTTTCAAGAAAATGTTCTTTTAGGATATATTGTAATTTTGAGATATTCATGCTCAGCTGAAATAAATTGCAATTAACATAGCAGCATGAAGAAATATTATTCGCTGTTAGTGTCATGTGTGACAGTAATATAAAATTAATTGATATATGAGTTACAAAATTATACTGCAGGTTATTGCTTAAAGGCCTAATGGTGATCCCCAGTTTCCATCAGAGACAGCTTTAATAACTGCTGGTGATGCTCATTTCATCTGTCGGCAACTGCTTGATTCTTCCTGCTTAGAGGAAGAATTTCAACAGATAAAAACACCATGAGGTATTTGAAAGAAAAAAAGAAAAAACACAGAACTGTCAGAGGAAATAAATTCTCTTAGAAATTAATTTATCATTGATGTATGATCTCCATTCTACTTTCTTTTTATTCTGAGTAAAAAGCTAAATAATTTTAATCATGAAAATTAGCAATGAATCAAAATAAATATTTCAATAGTTTTAAACATGAAATTTAATTGCCACATTTAATATCCCAATAAATGATAAAATATTTCTATATAATTTTGCAGAATAATGGTTGTAATATTTTAACTTATGCTTTTGTAATCATTTCAATGCAAGATGCCTTAAGGCTTAAAGTATCAAGATTTCCAACAGTTAAATTAATATACAGGATTATCTTCCCAAACATTCACATTCATTAGGTAAATGCTTCATTTGCATAGGATTTAGTCTCTTTTATTATATGTATCCTGAAAAATACTTTATCAAGCAAATTAGTCATTATTTTGATTTCTTTACTATATGAAAAGCCCGCATTGGTTATTAAAATATGTAATATTTTACTCTAAATTGAATCATTTATACAAAATATTATCAACTAAGTTATGATCATAAGCTCATATGTATATGTACTATCAGTTTTTAAACATAAGTATTTATATAAGCACACAACTCAGCCACCGCTATGTGGCCATATAATAAATTTTGGTTTTGAATGAATACATTTCAGAATCACTTTAATACTGTACTAAATTGACTTTAACAAATCAGTTTCTTCTATTAACTAATAAATATTGGTATATATGTACAGTGGAACACTAAGTTATATTTAAAAAAAGGTGAATTATTGCCATTTGCAATAACGTGGATAAAACTTGATGTTATTATATCATGTGAAGCAAGTCAAATAGGAGAATTATATCATTATACTCATATGTGGAAGATAAGGAAAAACAAAACAAAACAAAAGGAAAGGAAACTTACACTATAAGAACAAAATTGTGCTTACAAGTAAAAGGAAGTGAGGTGGGTAATTTGGGTAAAAGGGGTCAATTGTCGGGTGTAAGATGGAAGCTAACCTTTAGGAAGCAAATAGAATGTAGTATATGCAGATATAGAATTATAATGCTACATATCTGAAACCTAAATTATATAGGATTATAAACCAATTTTACTTCAATGATTTATTTTTAAAAATGTATGAGAAGCAAACAAAAGATGAAAAACTAAAATAAAACTTGATTTAATTAAAATATAACTTATGCTATTATACTACTCTCTTTTGTACCCAGCATTTTACTTACGTGTCTCTTCATATTATAGAGAACATGTATATACATACACACACATATATATATACACACACACAAATATTTTAATGATATATCAAATATATATGTTGAAGTAGCATTTGAGTGATGGAATTCCATGAAACCTTATGATACTTTTATGAAAGAACATTTCTAAAAATCTACTTGGACTGGATTTGTAAAGCAAATTATATAATTTTCCAGTGATAAGATAACTCTATGTTTACACCATGACTGACTCACACAACTATTTCCATGAAGGACCTATAAAAGAAAGATTGATTTAGATCAATATAGGTCATCTAAGATAAATTAGTAGTTTTTTTGTCCCACAAGTTAAATTTATGTATAAATATTGTTTCAAAATTAATCATATTTTTCATTGCTCCCATTCAATGTGTTCACTGCTTGACCCATTATGTGAACAATACAATAAAGAATATTTTTTTAAGATTTATTTATTTTTACATACAATAACTGGAGTACAGGCCAAGGCTGTGTGGTTAGGGTGAGAGGGTGAGAGGATTCACCAGAGACAGATTGGAGAACAGAACAGGCATATTGGCTGAAATACATTGGTGAGGGGAGCATTGGGCAAGATAGGAGAGGTCCCCTGCACCATTTGGGTAGCTCCCTGGCTGGCAGGAGATCAAATCCATGCTGCTGAGGCTGTGGATATCTTCATAGTGTTACACTTAACTCCTTGTGCCACCAGGGAGGCCCAAGAATATTTTTAAAAATATCATTAATGCAATAGTATGGCAATATGGTGCTGAATATTTCATTGAAAGGAATAACCAGGCTAATTTTCAGAAAACGCATTGAAAAATATTTTGATCTGTACTGGAATACTTTGAAAATACTTAAAAAAATAATTACACAAAATTAAAAAAATAGAACTTAATAGTCTATCCTTTTTTAAAAAATATCTCCAAAAGTGGAGTCACTCAAAATTCTTTCCATCACTTCCCCATTCTTTCTACTATTATTTTTTTCCCTTCCATATTTACTTTCTGAATCTATTCTGTCCACCTCACAGTTTTCTTAAAGTAAATCAGTTTTGCTATTCTTAGTTTCTTCACTTTTGCATTTCTTGTAATTTCTATGAGGAGCTCAACAGCTACTATAGACAGGAACAGAATATTACAGATAGATACCTCTTGGACACATAGTGGTGGAGAGAGTGAACCAAATAAATAAACACATATCAGAGATATTATAATATTTTATCTCAATAAAATATTAATTGATAAACATCTATAAAGAATTTATGATGTCTGCTTTTTATCAGTCTCTATATTTTATGTATGTTATTTATTTCAGTTGAAAATTTCCAAAAATATTATTCCTGTTTTTTGCTAATATTAGGAAAACAATTTTACCTAAAGACACAGAACAAGTAAGTGTTCTAAACCAAGTCTAAACATAGACACACTGATGCCATATTATCTATGCGAAGCAAAGACAAGCAATAATATCAACATTCTTCCAGGGACACTTTGAACAGTGATATATTTAACTTTAGAATAAATTATGCTATGAAAGTATTTTTTAAAGATTTTATTTATTCATTTATACAAGCACTGGGTACAGTCAGAAGCACGGGAGGGTGAGAGGATTCACCAGAGCCAGAGTGGGGAACAGAACAGGCAGACTGACGAAATACACTGCTGAGGGGAGCAGCAGGCTCAACCACTGTGCCACCAGGGGAGGCCCAGTATGAAAGTATTTAATGATTCTTAAAACCACATAAAAAGAAATATAAAATTATGAAGATAATATGTGTGTGTGTGTGTGTGTAAGAGTCAGCCTAACAAAGCAATAATACTGTTTAAACAAATGTGTCAGTGTTTTAGAGTTTACTGAACTGAGAAATATCAATAATTTACTAAATATGAGAATCCTCAACTCTCTTCCATTCTCTCATTTTAATCATATTTCAACTTCTGATCCATATATTCTTCAGTCTTTAAAAAAGATTTCTAAGAAATTATTTTTAAAATCCTTTTCTTTGTCATTTTATATCTATTAACAATATTATGATCTATTCTATAAAATATCTGTTGTTCTTTATAAAACCTTGACTTTCTTCCATCTGCAGGGTTTTTTGCATGTTTATGTTCAGCAAAAAAATAAGAAAGAAATACAGAAAAGAAGCCAATATAATTTCCCCCTTTAACTTTCACTTTCTCCTCATTCACCTGCATTTTCCCCTTTATTTAGGGAATATCATTCTACAATTGCTTTATAATCTTAATCTCCTCAGGCAACTGTAAATAAGGTTTTCTTTTTTTTTTTTTTTTTCTTAGTCATTTCAAAAATGTCCAGTCATTTCTCCCCTGGTGCAGCCTCTCCTCATTTCAATCCACTGTACTATCTGTGAAATTAGACACTATGCACCAGGTTGATGGCCACATTCTTCTACCTTTGCCTAGAATCACATTTCTAACTGCTTTTGGATATCATCCCCTAAACCTGACATTATTCTCTTCAGCTTCATATGCTCAGTACAGAACTTATTATCTTCCCCACTGAATTTTTTTCCCCTGTTTACCTTAATAGTGCATCCACTCAGGAAAGAATTTGCCTCCATTTTCCTGCAATGTTTTCATACTGATCCAATCGTGCCAACCCTTTACCTCTGAAGTGACCACATTGTTTCCTTCTTTTCTTTCTTTTAACTGTCTGAGATTAGGCCCTCTCATATCGCTGAAAAGGTGTTGTAATAACTTCTTAATTAGTATGTCTATTTTCTTCAAGATTTTCTATCTGTGAGTCATTCTCCAAACTGCTGACTGAGCTTTTCTCCTGAAGCTTAATTAGATGCTTCTTTTTTAAAACATGTTTAAAACCTTCATTAAAAACTTCAGTTCCTTCTACTGATGAAAAATAGTTCAAAACATTTGCACACATTCAAGACATAAGTGCACCACTACTGTCCAGCCACATTTTTAAATTCCCTAAAAGACACCAATGCTGTAATATAGTAGCCCTGGACTATTCACCAGAGAGATGGTGCATTTTTTTTTTTTTTACCTGCATGCCTTTTATTTAAGTTGTTTATGCTTCTTGAAATGCCCTTTAGTTTCCAAATTGTCTCCAAATGTCAAATGCTACCTTTCCCATGATTCCATTATATGCCTGGAAAATTGCTATCTAACTTTCAAGCCCTGCTCAAAGATCTCTTGAGCCATTCCTAATCTATTTTTCTTCTTCCACTTTTGAAAAAAGTGCATGGTGCCTTCTTTTTGTTGTTTATCTCTTTGTACATACTTCTATTAAAACAACCATTCATTTATTTGTTTAACTTATATTTATTGAAAGGGTGTTATGGGTTAGGCACTATAGATGTGATAATTTCTAGCTTAATGATTTTTTTTCTGAGAAATGTGCATGTTATTTTAAATTTATGCTTAATCTTATTGCTAAATTGTTATCTTTATATTATTCATGTTTAAGTGAACCTAGAGCAGTACTTGACTCCAAGAAAATTATACAAATTTTTATTAATTGATGAGTATTTTACTCCTTTGCTCACTGTTTTGCTCTGAAACATTTTCTATGAGTCTTTTTCTTTAAAATATTAATCGTTTGTTGAAATTACTCTCTCATGAGATCACAAAATTAATTCATGCCCCAACCATTTCTTGCAAGGGTGATGAAATACTTTGATAAGGAAGAGAAATGTAGTTAGTAGCATACTCTATGTCAGGCAAACTTTTTTTCCATCCTAAGTTTAAGTGGTAGGGATTATATCTAACCCGAGATAGTTTATTCTTTATCAAAACGAATGCATATTTTCTTTAGATAGGAAAATATATAGTTAACATTATAGAATGGAATATAGAGGAATAAATTGTTTATTAAATTATTATAGTTTAATTGACAGCTATTTGATTTAACTGCAATTACATAAGAAATAGTAAGCATTAAGAAATCTTACTCAGAAAACTATACTTTCAGGTTTTATAGTGTGTGTATCTTGCTTTTTTCAAAATATATTGATGTTCCTTATGCAAAGTGTTAGTATCTATATTTAAAGACATACTTTAAATTCAAAATAGTGTTTGTAGTAAAATTGAATGCATATAACTTATAGGAAAACATTGGATATAATGTAAAGAAAACGTAGTGTTTTTTTTTTCCAGAGTTCTGAAATGAAAGTTAAAATTTTGTAAAATCTTTGATTCATTTCTGTAAGAGAAATAGAAAATTAATTTAAATTTGAATGAATTATTGAATCTCTATATCTACAGACTTATTGTATACATACAATTTAGTTTCATAGACATAAAACAAGAAAACATGTTTTAGAAGTCAAAAGTTATATTTCTATTATTATTTGCAATGAACAGAAGGTTAAAGAATGGCATTAAGGATTCTTTTCCACAGATTAGAATATTTCTGTGACTGTGATTCTGCCAGACAGTCTAATGGTCAGAGATTGACTGAACTGTTTGATTGCATTGTCAAAATTGTCAATATGGTAATTTCAATTTAAGAAATCTCCACAACCTTTTCAAGCTCATAGAAAAACAATTTAGACAACAGAAAATAGGCATTTTTTTTTGTGAAAGACTATATTTCAATCAACTTACCTCAATTTGTGTATTACTCTTTTTATTTGCCTATTCATGACTTTTTATGTTATTTGTTGCATTCATTTAATTAATCGTGTTTGTGTGCATGTATGTATGTGTGGTTGGTTTGTAAATGTTTGTCTACTATGTGGTCCAATTTTCTGTGGAAATTTCAGCTGATTTAGAAAATTATTGATAATCATTGGAACTATATATTGTTGGAATATGTGTATACAATATATGTGGAACTACATATATATATCTATATAGATATATACACATACACATATATAATTGAACTAATATGGATTAGTTCTTAATGAGAGAGAAAAAAACAGAGAACAATATTTTATTTGTGTAGTTATTTTATTTTTTTAAAGATTTATTAATTTATTTATATGCAGAAGAACTGTGGTGTGGTCAGAGGTGTGTGGGGTGAGAGGATTCACCAGAGACAGAGTGGGGAGCAGAACAGGTGGATCTACTGAAATACACTGCTGAGGGGAGCAGAGGCAAGACAGGAAAGGTTTGCTGGGGCATATGGGTCATCTCCCTGGCTGGCGATCCAACTCAGACAACAGTGGTGAGAGCACTGAGATTTAACCCCTAGGCCACCACGGAGGCCCATAGTTATTGTAATAAGAAATTTCAACAAAGCTCTTATTTCTTGCAAAAATAATATGAAGAACAAAATTCTGTACAGGAAAAGAATATCATATGAGAATGAGAAAAAAAATACGTTAGTGTAAGTATAGAATGGGACCTTACTTCTGTTCCAGTTAACCCTCATTGGTGAATATTTCCAGAATGAAAATTGAATCAAGGGGAAAATTGAGAAGAATTAAGATTTCTTGTACAGTGATTTAACTAATGAAATCATTGATGCTGTTTTCAGCTCTCCACATTTAATATTGCTGTAGTGGACTTAAATAAAATCTAATTTTTTATTTTATTATAGTACACAATAATAATGTCCTTCATTTTTTTTTTAGTTCTTCCAATATGTCTGCTACATTCTGTATTAATGATTCACCTATAAACTATAATTTTCACAAAACAATCATGAAGTACACACTACTGTTGCTCATACTCATACATGAGAAATTATATTTATGCAAAATATGTATAATTTTTACAGAAGCCATAAGAATTCCACAATGTATCAATTCCATTTTGTAGCTTATTTATTTCAATAAATACTTTTTAAATTTATATATTTGGCAGAGCATGATAACCAAAATATAGTCCCTATCTTCAATCTTTCATGCTTTGGGTAGAACCTAGGCAACTGAACGAGGTTAGGAGAGTAAATTATGATTAGCATCATGAGGGAAGAAATACAGATTGTCATGGGAAAGCACATGAATCAGACCTTCCAGAAAATCTGACTTTTAAATTGAACATAAGGTAGATTGGGTATAAAAAGATGGGTGAGTTGAAAAAGTGATGTAAGGAGAAGGTCTAGTATCTATCACAACAATGACAATAAAGTAGGTAGAAACCAGTTGCTTGAAAGGTAAGAAGATTATATAATGAAGTTTATAAATTTAAATGAAGTAAATTTAGTTAATTATCAAGAAAGAGAATTTCCAAAGAGTCAAATCTTTAATATTTGCAAGTGAATGTTGTTTCCACAGCACAGTACTCAAATACAAGAGCATAAGGAGAATTTTCTAGCTGCTCTGAGCTGTTATTTAGTTTTCTAGATGAGAAAACCTGAACCAAGCCCTGGAGTTATGCCCTAAGGTAAGCCTCCCCTGGACTTGGAACCCAACATCCTGACCTCCAAGTTGCAGTGCTTTTGCTTTTGTATTAAACTCCTAGATTTTAAATTTATATCTATGTAAAAATCCACTGAGTTCAATTTTTTTATCCTTATTTGAACTAATGAATCACTCGTGCAGGTGTTATCTACACTTAAATTATAGATTGTCCCACCAAAGGAGCTATTTCAGACAGTGGTAGGAGTAAGGTAAGAAAAACACATTTAGCTCTATTTGTCATTGCAAGTAGCTGAAATAGACAAATATGTTAGGGACTATAAAATACTTTATATACTGTTCAACTTTACAGAATCTTAGCATTTAGTCTAAGTTAATGATGATAATAAGAAAGAGGGAATAATAGTTTATTATTACAGGGTGTGTGTGTGTCCGTATGGAAATGTATGTATGTTATTAATATAAGTATATATAAAAATATATATTAAGTAGATTTAATTTATTTTTTAATCTCTCACTAAACAAATGTTGTTTAATGACAGGAAATAAGAAAATATTGCCAAATGGCAATATTTAGTGAGAAATGGTGAGATCAGAAATTGCAGAAGTGTTGATTTAGTATTGTCATTGGAACCAAGCCCTAGATCTCCAGCTGTGGTTTCAATCTTATAAGGTGTTCCACTGATCAACTTCTGGGGTCCCTTGTCATATCAGTCAATAGTCCCCCCAGGCATTCCCAGTCATACCTCCTTATGCATAAGTTGGGAGTAAGTTTATACATGGTCAATGCCCCCCTGGGGGTTCTTGGTCATACCTTGTGATGCATAACCTTCCCAGGGTGATCAAGCTTTCTTTCTTGATTGATTTGAAAGGTACCTTGCAGGGTTGGGCTCCTATAATTGATTGACTGGATAGTTCTGACCTTGCATAGGAATGCAGAACTCTAGGTAACAAAAATGGTGACCAAACAGGCCTCTTAGAATTAGCAGACCCACATATTATTAGTGTTATCCTTTCCATTATATTTATGATAGGACGTTTACGCATTTCCAAACATTTGTTCCAACCCCAAAATCTCTCAAAATTATATACTAACTTATCTCCCCTTCATTTTAAATCTTTGGAGCTATAGAGAACAATTTGAAATCAAACTGGGTAGAATGCCTGAATATCTGGTTCAAACAAAAAAAAAAGGATTGTAAAAGTATTTCATTAAAAAATGCATTATATAATTGTTTGACTTTATTGAAAATAGTATCAGTTAATGATTGAGAAGACTCACAATTTAACATGGATATTATAAAATCATATTGGTGGAGGTAGAAAACATATAAAGCAACTTAAAGAAAGTAACTGTGTTAGAACATCTTCCCTTTAAACATAATTTATATTGTTTTTGTTCAAAAAATTGTCACTCACCTGTAAAAAAACAAAAGCATTAAATACATTATCCACTATAATTTGCCATAGTCAAATATCAGCACAATAAAAACAAAACAGTGAAATATATCCTAACAACTTCTATCATCAAATCATATACAAAATAACAAAAATTTTTGAGAGTAACAAATTTATCCCTTGTCAAAGAAATAAAATAGGAAATGTAGAATGTTTCTTTTGGTAAATCTCAGCATTATGTTTTTTTTTTTTTTTGTATTATTCGTATCTGTTTAGTTTCACACTTTTTAAATATTGTGTTATTTTTTTCTGAGGTAATATTGATTTACAACACTGTATGTGACTAGAAGTACAAGGCCACACCCCTTCAGGTATATATTTACATAGTGTGCCCACCACCAAAGCACCAATCCCTCCACATAGTCCACTGGATCTCTAGTTTGCTTGCAATCCCTTACCCTTCTTCTTGTTATATATTTTTTTGAACAGTAAAGAGTTTTGCTCACTTGTGCTAATTGAAGTGTATGTGAAAAGTAATAAAAAATGAATTATTTCATCTATACTTTATAAGTATCCAGTAGCAATTATAAAATTACAATTATTAGGAATATAGAAATATCTAAACAGACTGGTCAACTTGAAAAACAGATGGCAATTTAGGGGCAAAAACATCATTATAGTACCAATATTAATTTTATTAATATTATTATCAGTAGTAGTAGTAGCAGTAGTAATAGTTAACATATATTGACTGTATACTCCCACCAAGTGGCAATATTTAGTGCTTTATATACATTGTTCTATTTAACCTCACAAAATTCTGTGTGTTTGGGTTACTATTTTTTTCAATTCCCAGATATGGTATAGATTCATAGCAAAGTTCAATAACTAGACCAAAGTCTATCATTTATCCTAAATCTATGCTTGCTACATATTTTAATCTTATAATTTATGTTCCAGTCAACATCTTTCCAAATAATTTTTTATATTTTTATGTTTTCTTATATTTCTCATACCCACAAAAAAGTGTGTTAGATTGCCCAAGTTACTTATTTTTCTTTATTGGATCTTATGTTTAACAGATACAGTTTGTGTTAGACCACTTCATTGGCTGCTGGGGTCATATCCCTATACCTATGCAAGCCCAAAAGGATCATTTGAAAATTTCATAACATCAAATTAAAGAATGACTTACATAGAGCTAAGAGGTGAGAACTTCCTCAGTGAAGGCCATGATTTCCAGGTCTCTTGAGGCTTAATCTTTTCCGGGAATGTTAGTTTTTCAAACTTATTTCCAATCTTTTCAGAAAAATTTGTTTCTGAAAACTCTTTACTTTCTTCCCATATTTCTTCAATAAAATAAAAGTATACAGTTAGTTTTAGTTTTCTAATATTTATTTTAGCTGACCATTAATGAATCGAGGCTTCATGGTGGATGTATGTGATAACTTCCTTTTGAAGAGGTGTGGATCTCAACCCTTAGAACATGTACATGTTGTAAACCAAAGTAACCTCAATAGACATCATTTTAAAAAAGATTTAAAATTTTAAAATAAATAAATACATATTTTTAAATTCCTAAGCTGAGTTACCAAATTACTACCATTTTAATATTGAGAAACAACTGTTTTGCTTGAGTAATATTTTTATACTCTTTTACCATAATTCATTAAAGCATTATGTGGAGAATATCTAAGCTATACAGTGATGTTTACATAATAGCATTTAGAGTTCCTGATCAAAGAATTAATAAATATCCCCAGGAAACAATAGCATAGATGTATATGATGAGTAAAAATGAGTGAGGCACATAATTAGATACAATGGATATTGTGTTAATATTCCTATTTTGAATTGTGAAAACTGAAATTCATTTAGTCTTCTTTAAATGTGGACCACAGTTTGGGAGCTTCAAAAATTTAACTGAAGTGTGAGATGTATATATTTTTTTGAAATCTTTAATATCTAAATGTTAACTTTTCCGTGTGTATCTTTGGCTTTCCAAATACTTTTTAAAGTAGCTTAAACATTATAAGTACATCATATTTGTTATTTATTCATAGGGGAAGATTCACTTTACTCAAAGAAGTCAGGACTTAACATGAGTTATGTGAATCAATGCACAGAGCACTTTAAAATGTTTATTTATACTTTAACCTTCACAAGAATCTAGTATTAATCTCTCCAAAGATATATATTATAGATATGATACATTCAAATTTTGTTTCATGAATACATCCATAATGTTTGCTCTCTTCTATGGAACATGGATTTTTTTTTTCATCTAGATTGATCTTTGACAAGAAGTCAGTGGATGACTTATCGGCTCCTTAAACAAAGAGAAGAGCATCCAATTCAGAGATAATCCTTAGCTTTGGCTTATTTTAATAGGAAAAAATCTTATTTTTATTTGTGATAACAAGATGATTTTAGGAATGACTTTCATGCTTTATTTACCAAGCTCTGAGCAGGTAGATGTAAACATTAGAATCAGAACAATAAGAATCCAAATCCTACAAATTAAAATTTGAAATTGCTAGTAATAAAATTACTTCTTCACTGATTATCATGGGATGTATATCTCTGAAGCTACTTTTACATAGATATGCATTTTACAGTATATCTTTAATGATGCATAAAGATATGGACTATACGATTATAGAGACAAATAATTTGTATCAAATATTTTGATCTTATTTATATTTTAAAGTATCATGAATCTTAAAATGAATTCTATCTATATGCCAAAATTGTTGAGATGACTTTTTTAATTAGATGACATTTTAATATATAATTTTGTATAATAAAAATTTCAATGTATATAATGAAAGACATACTCCTTTAATCCCCCATCAGTGTTGATGTGAAATAATATCCAAATATTGTCTATATAATGTTCCATTCTCTGCTGAAGTTGATAGTGCTTTATTATTAATTTCTAGGCTTTCCCTGGTAGCATTTTACCTATGTTTGTAGACAAGTGATGGTAAATATATTACCATTGACCTTGCAATGATTTATGATGGAGACGGCTGAGCTCCCCTTAAACAAAGGGAGTATTTTGTATTTTGAATCTACTGCCCCTTCTGTTTAAAAATGGCATTGTACAGGAGAGAACTTGTTTGCCATTGCAAAATTTACACTTAAACATTTTTGGAAGATTCTAGTGGGCTTATCTGTGGGCAGTAGGGAGACAAGCTTTTTCCTCTAAAATTGGCCAAACATACATATCAAAAGGGAAAGTGATTATTCAAAAAGTGATTTTTTAACAAAGAAACTTTAAATACTGAATTACAAATATAGTTCATGGCTTCCTCTCATTAGTGTGAAACTATCTTTCTAGGGAGGATACTGCATTTTAAGAATATACCTTAGAATGAGGTTGCTACTTATTTAAAACCTAAATTTCCACAAAAACCAAAAAAAAAAAAAAATCATTTAAATGGCAACACCAAGTCTCACAGAATTTATTTCAAATTCTCTCTTTATAGGGTCTCTTAAAATTAACATTTAAAAATATGAAGAAAATGTTTGAAGTAAACAGAAATGCAAACGTTTAAAATGATACAATCAGACTGAGAAAGATAAAAAATAGCAGGTATAAGGAGTGGGATAAAAGTAAGGTGGGAGAATAAATGTTGATGCTATATAGGAGGGAATATTTTTCTAAAAGCATCGGAAGTTCTAGAAATCTTTGTGAGTGTGTGTGTGTGTGTGTAATCTTACTTTTTACTCTAAGTCTGTTTTATTAAAAAACAATAGAGCAATGATTCCCTACAGAGTTGTTTATTTCAATTTTGATTTTGCCTTTATCTATTTTTAAACATTAAAGCAGTTCTCAATCTTTAAACAAAAAGAAATGTAAGGATCTTTCATGTCATTTTAAATTAATCACACAAAACTGCATTTACCAATATGAAAATTCATCGCAAAATACTCTAATTCATGGTCAAAATACTCAAATCAAGTTTCAGGTGATTTGTTAGGTTAAAGTATATTGTCTTTCAATAATTTCTAATTATTAAAATAGTGAACAAGCATTGGTATAATGTGAGAAAATGTGTACACTTATATCTCTGCCTGAAAACACTATATGGCTTAATTTATATCCATTTAGGCCCCCATCGCTACTATGTCTAATTTTCTATTAACATTAAAATGTTGCATTAGACCTTTTCTTTTGATAGGGTAATAATTACTTTCATGAGGATTCATTTAAATTCTCATGACATGTGTCTTCTCTGGAGAAGTACTTAATTATCTGTGTTACTTATAGTTGCGTTTAGGAAACCTACTGAACTTTTATTCACATTTTACAATTACCCAAATAACAAAACCCGCCTAGATGGTACCTCTGCCCTCTGTCACATTAACTAATAAAGATGTTCTTCTCACTTGACTGTTTAGGGTTTAGATATGTGTATACAGAAAGGTATCCATTTTACAAAAACCAGTATCTCATTGATGCATTTTTTCCCTGAAAGACTTTTGTACATTTTAAGGTTTCGATCATGGAGGAAAAAAAAAAAAAATAGAACAAGTTAGAAAGTTCACTTATTCCATGTTTTGTTTCTGGAAAATACTAGAGAATAAAATTCTTGACACTATCATAAAGGGTGTTTGACTCGGTTCTTCCAACCTCTTTTGTTCTTAATATTTAGTTTTATCATCTGCTTTGTACTTTAATGGTTGCTGTTTGTCTCCTTCAATACCTTTCTTTTATTCACAAATTTGTAAATAAATGAAAGAGAAGTGTTCATTTCTTACAGGGATAATTATTATATTTATGGAGCTCAAACTCAAACACATCTACTTTTAGGTTTCAGTCTGCAGGTGGGAAAGACTTGAGAAGGAAGGATCAAGGTTTATTTGGGAAGTATATGGTTAGAGCAGAGCTCCATAGTTTAAAACAGGGTAATTACTAACAGTGTTTATATGATTTCTAAATAGGTTTTTTAGTTCAATATTTATAGTGCATGTGCATAGTTGGGGGATGTTTTTGGTTGTTACAATAACTGAAGGCTCTGCTGACATTTACTGCCTAGAGATTAGTGGTGCTAAATATACTCCAGTGCAAAAGTCTTTCCTCTCAAAATGCCATTAGTCCCCAAATTGAGAAAAACTCCTTTAGTGGTTATGAGAGCAGGCTTTGTGTCAGTCAGATGAGTATTTGTGTCCTGATCTTCCCACTTCCTAGTTAGGTGACATTAAGAAAGTAATTTAACTTTCTGAACTGCCTCGTATCTGATTTGTAAGATGCAAATAACACCTTTTTGTGAATATTAAAAGAAATCCACAAATTGTTTAATTTAGCATGTGGCACTTAGTGAACATTCAATAACTGTTACCACTTATAGTCTTTTATTATGTCCCACAAAAATGTCTTTTCAAAATCCAGGACCCTAAAATAATAAAAAGTCTTACTGAATGTTGTGAAGAGCACATTAAAATATGGACTATATTCCTGCTAAGCTATGTGAATATTCAAGCTGTTTTCCAGCCTATCCTTGAAACCTAAACTTTAGATATGTGAATTATTTGGATTTCCATCAATTTTCCACCTTTCTCCTATCTGATCTTCCTTTTGTTAGGAATACCCATCTCATACCAAGACAGTCAGCAATTTCATATTTTTTTAATTAAAATTATTAAAAGAGGGCCTCCCCGGTGGCGCAGCGGTTGAGCACCGGGTTGCGAAGCTGCCCGCGGCCTCTGCGGCGCCGGTTCAATCCCCGGCTGCTCCCCGGCCACCGGAGGAGGGTCCCACATGGCGCGCAGACCTCTCCTGCCGCCCGCTGCTCCCCTCAGCAGTGTACTTCTGTCCTTCTGCCTGCTCTGCTCCCTGCTGTGGCTCTGGTGAATTCTCTCACCCTCCCGTGCTTCTGACTGTACCCAGTGCATGTATAAACAAAACAAACAAACAAACAAATAAAGAAAGAAAACATGCCTCTATAAAAAAAAAAAAAAATTATTAAAAGAATAATTTTTTCTGGACACCTTCCCTGATACCCATACCTGTTACTTCTGATCTATGGTGAAATGACTCAACACAGTGTGTATAAGTTAAGCAGTAAAGACATTTATAGCATAACACACTATCAAAGATTCGCAGGATGGTGTACAGGTAAACTTCAGGGTGGCCCAATGATATCACCAAAATACTGCTGCTTTGTTTTTTTCAAATTTTCCATCTCTCTGTGTTGACTTTTATCCTTAGGTTGCTAAGTGGACAACTAACATTTCTGTTCTCCTTCCCAGTCTCCATGAGTTGCTCCAATTTTTTAGTGTTCCACCCCTACTCCAGCACACCTAAATTAGCTCCTACCATACATTATTAAATATATTTATATTTTTCCTCACCCTTAGCCACATATAAGTAAAAATCCTGTGCTCTCCATTGTACTTGCAGTCCCTAAATTTGATTTATAATAAATGTCTGTTAAATGAATGAACACATTTTGTTTTTTTTTAAATAAGGAACAATAAATTATAATTGAAAAATACCTTGAGAATCAAAATGGGAATTTGAGACAAGTAAGACTGTAGTCTTTGAAAAGACATTCATGGTTAAAACACACCATCTGGAAGAGGAGATATTGCATCATTCCTAAAAGAGCTCAGGCCTAACCATCTGCTTCATAGCTCACTAAGCCTAAATGAGAAAAAGGATGAGAATTTGGGTATCCCTTGTCAATAATTTAGCTTTCTTCTTCTACATTTACAAAGGAGAGCTGTCAAACCCCCCCTTCCTGAACAATGTTGTATGTGAAATAACTCAGCAGATTCATTTCAGTAGGATTTTGAGAAAGGGCAGGGAAAAAGGGAGAGAAATCATTTCTATTGAAATTTCAGTAAGAAACACAGAACTACAAAGCATCGGTTCAATGATAATAAAAACTTGGGTCAACCCTGTTGAATATACTAGTTTTATTCTTCTCAGAAATATATCCTTTGCCTCTTGCTAAATAAAGGAAAAGGTTTTACTTTGGTACTATATATTTGTTCTGGGTAAAGGAGCATTTCCAAGAAAGTCTATGCTGAGTGCTTTACAATTTTCCATATCACTGCCTGAAAAAAAACAAGATGCCTACCAATGTTTAAATAATCAAGGAAGAAGAAAAAAATGTTTTCTCTTTGAAAATTAAATGTCAAATTGGATTTGAAATGTTTACAGAGATACTTTTTATTTGTTCATTATGATAGAAATGATAAATGAGCAAAACTTCTTGGGTAGCATGCACTTTAAATTTTCAATTTTGTCTTGGTTCTATATAAAATGTATTTGTAAGTACGAATTGTCATTTGCAGTTCGAAGAAAACTTGGTGCTTAATAAAGTATGGAATGATTGCAATTTTTGTGGCCAATAGAATGTATAAAATATATGACTAAATACAACTTTCTAACATTCTTTGTACTTTCTCATGAGTATAAAAACTCTCTCACTCAGGGCCTCCATGGTGGTGTAAGGGATTAAGCACAGTGCTGTGAAGCTATCCTCAGCCTCTATAGCATGAGCTCGATCCAGGCCAGCCAGGGAGCAACCCATGTGGTGCGGCAGACCTCTCCTGCCTCTCCTGCTGCTCCCCTCAGTAGTGTATTTCAGTTAGTCTGCCTGTTCTTTTCCCCACTATATGTCTGGTGAATCCCCTGAAGCTCAGCACCACTGGCCTATACCCCAGTCTTATATCCATAAATAAATAAATCTTTAAAAAATAAAAAATAAAAGTAGATAGTGCTGAAGCATACTGAAAGACATTTAGAATTAAAATGCCTTTACACTGAAGGTAAAATAGCTTGCAGCTGGCTTATTTACTACTCATCTGTACTTGCATATATCTGGGTTGTGAAATTTGAAGGGTGTGGTATTAGTTATCTATCACTGTTATAACAGATTGCCACAGATTTAGTGGGCTAATACAACATAATTCTGTTATCTTAAATCTCTGGAAGTCAATGGCCAAAATCAGTGTCCATTGGATTGTGTTTTTTTGGAGGATATAGGCAATATCCATTCCCTTGTCTTCCAAGTTCTAGAGGCTGCTCACATTCCTTGACTCATGGCCCCTGCCTCAGGTCACACAATTTCTCTTGTCAAATCTCACCTCTGTATTCCCTCTTACAATAATCCAGTTATTACATTGGGCTCATCTGGATAATCCAGGCCAGGCTCTTCACCTCAAATTCATGAACTTAATCACACTCATTGAGTCTATTTTATTATATTACGTAAAGTCACATATTCACATATTCTGGGAGTTAGGATATGAATCCTTATTCACCCACCACAGGGTTCTTAGTCAAGGATTTGATATGTGTCTCTTTATCTAAGTTTCAAGAATAACAGAGCTCTAGGAGGAGTCATCCACCTAATGCATAACACAAGAAGATGTGCATATATTTTGTGATGAGTGTGTACATATGTCTATAGTTAAAATAATTAACTTTGTACATTATCAAAAATGACTCATCATGACAGTGGGGATTACTGATTAAAAATCATGTTACCGTTGAAATGTGGATATGCTTTGGGCCTCCACGGTGGCGCAGCGGTTGAGCGCTGGGTTGCAAGGCTGCACGCAGCCTCTGCTGCTCTACTTCAATCCCCGGCTGCTCCCCGGCCACCGGAGGAGGGTCCCACATGGCACGCAGACCTCTCCTGCCGCCCGCTGCTCCCCTCAGCAGTGTACTTCAGTCTTTCTGCCTGTTCTGCTCCCTGCTCTGGCTCTGGTGAAGTCTCTCACCCTCCCACACTTCTGACTGTGCCCAGTGCTTGTATATTTAAATAAATAAATCTTTAAAAAAATAAAATAAAAGTACGTTCTACTAAAAAAAAAAAAGAAACGTGGATATGCTTCACTACTAATTATCCCTCTAATTTAACTTTGGGTACATTTTTGAGAGTGTATTTAACAATGATAAATGATGCCATGCACTGTAATCTTATTGTGTTTAATAGGGTTTATTTTTCAATCAACCACACATTTGATAAAGGATATATATTTTCTTGGCAAAATGAAATTGCCAGGTTTGACCATTTTTACTTTCCTTTCCCCCATACCAATCTGCTCCCAAATGTGCGTAATGCAAGTATTGTATTCTTATTAACCGTGGACTTAATATGTTAATCACATTATCTCACACATACAAAGGTAATGTTCCTAAGGGACTTACCTATCTTTAGGAAAAAAAGAAAACTGGCCTTTACATATCTGATGAAATTTCCATTGAACAACCAGCTCTTGTAAAGTATAAATTTCAGTAATAGTCTTTAAGATACTTTTGGACATCATAAAAATCCCTTTCAAGTTTGGCTCTTATTCTTAATGTATCCTTTAATTTCTAATGGTATAATCTTTGCTATCCAGGATATTTTATTTTAACCATGGAAGAAGTTAGTTTTATTTTGGTGATTTACTAAATAAAGCCATTTCTCCTTCTTATTATATTACAACAGAACATTATAGTATTGCTTCTTTTTTCCCTTTCTATTTTTTTCAAAAATAATGTACAAATTATTTTCAGAAGACTTGATTTTTTTTTTCCATTGAAGACTTGATAAATATGAAGTCTAGGGTGAATTCTGTCATCGCTCAGTGGTTATAACATAGATAGCAAAATAAAACAAGAGTGAATTGCTGGATTGGATGGAGTATTATAGAACAGATGATTGAGGAAGAAGATGCCCATTGGGGAAGTTTTCAATAAAGTAGGTCAAATTCCATTGGTCTTCATAGAAGGACTAGAATTTTGTTATATAGTTATATTAAAAGTGTTCCACATAGAGGAATAAAGCAATGAAGTCAAAAAAGTTGTATTAGGGAAAACAAAGAGAATCGTCAGTATGCATAGTTGAAGGTATATGTTGATGGGTGAAATAATGGTGGAGAAGAAACATTGGAGAAAAAAGTCCTTTAACCACTTTCCATTCAATTTTTATGGATTTTTTTTTGTTCTGAAAACCTACCTTATAGTACTTTATAGTACTTAGCTTGTATAGGAGGTTATAGCTATCATTTTACTTAGCTCAAATCAATATAAGACTCCTCAGGAAATTTAAATGTTGAATGAATACTATCCTTCTTTTTCCTTTAATTGTAATTAGCTTTCAGAGTTCATTACTCATATATTTTTTAAATGTCCCTGTAGTGACCTGTTATGCATTCAATAGAAAGATAATTAATTTGTTTGTAAACTAATGCTCTCATTAGTATTTAAATTGCAGGTCAACTTCTAGGGGAATGGCATAACATTATTATAAATTAATTGTGGTGAATTACTTAATGAGCTAGAGGCTACATAGTTATTCAATAGACCCCTATTGATAGTCACTAGTTTTGTCCTTGGCATTGATAGTTCCTGTTTTCTGAAAGGATCAAAATTATCAGTAAATCATGCTATTAAAATGAGAAAATACAAACTAGCTAGTGTGACTACTCAAGTAAAAAAAAAATCTTTCAGCCGAGACCCTATAATCAAACTTCCAAAAACTTTATTATAAACTTTTGTTAAAATAAGTAATTAGATGTTTTCATATTAGTATAGTAGTAGTATCATACTAAGCTTTTCTCATTCCAGGACAAATTCAAACAGTAATTTCTATATGTTATGGTTGCTCTCATCTATAATAATAGATGGCAAGATCTATTATTATAAAGAGATATATGTGGTGCTGGCTTTAATATTCCTCCTTAGAGATTTTAAGTGAAACTGCACATTCTTATACTCCTCTTGTTTTTTTAAGATTTATTGATTTATACAAGAACTGGGGTACAGGCTAGGGATGCTGGAGGGTGAGAGGATTCTCCAGAGACAGAGTGGGGAGCAGAACAGGCAGATGACTGAAAACACTGCTGAGGGGAGCTGTGGGCGAGCCAGGAGCGGTCTGCTGCACCATGTGGGTATTGCCCTGGCTGGCTGGGATCGAACCCTAGCTGCAGAGGCTGTGGACAGCTTCACAGGGCTGCACTCAACCCGCTGCACCACCGGGGAGGTCCTTTTCTTGTTTTAATTACAGTGTATAACATTACCTTTCATACAATAGAAAGACTTTCAAAATAAGATTAGTTTTACTATCTCAGAATTGTAGCAGGAAGCATCACATTTGATAAATGGAAAATGTGTATACCTGCAACATATTTAGCTTCTGCTTCAAGGGAAAATATCTAATGTATGTATTTTAAAATAGTACATAGTGTATTTAAGATACTGAAAATTCATTCATATGAATCCTATAATCAATGCTTTTAAAAACTGACCTTGAAATGGAATCTCTGTTCGAAAAATAAATATGTGGGTTGTACCCAACTATTCTTAACTGTTATTTCCTAGATGGATGATATAAAAATGTCTCCAAACTTGCAGCAGTGTAAATTGTCTGTAAAGAGCGGAGTTTGCTCAGCAAGCTGATGACATAGGCTCATTAGGTAAATCCCCTTAGGTCTATATTCTAAAAATAATGAAAAAAAGTTTCTTTTGAATCATGATGGAATTATGTATTTGTCCACATAGGTGTGAATCTGTATTGAGGATGGTGGTTTGCATATTTTTCACTAAGGATTTTTTCTCTGGGATTTTCCCAAGTGATTATTTTGCATCTGTGATTCAGTATAGGTGAAAATTTGGACATTGATACACACATGAAATGAACAAAACATTTAACTGTCGAACACATTTCTTTCAACCTTATTTGGATAGTCAATGCTATTAGAAATTCATTCATAAAGTTGATTTCAAGCCCATACACAGTTGCTTTAAACCATTACTACTATTTTCAATTCCATTTTTTCTAAAATTTCAAAAAATAAACTTGCTTTCCAGTTCTTTGAGAAAACACAATTAGGGTAGAAAAACTTAGTCTTTATGCTTACCTGGTAATAATTTATCTATATCATTTATCTAACCTTTCTTCCCTAAGGTAAATATTCCTACTACAGTGTAAATGCTAATTTTAGTTTTATGAGTTCTTGAGAAATTGCTCCACTTTCATCTTTCTTGGACCTCGTGTCACTCATTCTTCAATGGCACCTTTTCCTCACCTTACTATTAGACTCCATCCTTTCAGAATTCATCTCACTAGCAACCCTCAGTTCTTGAAATTTCACATGGTTATGGCAAATTCCCTTCTCTCCCTCTCTTTCTATCTCTGTCTCCTACTTCTGCACCACATATATATATATTTTTTTTCCATCTAATTTCAATTTCTTATAGTTTTCTTCTTTGCCTACTTACAACTCTGGTTCTGATTTTTTGGGGGCTATAGTTTGATCATTCTCCTTATTGGATACCCCCCAAGAACATCATAGTCGACATATTTCAAAAGCAGTTGAAAGTCTTATATTTGGAAACTGAGATTTGAATTTGAGATTCTGTCATTTAGTGAGATAAACACAAGCTATCTAACTTCAATTTCCTCATCAAAATTCTGACTTGAAACTCCACTATGCCAACATCTTTACCCACAGTCATCACCTCTCACCTAGATTATTGCAATAGCACCCTAGTTGATATTGTTGCTTACACTTTCATGGCTCTGGAGCCTATTCCCCAAAACAGTAGCCAAGTAAAAAGTAAGTTAGATTTTATGTCTCTCCTCATGTCTCTCCTCAGATTTTATGTCTCTCCACTGCTGCCCTCAGTCCCACATTCTCTGATTCCCTGACCTCAAGTCTTCCAACATTCTCTCCTTTTCTCCAGCCACTCTGACCTCTATAATATTCCTTACATTTTTTGAACTATCCTCCCAACCTCAGTCCTTAGCTTGCAACTTTTATGCAATGACCATTTGATCAACTAGGTGATACTTTTTATTTTGTTCAGTCTTTATTCAAATGTCACATTCTCTGTGACATAATTTTTTACCATCTTATTTAAAACTGTACCTCCACCCACCAATCTTCAAATTATAATCCCCATCTATGTATGCATTTTCAAATACACTAAGCTATTAACTATTTTATTTGTTTCCACTGTAATGTAAGTTTTACAATAGTGTCTGTTTCTGCTTTTTTATTATTCTGTCCCAATTCTTAGAATATAGTAGAAGTTCAATTTGTAAGTAAGCGAATGAATGAAGAGATTAAGACAGGGGAGTGAAAACGGTTTTTGAGCCAAAAAGAAATATAAAACATTAATTATTACCTACATTATGCATACTATTATTGTTATTCTGATGTTTTCATGAGACTTAAACATAAATTTAAACAAACACACACACATACACAAAGAGTGTATCTTATTTATGTGTGTTTAAAATATAGACTTGTTTTGAGACACCACATGATCACTTTTTTTAAAGATTTATTTATTTATACAAGAACTGGGGTATAGGCCAGAGATGTGGGAGGGTGAGAGAATTCAGCAGAGACAGAGCAGGGAGCAGAACAGGCAGAAAGACCGAAAACTCTGCTGAGGGAAGCAGTGTGCATGTCAGGAGAGGTCTGCTGCGCCCTGTGGTTATCTCCCTTGCTGGCCAGGAATCAAACCCGCTGCTCTCAACCCGCTGTGCCACCAGGGAAAGCCCTGTATGATCAATTTTTAAGTCTATTTGATTGGAGTCATATTTGATCCTTTCAACCATTTAGTATCCAATTTTTAACTCTTCCATCATTTAAAATAAAAAGCTTATTTCACTCTATACTACCTTAGTCAAATTATCTTGGAATTTTCACTGAAAAATTGCATTGGTCTACTAACAGTTGACAAGATTTCACCAAGTCATTGAGTGTGTGTGTGTGTGTGTGTGTGTATGGAAAGAATACAAATTAAGCTTGATTTAGTGATTACAGATTTTTTTTAGAATTTGCATTTGATATATATTGACAATTCTATCTGCTCATGAATTTCTTTTATCTTGAATCATTACTGTATATACGAAAGTATAAGTGATATCAGCTGACTAAGTTATTCCTAACAATCCTTCACATTCAATGTCATTAATATGTAGGAAACATTCCTATTTCAGAACTCTTAAAAAATAAAGCAAAATATTTCATTGAAAGTATTCACAGGATATAAGTCAGTATATTGCAAAAAGTCATCTTCTGATGAGTTTACTAGAACTTGAGGAAAGGCTAGAGCTTATGTGTTCTGAAATAATGTAAGGAAAATAATGGACTTTCAGGATATAACCCTTTATAGAAAACCAAGTTAGAACAAACCTTTATGAAATTTTACTATCATGCTTGTTTTCCAGCAGCAGAAGTTGTACTTGGGAAGTTAGAGTGAAAAAAAAAATAATAAAACAGTATAATAGTGGGTATCTGATTTATGTAGACACACAGAACCCCATTATTAGAATGGATAATTAAAAAAAAATGAAAACTCAAAATGGAGTTTAAACATAATATTTAAATTTTGTTAATCATTGATATTTTTTTTCTTGGAGCAGGGAAGGAAACTTAAATTTTTATGCTTAAGAACTTCTATAAAACCCACTTGCTGGGATATCTATATGCTCATGCAGTATAACAAACAGAATAATCATGAACAGAAATAGAATTCTTAATTATTTCCAGAACAGATCATGTGAGAACACAGTAAAGTCAAGCCTACAAAATTGTGTGGTTGACCCGAGGGGCTAATATTAAAGAAAAAAAAATTGGTTTAGCTTTGCTGCTGATCAGAAAATGTGGCTCATGTTCATGTCCTTTTTATGTATTGTTTTCCACATTTCATCTTTGTATTGCTCTTGTGTTCATGTTCAGGTCATTCATATTTTATTTCCGAACATTTTCATTTTCAGATCAGCAGTTGTGTGATCCTGGTGAATTTCTTTGCCACGATCACGTGACTTGTGTATCCCAGAGCTGGCTGTGTGATGGGGACCCTGACTGCCCTGATGATTCAGACGAGTCTTTAGATACCTGTGAGTAGAAAGGTTCTCCTGCCATTTGGATTTACCTTACATGCAAAACTAAATGTCACTTGTTTTCACGGATGTTTGCTATTCTAGTTGGTTCTTTTTTTTCCCCAAATACTCTCAGAAGCTTAAAATCTTTTGTTTGTTTTTCTGTTAAAAAGACTATGTGAATGAGAGCATAAAATGCAGTTTTGTAGTGTGAATTAACTTATGAAGAGATGAAAATGCAAGGTTAATGATTTCAATGTGATTGCCTTACTACTAGAAGAAAATCACTTAAAGAGAAAGAAAAAAAAATCTAAAAAGCATAGCACTTAAAGGGAATAAGATACTTTACAATAATTTGTCTCTCATTTTGAGACAGAGGCACATATGAATGGAATACTAAAGGAATTGAACTTAAGCTCCCATACTAATTGTTATAAATATCTTAAGGTATTACACAAATTATTGAGCATGTTTTCTTTTGAACCTGAAAGTAAAAAACTGTATTCCTCCATGCAGTGAGGATATTTAATTGTATAATATCAGGTTCATATAGAACATAGGGTCCTAATTGTATTCACAGTGTTGCATCTAACTTGTAGTAAGTACACTGAGGGCTCTGCCCACACAAAAAATGCCATCAAAGCAGTATTTTAATAATAATAGGATTACAGCTAAATCTGCTGCCTCTTTTTTAAACACTGTTATAAGAAATATGAACAGTTCCCTAAATTTTGATGTTCACATGTCTAGCATTGTTTTGTATCAGTCTGTGATCCCCATATAACCAGCTCTACCAGCTCATCAATATCATCCTCAAAACAAGTATATAGTTCTGTGAGGTCAAAGTGAAAGAAAACCCATTGTCTTTATTGCTTGCTATTGTAAAAATAACAGCTAATGTTCCTACTTTGCATTTTTATCTGTGTTTGCAAGTTTTACAGATAAGTCTTGCCATAAGAAAGTACAGGCGATAAGTTTATTTTCTTATATGATTTATTTTCTTTATGTTTGCTAATGTTTTTAAATTTTGTCTGCTTATCGCCACATGGATATTTTCATTAATTACTTCTCTTTATTGGAACATATCACTTCTTACATGAAAGAAGGTTATAATAGTTTTACTTGTTTTCGAATTTTTATCAATTTCACTAGTTTAATTCTGAAAATCTTTACTAGACTATAAGAGGCAAGGTTTTAAGCATGATGAAATGAAATAAATAGTTGATAGGGAAAAATTCTAGTGGATAAATAAACTATAAATTCATAACGAATCATTTTTGACAATAAAAATAAAGTTCTCATACATGATGTATAATTAAGCCTTGAAAACTTTATGCTGATGAAAATGTACACAAAAAATCATGTTTCATGAGTACATTCACCTGAAAGATCCCAAATAGACATATCTATTGAGATAGTATTTATGTAAGTGGTTGCTAGGGTCTAATGGGTAGAAGGAAATGAGGAATGATTGCTAATGAGTGTGGGGTTTCTTTGAAGGGTAATGAAGATTTTCTAAAATTAGGTTGCAGTGACTATTACATAATTCTTTTAATATATTTTAAAACATTGAATTGTTCATATTTAATGTGTGAGTTGTATGGTATTAAACTATATCCTAATAATGTTTATAACTGGGAAAGATCTCATTATGCATATGGGTACAAATGACATAGTAATGTGTAAAGAAATAACAAATATCCTTACTGTGAAATATGTTGTCTTGGGATCATATTTCCAACATATAAGAAGTGAGACTTAAATCTCCCCTAATTAAGTGCCATTGAAGAGTTTTCATTAACTACAAGGAAGGCTTGACATGATATAATGAGCATAAAAAGTTAAATTTTTGCATTTTGGAACTAGGGCTTTGCATTTCTGCTCTGATTCTCCCATCGAATTCCTGAGAGGAAAAATGACATAGAAATAAGCTAAATGTGTGAAATCCATCTGTGGGAAGACCATATTAGAGGAAAAATGCCATGGAATGCTATACCTGACAAGTTGTGAAAATGAGTGAGAAGAAATGGCTGAAAAGCTATGTAGGCAGCAGATTCCACCACCCTGATGAAAAGTAGGGAATAATGTTGTTCCCTATAATGTTTGTACTCTGGAGGGGCTTAATAGGAGAATGTTCAAAGGGAGAGTATTTGTACAATATAGAAGGAACAAGAACCTGTGTGGTCAAAACTAAAGCTCAGGGATGAAAGAGGCCAGTCAATGCACCCATGGATGGATGGGAAACATCTTGGTCCCCCTCCCAGGCCCTTTGGGACATGGCCAATTCCCAGCAGGTTCACACCAGTGGACCATACTGGTGTTCACTCATAAGCTTCCACCCTCATTGATCAGGGATCTGCTCTGAATGGTGGGTGTCTCCACAAGAATATTTAGAATAGCCACCCTATCCAGAAGGTAGACATCACCTTGAGTTTTGGAAAGACAGTTGCTTCAATTCACCTAGATTAGGGACTTTAAAACAAAGATAGACTTTCTTTCTTAGTTTTTTAAATGAAATGCATAACCTCTCAATATGCTCTTTTGGCAGTTTTTAAGTATTTAGTCATGTTCTTTCCAGATAAAATCTGATGAATTTAATTTAAAAGTGCTTATTTTGGCCAGTCTTATTCTTCCCTTGACCATCAAAACTGCTGAATAGAACTAAAAGCAACACTAGAACTGATCATAACAGACATAAAAATAGCTATTTTTCTACTTAGATATTTAATCTGAGGAACATATTTGGATCTATGTTTAATTAATGAATTAATTCATTTAACAAATTAAATATGGACAAGTAGAGAGCGAGTTGTATGAAAAATATCAGACTTCTTGAAATTTAAATCTCTGGATACAGATGCTCACAATTACCATTTCCCTAATCACAGTGCCTTGTGATATGTTGTTTTGTGTCATTGATAGGCAGTCATCACTGATATATGTAAAATAATTGCATGTTTTTTATTATCATTATCATATGAATATATACATTCAACATGAAAGAAAATATCAGAATCCAATAACCTTAATTCCTAGGAGGGTAATTTTGTGTGCAGTGTATGAATAAATGGTATCATTTTTGATTTGGAAACAAAATGCTTTGCATCTACAAAATATTAGATGAAAACAATGGATTTAATTCACTTATTTTCCCTAAATCCATCTCGCCTTTAAAATGATAAGACCAATGTAGCATAGACTGTATTATTTGTGAAAATTCTGCAATGACAAAACTCCAACAAGGAAAAAAAAATATAAAAGCTTCATTTGTGAAATGTTGAAGACTGAGAATTTTTATAGGATACATAAAGAAAAAAAAGAAATATTGAAAATTAAACAAAATTTATGAACTCAGCGATCTGAGAGATTAATTTAACATGCATATATTTCCTTTTCCTTTGTGTTTGTTTTAACCCAAGATTTTATAAGTTCTGTAGTATCCAAAAAGCTGGAGTAAGATGTCACTAATAGCAGCACAGGCAAAATACCTTGTTGTGAGGGTTAATCTACCACTAAGCTGATTGCATGTTGAGATGAGTTTTCTAAAACATGCAATTGAAGAAATTTAATAATTTATATCCTTACCATTGGATAGGAGAAAAGATTCTTGAGTCTTGTATTAAAACTGAAAGCCTTTATTTTTCCATGTTATTTGAAGTAATTACTCAAGTGTTTAAATGACTCACAATCTTTGGATCCTATTTAAAGCAAAGAGAATAGAAAATCAGGAAAATCATCATCTTTCTATGCAGTCCTTTCAGTCCAGTGTTGTTCATCCAGTGTTGTGTGTGACAGGAATTAAAGTGAATAGTGGAAATGTGTATTTGTGGGATGAACACTCGGTAGCACCTGTGGTAGAGAATTCTTCCTGAAAGGAACCTTTATTCCAAAGTATTCAAGACTTAATTCCTTCTAGGACTTAGTGCTTCATGCTTAATGATACTTCCATTGCAATGAACAGCTCCAGCTGATATATCTTTTTTGGGGAGAATGGTGGGAGGAAGGTCAAGATCTGATGTTAGCATGCTTCAAACCAAATTTTTCCTTGTTAAGTCAGGCTAGTATTAGCACTGCTATGTCCCAGTCTTCTCTATTGCACAATAGCATTCCCATTCTGAAAATCATGTAAAGACCACTTTATTTACAGAACATATCTTGACATAGTGACTCTAACCAATTATAGAAGAAGAAATTATAGAAGAAGAAAGTTGACTTAGAAAGAGTATAGTGTTTATAACCTGTGATAACTTGTCCATTGACTCTGGCCTGACCAACTGCAAGGATCAACAAACTCTTTTTTGTAAAGGGCCCTGTAATGCTTTAGGTTTCAGGACTCTTACAGTCTTTGTTGCATAGTCTTCTTTAATTTTTTTGTAAACCCCTTTCAAAGGGAATGAACATTCTCAACATTTAGTCACTACAGGAACAAACCTAAGTTGGATCTGTCAATAGGCTGTCATTTGCCCACCTCTATTGTAATGTCATACTGAACATTATCTTCTGTACAGTTATGGAGGTGCTCCCGCACACCAGGGAGCAGTGTGACCCCCCTCTCCTCAATGGAAGCATAGAGATGTGTGTGTTCACCACCATGCACAGCCAGACTTGGCAATACAGTGTAATCCACAAGGGCTGGGTTCTTTCTTCTGTTTTTGCATACTTCCTCATTGGCTACGATTGGATTTGACTGCATGGGACCGAATAGTAGCTTAGCCAATTACTGATTTATTTTTCTCACATAAAAAGTTGCAAAGGGCTTCAGGATTAATATGGCAGCTCCAACGTGACTGACTTCCCCTGTCTTTCTGCTCTTCCATCTCTTAGTGTGGCATAGTGGGGCGTTAGTCATACTGTGACTATTTTACCTACCCCAATTGAGAAATTCATCTCAAGCAGGAAAAGGGAAAAAGATGAGGGAAAAGGCATGTGACAGCTGAATTTGTCTGTTAATCAGGAAAACAATTCCTTTTATAGAACATAAACTTAGTAGAAGTCTGCTTAGATCTCCTTAGTCAGAACTGCCCTATGGGGTATGGGGAAGTGGATATTATGATCAGAGGCTGCTGTTTTCAAAGATGAAATGTGTAGCTCTCTAAGTAAAAAGATGGGGAAAAATAAATAATGGGTAGATAAAGGCACCAGGTAGCATGTGCTGAGGTGTCCCTTTCCCTCTTTTTCTTTCCATTCATCTGGGAAGGGCCAGACAGTGTATGATCAGGGTTTCTGATTCCCAACTGCTTGACTTCAGAACAAATTCCTTCATGATTATCTTTGCAGTTGGACAACTAATCTAAGCCTTTCAGGCTTACATTAGTTCATGTGTACAATAAGCGTAATAATACCTGCCTCCCAGGGCTTAGCATAGTGTCTGTTCCATTGCAATGAACACTATGTCTCCAACACTATGCCCGCCCTGTATTCCCAATGACCGCAACTCTGAGAAAGCATCTGCTCTGAGGGCCTTTTGATAGATCATCCTAACTGCCTCCCTCCCATTCTTACTGAAAATCAGCGGGACTGTTCTCTAAGGAGGTGGCTAGTAATTGAATGAATTTACCACGTATACTAATCCAAATTAAGTTGTTAACAGTTTTTTAATAATTAAGTTTATTATACACAAACATTAGGGCTAATTTGGTTTAGAGATTATTTTGGGACAGGTGGCTTTTTTCTAGGAATACTTCAAAAAAAACAGCATGTTGACTAATTCACTAAAGTTAAAATATATGACTAAAAAAACACATTAGTGAATAATATATAATTGCCACTGCAGTCATGAAATGTAGACATGATCGTTTCATGTTAAGAATTTAGGAAATTGAGATTATGGCCTCTATATTCATCTAAGTTGGTTGTTATTGATGAAAACAGAGTTTGTATTTCTTTAAACTTGCCTTTATGTTTTGATATACTGATGTAAAGAAGAATCAACTCCTATGAGGACTCCTTAGGCCAACTAATTTAAAAATATGGTGTCATTTGAAAAACATAGAAGACTGCCCCAGAAGGACTGTATCACATGGACTTTAGGAGTGATCAGTTCTAATGGAATAATGCAGTAAAAATAACAAGTCTCTTGGGTAACATGAACAGAAACATTTATGAAAAATAAAAGTGGCAATAATTTATTAGGGTTAGAGGTATCTTTGCACAAATTGACTATTTCTTCTGTTACGTTATTTTGTTGTGGAATTTCAAACTCTTGTTAAATAGTGGGATACTAATGAACATCTTATATTCATACAATGACCTTTCCCCTTGGACATAATGTAGAAAGATTTTTATATTTTCTCTAAACTTTCTTTCGCAGAGGTTAGAGAAATAGAATGGAATTCAGGTGGGGCATTATTAGAAAACAGATACTTCTATTTAAAAATATATAGCAGAATAGAACATTGAAAGGAGACTCTAGGAACAATAAAATGGATGGAAGTATGGTCCTATTTCTTAGTACTAGTTACTTAGAGGTCACTTTGCAATGAGCTAATATGAGAGCCAGAAAGCTAAGCTTTCATTAGGGAGAGACGCTAAAATGATCTTACAGATTAAAGGAAAAGCATATGAGGCCCATGAGGACAGTTTATGTCTCTTTCATTTCTTTGTGTTTTGTTCTTCATTTTATTCTGACACTCATCTCTTTAGTAGTAGAAAGGCCAACAACATTGACCTTTCATTTTTTAATGAAAAGACTCACACTTAAGAGTTGACATAAAGGGGTGAGAAGAAGTTGGGGATATGTGTAATCATGAATGGAAAGGGATTATCTAATGTGGGTTCATTTCCCTAGCACAGCGGGGATAGTGTTGGGGTGATAATACCCTTCCTTCTGCCCCCACAGTGTGCTAACAGGTCTCTGAAAGTCTGCCCCTGCAAAGGTAATCAAATTTGATTGGAGGCACAGGTGATCAAACTTAGAGCACCACAATTCACACAGGTGGAGCAAGACTAGCATTCAAAAAGCATCCCTTTTTCACTCAAGAAGTCAGAGCCTTTTGGTTTTCTGGTCCAAGATCACAGGTCACATATCACTCATCCTGAACTGGAAACTACAGGGAATGAAAACTTTGAAATGATGTAAAATAAAGGGGGTAAAATACAATATATGAATTCTAGAGACAACTCTGGTAAAATCTCCTTGCCTTAAAGGATGATGTATTGTAAACAGATGCTCTTGCCTGACTCTACAGGGACAAAGCTGAAGGCTGAACAAGGAGTCTTCTCAGAAATGATTCAATCCATCATTTATCCACAACTAATCTAGCATTTGGGGTTGGGGATGAAGGCTTTTTACCTTTCATGGGTGAGCAAATTTCTTCCCGGAGGATGTTTTATTCTTTATAGTCACTGTATAAAATTTACATTTGACTTTCACTCAGAAGTGCTTCTAAAATGACAAATTTTGCTAAATGAAGCACTAAAGGATGTTGTGTTCTAAGAACTTATTTTAATGGCAATGCCTTTCTTTCACTCTCCCTTCCCCCACATTTTTCATCATCCTTCTCTGAAAGCAGTTATTAAAATCCTGTTATAATGTGCCTACGGAATTTTCAATAGGACAAAGAGTACCATTATTTTATTAATTGATATATTGATCCATTCAGATTCAAGAAGCAGTGGAGAGGGGAAAATAGATTAATAAGCATAATTGACTTTGGGTTGAATTTTTTATAAAGATTTATTTTTATTTATTTATGCATACAAGAACTGTGGTCTAGGCCAGAGGTGTAGGGGATGAGAGGATTCAGCAGAGACAGAGTGGGGAGTAGAACAGACAGATCAACTGAAATACACTGCTGAGGGGAGCAGCAGGCGAGACAGGAGAGGTCTGCTGTGCCATGTGGGTTAGCTCCCTGGCCTGGGATAGAACTCATGCCAGAGTGGCTGGAGATAGATTGAAAGCACTGACACTTTAACTCTTGTGTCACCTGGGAGGCCTTTTGGGTTGAAATACTTTACTCAAAATCTTTGTCACATTATTTTGCTAATTTCCCAAATGGAGAACTTGCTCACAAAGAAGTAAAGTTCATTAAAAAAAAATGGTAAAAACAGGGCTTGGATGGGAGGATGTCGATTCAGTGAATACAGCTCATGGCTTTCCATTCAGCTTGCAGAGTTTTCTTTTCTATGGAAAAAAAATAATATGTCTTAAGAGGGGAGGCTTAACCTAAATTATTCACTTCACTATACAAGAAGGGAGAATTCCTAGGTGACACAACTCTATATGGGCTCTACAACAAAAGTATAAGCAAACAAACACCTCTGATGACTTGACAAGGAAAAGTCATTTTGAAGTAAATGTCTTGTCTTAGAATTCAGCATATGGTTTTGACAATAATAATTTCCATCTTTTATAAATAACATTGTAGAAATGTCTTATACTGGTATAGTACTTTGACATTTTTCAGGACATACACAGAATTGTTAAATATCATTTCATCATTGTGATTATATTTTTGGAAAGATAAGTGAAACATTGTGATTTTAGAAAGGCGAGAGGGAGAGAGGGAAGGAGGGATGAGGCATGAGGAAGGAAGCATGAGGGAAGCAATGATGTAGAGCCAAAGACATTTTGTTGGCTTAGAGTCTCCAGCTAATGGGTAACAAGGCTGGGACAGGAAACCAGAACTTTTGTTTCCCAGTTTCCTACATCGTCTTTTATGGGCTAAATATGTCTGCTCAAAGTTCACATATTGAAGCTTTATACCCAGCACCTAAGAATGTGATTGCATTTGCAGACAGGACATTGAAAGTGGGAAATAAGTTAAAATGAGATCAGCAGAGTGAGTCCTACTGCACTGTAACTAGTATCATTGTGTGGCAAATTCTGATCCATGAAGGGACTCTGGAGTTTTGTGTCTTCAGACAGAAAACCATGTGAACAGGGAGTAGAGGGTCATCATCTGCTATCCTAGGAGAGAGCTCTCAGAGGAAACCAACCCTCCCAACATCAAAGTTTTCCATGAAAAGTCAGTATATAATTACTCCCAATTTTTTTTTCAAATATTTATGATGATGGGTTACTCCAAAATTAAAAAGCAAACAGAAAAGATTTGCTTGAATCTTTCTCCTAATGATCAAGGACACAATTAGCACCATAATTGTTGGCCATCTTTGGAATGCTAGCTAGGTACAACATAAAATACAAACTATGAGAGGTGACCTAATTATGATTATTTTCTCATAAAAATAGTGGATATACATAACAGGTGTACACTAGTCATAGCATGCATACTAGTATTTTCCATATTGGGTTGTGATTATGTTAGATTGTTATATATTTTTATTCTAAAATGATCATTGGTTAGGCAATAAAGTGGCATGTACATTTTATTCCAAATTTGCACAGAGTAGACCATCCAATTTAAAAACAAATACCATGCTTTGTATTTTCACTTAAATAGTAAAGAAAATTGTGTTACCAACTAGACTTCCCCTAATGTATACATTTTTCTTTTGTATTTTTTTTTAATTTTGTGTTTTCTTTTTTGTTAAGATTCATTTTTACTTATTTATGCATACAAGAACTGGGGTGTAGGCCAGAGGTACAGGGGAGGGTATGAGAATATTCACCAGAGACAGAGGGGAGAAGAATAGGCAGATCTACTGAAATACACTGCTGAGGGGAGCAGCGGGAAGGACAGAAGAGGTCTGTTGTGCCATTTGGGTTAGCTCTCTGGACGGGATTAAATGCATGTAGCAGTGGTTGGCAATAGCTTGATAGTGATGAGACCTTAACACCTGCACTACCCAGGAGGAACTGATAGGTGAATTTTCTTTAAGAAAACTAAAAACTGGGCCTCCCCGGTGATGCAGCGGTTGAGCACTGGGTTGCAAAGATGCCTGCAGCCTCTGCAGTGCCGGTTCGATCCCTGGTTGCTCCCCGGCCACCGGAGGAGGGTCCCACATGGCGCGCAGACCTCTCCTGCCACCGCTGCTCCCCTCAGCAGTGTACTTCGGTCCTTCTGCCTGCACTGTTCCCCACTCTGGCTCTGGTGAATTCTCTCACCCTCCCGCATGTCTGACTGTACCCAGTACTTATATAAATAAATAAATAAATAAATCTTAAAAAAAAAACAAACAACAACAACAACAAAAAAAACCTAAAAACTATTCAATCAATTGGTAGCTATTTGTTGAGGAACTGCTTTTTTCCAAGTGCTTTCTAGCCATGGTCCTCCAACAATTTACCCCAAAGAGTATCATGTACCATGACCTATGTACCATTTACCTATGTCACAATGGTATCATGTACCATTACCTATGCTAATTTATCCCATTCTTCTGGTTAAATACAACTATTTCCATAGTAAAGAAAATTATACTTTCTGATAAAGATGATGATGATTACTGACATCAAATGTATGATTAGTATTGATCAGATGCTCTACTCATTTGTGAGACTTATATGAAGCTGTCTTGAAAAGAAAGCAAAATTTTCTAATTTGCATGAAGATATTATATGAGCAAATAGGGGTCCATCCTGTGATGCTAATAACAGTAACTTTTGTAGATGAAACATGAGGGGAGTTACTTGCTGTCAGTTCTAAAGCAATTAAATAACAAGCTACAATATAACACTATACCAAGCTACACAGCCTCCAAAATAAGGCCAATAAAAGTCAAAGATAGATTCCATTTAGTGCCAGTATGTGTCCAGATTGGTATCTATGTCACATTACAATCAAGTCAGCATCCTGGCCTTCATATAATACAATCTCCTCCACATACTTGATCCAGACATATGTATGCTGGGCTATTCCATTTTAGATATCAAGTATTAGTTGATCTGTCACTAGGTGACATTTTGTGGTAGATGTGGGGAATGACAAGATAAATATGTTAAAGATTAAAGAGATTTAGTAACGACTGGAAGAGAATTTTTAGTATTTTTCTAACTAGAAGAGATGATTATGAATTATCAGTGTCACTGCATTATAATTATAAAATATATGTTATGCATGCACTTTGTGTGCATATGATATCACACACATATATATGAACTTATTGCATCTGGATAAGCAAGTTTTTAGACTTTTTTGTTCATATATCCAAATTACATGCACATACACTCTCACATATACAAACCCTATTTCAAAAACACATTTTTAATCATGATAGTCTAGATTAGGGCACTTTCCTATTGTGTAACAAAATACCATATATTTATAATGTTAAAACAATACTCATTTATTACCTCGCAATTCTGTAGTTTAAAAATACAGAGATGATTAAACAGATTTTTTGCTGAAGGTTCCTTGAGACTGAGATTAAGGTATTCACTGGGCTACTCTTATCTGGAGTCTTTGAAGAAGAATCTGTTTCCATCCTGATTTAGGTCACTGGCTGAATTGAGTTTCTTGTGGTTGTAGGTCATCTGGGGCTACCATTTCTTGATAGTTTGTCCCAGCCACTCTTTGTCACATTTACAGTCAGAGGACATCATACATTTTGAAAGACATTAATCCTATGTTGAAATTCTTTTACACTTCTTTCTTCAAATCTCTGATTTCCTTTTCTGCTACCAGATGGGAAAAACTCTCTGCTTAAAGCCATCATTAGAATAGATTAAGAATACTTAGATAATTTCCTTTTTGCCACACAATATTAGATATCCCTGGAAGTGATATATCATCACATTCAGATCCCACCCATATTCATAAGACACAGGGTCATGCAGTGGGAGAGGTATTGGGAGTTATTTGTAGAATTTTGTCTTACAAAGTATATTTGTTTACTGGAGCTACCATAAAATATATACCTTAGTCATTGCTATGAAACAAAAATTATTCTCTACCAGTTTAGATGGCTAAAAGTCCAAGATCAAGTGTTGGCGAGATTGGTTTCATTCTGAGGCCTCTTTTTGGCCTGTAGGTGGTGATTTCCTTGTGTGTATTCACATGGTCTCCCCACTGTATGTATCTGTGTCTTAAATATTATAATGATGCCACCCATTTGGCTCTATTTGAACTGAATTACCTCCTTGATGTTTCTATTTCCAAATAGTCATACTTTGAGGTATTGGGGTTCAAGACTTCAACATATATATTTGGGGAAGACACAATTTAGGCCATAACACAAATGATGAGTTTGATTTTCTTTTTGGATCCAAGATGTTTTTAGTCACTAATTCAGTTAAAAAATGCAAAATGTTATTTGCTTAAGAAGTTTTCCCGTGCCTGCTTTTTGTTGTAAAGGATTTTAAACTGACATAAATGTTGAAAGAATAGTGTATTAAACACCTGTATACCCTGGATTTATTAATAGTGAACATTTTTGATGTCTGCTTCATCATTTTCTCTTTCTGTATTAGTGTAATGGTTTGCAAATATGTATATATATATACACACACACACATATAGGTGTACATATGTATATGATTCTTGCTAAACTATTTAAATAAGTTATAAACATATTGATGTTTTATCCCGAAAATTCACAAAGAAGACATATTCTTATGTAAACATAATACTATCATTATATCAGGAAACTTGACATTGATGTAATAACCAGTCCACATCTGAATTTCTTCAGCTTTCTCCAAAATATATCTTGTAGTTATTTTTTAACCAATTGGGATCTAAATAATGAGAATGAATTGCGTATTCATTCATTCTTTGGTCTTTTATTCTAACTTTTGACTATCCTGACTCTAACATTTGCCTGCAGAATACCATACAATCTAATTTTTGATGTTTGTTTCCTGATAATTAAACTCAGAGTAAATATTTGGTCGGAACCTAAAATGGGTAAAAATAATTAATCATAAGGCATAAATAAGGACAAAAGTTATACCTATGAAACACTGTTAAAGAGTTTAAGATATGTAAATCTTTTATAGTCTTAACTATTACATTAGGAAAAAAGAAAAAAAAAAGGTTAAAATTAAAACCTTAAGATAATGACATATTGCTATGCCATTTTAATTTCAAAAAAAAAATAAATCAACTGAAGAAAGATGTTATTAAGTTTGAACTTTGTATCTCTTGAATTTTTTTACTTCTCCCTCAAAAAAGTCTTATTTTGGTTTTCTATGCCTAGTAAATTTGTGTGAAGCATACTGTAGAATTCCTGTCACTTCTTCTTAAGTAACAATCTAAGTAATTTACTAGTCTTAACATCCTTAAACAAAGGTAGTTCCCCTCTTTGTATATAGGTGCATTGTTCTGCACATAGTGAACAGCTTACACATTTTTTGTCTCTCAAAGATTTAAAGATGAATATAGGGCCTCCCTGGTAGTGCAGGGGTTAAAGTCTCAAAGTCTCAGCACTATTAAGCTATTGCCAGCCACTGGAGCACAAATTGGATCCCTGGCCAAGGAGCTAACCCACATAGCACAGCAGACGTCTCCTGTCTTGCCTGCTGCACACTTCAGCAGTGTATTTTAGGAGATCCACCTGTTCCGCTCCCCTCGCTGTCTCTGGTGAATCCTCTCACCCTTATACCTCCAAACTGCACCCCAATTCTTTTTTGTATAAATAAATAAATCTTTTAGAAATAAACAAAAAAGATGAATATATAGGAGATAGAGTTTAAGTTATGATGTAAAACAAGAATATTTTGGTCTGTTAACAAAACCTCTGTGAAGGTTATTATCTTTACATCATATATATTGATCATTTTACAAATCAAATTTTAGTTGGCAGTTTATTTGAATAGATATTTTAATAAAATTCATGAGTTACAGATTTATAATCTATATACATTCAGAAATTGTGGGCAATTGCTTTGAGAACTGTTTTCTTCACATAAATAAGGAAAAAGTTTCCTGAGACAGGGACAGTGTACCATTTATTTATTTATTTTCAGCCAAACTTTCCTGCCAATAAGTTTTTATATATTCCGTTAATTGTTTCACCAATGGAGCAATTGAAGATAGGATTTCAAAAGGGAATCTATGCCCAGAAAATATATCATCATTGAATACAAAAATGTTTCTTCAAGATTTGGTCATTATGTAACCAACAATTTGATGCTAGTGAGAGATATATTTGAATCTGTTTTACAACTACAAAAGCAAGTGGAGAAACTTGTAACCATCTCTGTTACTTTGACAACTATCAGGATTTTGGCTGAATGGAGTAGTGATGACTGTGCATTCCAACTGGAACATGTACACATGTCCAAAGGAGAAAAGAACATTCCAAGGATGAAAGGAAGGGGATGGGGAGAGGGGAATTGAAATTGTGGTTAATAAAAACTTAGAAAGAAAAATGAAAAAGCTACACCAATCCTAGGTGCAAAAAGTCTCATTACAACAGCATGAAACTATGTCAAAGCAGGTTCTTACATTCTTTCATAAACAACATAGAAGGCAGTTTATAAATTCAATAAGATAGTGATACTTTCTTTACTCTAGTGAGAGATGTGTGAGGAAACAGCTGACCTTTAAGGCAAATGGATTCTTGCAGATGTGAGTGTGAAATTTCTATACTTTTATTGGTATCAGGTGATTGGGTTTGCATTAGTACTCAACCATTTTTCTGAAAATTTAAAATTTTCTCTCTCTCATTGATGAATTGAAACACAAATGCAATGGGAGTTTATTTTGTTTTTAAACTTCCTATGCTGGCCTAGTATTTGTCAGAATGAAAAATTTATTCCTTATAAATAAAATGGACTTAGTAAATCAGATAGAGGTTAGTTCTGGCCTCAAGGAATAATAATGATTAGATTGGCTGTCCAGGATATATGCTTAAATGGCAGATATTGCCTTCTGTTCAAGATTTAACCAACGGATCAATTTGACCTAGGTAACTCAACCTGAGCCACATCCATTGTGGTGAGGAGTCACATTGATAGGTTCAATTAAATTTGGCTTCAAGATATATTTTTGCTACTAACTTTCATTCTTTGCTTCTTGGTAGTAATAAATTGATTTACTGGACACTTGTAGATTCTTGGAATAGAAATAGGTCAACCCTACATAATCTCCAAATAAAAAAAAAAATTAAAAATGTTACAGATCAGCAAGGTAAAACATCTGGCCTTAGGGCACATATTAAATCTTAGGTAGTGAATGGAATCCATATCCCCTTTATTCATAACCCCTTTCTTTGCTCTAATTTCTAAATTGTGCCTCCTAACAATATCGTTCTAAATTTCTTCAGTATTGTTTATAGTTCACCATTTATCAGAACAACAACAACAAACACACACACACACAAAAAAAAAAACAGGTTTTGAAGTTTCTATTTTAATGAAGTGGGTAAATTTAAAATAAAAAATAAAGGTCCATCCATGTACTAACTTTGGTGTTTGCTTCTATTTCTCCGCCAAAGCTGGTGTGCATACGCCTTCTCAAGCACACGAGTGCAAAAATGTATAGAGAATATAATGTATTTCTCTAAAATGAGGGCTTATCTGCTTACTGATATGTATGTGCTTCCATTTTTTGAGATAGCTTAGGAAATGGGACAGTATAATCAATAAGGGAAAATATAAGTATAAACTGTGCTCCCATCGTTTAACTTCCAGCATGACACCCTAATACAAATGGATGATGATCTGTGCCAAAACTAATTAGATCATTTTATGACTTGCCAAAAATTCAGGCTGTATTTAACTTATACTCAACATCCAAGAAAACACTATAGATCAATTAGCTTTTCTTTTAAGTTTTCAATAAACTAAAATGTAATGATATCAATCATCTGGAAAATCTATGAATACTTAATGACATTTAACACTTGGCTCCATTTTTCAGGTTTTACTCAAAGCAGTATTTTTACAACTCCACTATTTCCATTAATGAATAGAAATATTGAATATAAATGGATATAAAATGAATGTGAATACTAAATATAAATAAATACAGTGATAAAAATACTGAAGGACCTGAAAGTGGTTGCATGCACATTGTTGCACTCAAGAAAACACTGTAGATTGATTAGCTTTTCTTTTTTCTAATAATAATGCAATTATAAGTACTTTTCCAAAAAATGGAATGTTCATTACATATTGAAAAGATTTTTTTTTCTTTAAATTTGTGACATATCACTAACTGAGGACTATTTTACGTACTATTCTTTTGACTAGTGAAAGGACATTATTTTTCAAATACTTTATGGTGTATAAGCTAAATTGAAACTGTTTTTTAAGCACCTTATTATACTCATAACCTAACTATGTGATGCATTACATACCGTAAATCTTCAATGGTTAACAAATAATTCTGCAGTTTCGAAAATATTGTAGGTTACCTTTTTATAGATAGATACTACACTCATTTAAAAAAAATTACAGTTGAAGAGCTGATTAGGATAGATTTTGGCAAGGGTTACAATCTTCTAATCTGAGCAGAATTTAATCATGTTTGACAGCAAAGGAGCTTCACCTGTTTTTTTTTTAATTTATTTGAGGTTTGTAATTAGATGATTTATATGAGTTTAGATTTTATAAAATTTGAAGCAATTGTCTTGATGTAATAGCCTTTTCCGATGTCAGTTGGAATCAATACTCTCCCATTTTGCTTATTTTTTAAAGATGCAGAAATGCAAAGGGAAAACATTTCCATCAATCATTTTTATGGCTTGGCTATGATCTTTTTTTTTTTAAGATTTATTTATGCATAAAAGAACTGGAGTGTAAGCCAGAGGTGCGGGAGGTGAGAGGATTCACCAGAGACAGACTGGGGAGCGCATCAGGAAGATTGACTGAAATACACTGCTGAGGGGAGCAGCTGAGGAGACAGTAGAGGTCTGCTGTTCCATGTGGGTTAGCCCCCTGCCTAGCTGGGGATCAGGGATCCGTCTCATGCTGTAATGGCTGGCAGTAGCTTGATACCGTTGTCCTTAACTCCTGTGCCACCAGGGAGGCCCAGACATGATTTTTCACAGAGATTTACATTAGTCAAGATAAAACATTCAGAAGTGCCATACCTCCGTTTAAGGTAAGGGAGGGTAGTTACTTTCTTCCAAACTAAAATATCCATTCCAAAGATGGAAAAAAATAAAACCTAACGGGTTCTATAGAGATTTTTCATTGAGCACTTATTTAGTGTTTTTTCCTCAGATATTTACTGTATCAGCTTATTTAAATGTCATTTTTTTTCCCCAACTCTTCCATTTTTGTCTGTTCTACTACCTGTACTCATATTATCAGGTCCTGTACTAAACAAAACTTCTGTCTTAATATTTACTTCTGTGTTGGTATATGATTGAAGTGTTAAATATGTCTTTGCCTCATTTCTTCCCCCATCCTGCCCTGTGTCTTTTCTGTTTTATTTTAAATCTTTTCATTTTAATAATATTAATCAGATATTTACTTTCAATGCATTTAAACTATTTTTATGTATATTACATTTTATATTTCAAATTTTTTTCTCTCTCATTTAGTCTGATAGTTAGAGTATAAATATTTTAAACTATAATCAACAACTATTTCAGGTTCAAGTTAATTTGAATTAGTAGGGTTATATAAAACCTTTTTATCTATGAACAGAACATAAAAAAATAAGGAAGATAAAAAAATATAAATTCCAAAGGTCTGCCTAAAATTCTAATGTAATTACAATTGAGGCAATATTTTAAAATAAATATAAGTTAAGCAAACAATTTGAAGCTCTATAAAACAAGCAGCTCCAAATATCTCTAACAGTATAGCACAAGAGTAACTGTTTATGCATTTCAACAAATGACTCATATGTTTGCAATAAAAACCTAATTTATATTGTAATGAATTTCATTTGCTGTTTTCTAAGATGAAAAACCAAACAAAGTAGAGATTTTAAAATTTGGCAGTATTAATCTATGTATGAAAATAAGTCTGATAACTATAAATGTTTCCTAAATTATACTATTATTTGACTATTTTCTGATCTGTTGTGATTTTATCACTTAATCTTGGAATCTGGAATCAAATAAATCTGCTATAGAAACTCTTATTAGAGTAATGACAGATTGGCCTTTAGGTACTACATAAAATGTGCTCACTGCATTTAAATAGTTGAATATTGCCCTTTATTCCATAAAAAAATGTGTTAAAGTAAAATAAATGTGTTTCTCCTTTGAATTACTTATGAAACTCATTGTCATTTGAAAGCAGATGGTCTTTTAGAAAGAAAAGTATATCACTCTTTATAAAAAGCAAAGTTGTGATTTAAAACAAGTATTTAGAGGTTTCATAAAGCATGCAATATGAAGCTATTTTAATTAAGTAAAAGATACTTGACTACGAAGAGAGAAAAGATGAGAATCAGTAATTCACAATATGCACAGTGTAACTATGAAAGATAAGGATAACTTGTTAAAACCAGCAGGGGAGACAAAGCAAATGGAATACAATCTTTCTAACAAGACAGGTCATATCTAAAATGAAAGGAAAATAAACTTTTTGAAAACTTTGTTTTTTTCTTCATTATCCATGCATTTCTATCACAGACATATTGTAATAAAATGTTATTTTTAAAATATCTTTCTTGATGAGTTTGATAGAAGTGAACTATCTAGTTATATAATAACTAGTGATTAGAAAATAGGATTTACTCAGTAACCAATAATACCTATAACATAGTCACAAAGAGCATGTATATATGTACTCACATTCAAACTAATAACCGATTTTGTACTGGAGTTTTTAATGGGTAATATTTCATGATTAACCATGCATGAAGATAAATATAGTCACACAGTTAATGTCTTCTCTATATCACTTACCTTCTAGAGTTTCTTGAAAAGTGAAAAGTGTGAATTTTGGATCAGTGACTCTGCCCCAGTATTTATTTTCTTTTTTATTGTTCTAAGTCCATTCTCCCTTTTGATCTGTATTCTGAATTGTGTAGTTGTCGACAAAACATTTCCATTGTTGCATTTATAATTGTCAAGTCTTTGATGGAGTGAGTACTAATTATGAAAAGGAAGTTATGAGGAGTTACATTTTTTTAAGATTTTGGGGTTGTCATTGATATCAGGAAAATATATCAAATAAAAGGGACATTAAGGTAATTATCATGGAAAATTTTTGAAAGAATGCACTAGTGTACCATAGTACATTATTGAATTAATCAGTCATTTTGACTTAAGGAATTCATGTAACTCTAGAAATAGACTGGAAAACAGAGATGTGTTGCTTTAACTATGACTCACTAACTAGCTGGATGATCATTTGTTGGCTAACTGAACTGTCCTGGAACATAATGTAATTAATAAACCATTAAAATTAGAGAATTCAACAGAAGTGGAAAGAATTGCTTTCTGGCTAGCTATGGTTATGGCCATTTTTCAGTATCTGCATCTGTTCTGTGTCCATTCTCATAGTTTCCCATTCCATACTGCAGTCAATCATTCTGAAAATCACCATTGGAACAGAGGCAGATATGCTATCTCAACATTATTTTGAAATTTATCCTGTCTGATAATACACCAAATTAAAGGAAATATAGAGGAACAATAGAAAACATTAAGTATTACTAAAGTTTGATTTGTGATCCACAGTTTAACAATGAATTAATATATATATATATAATGTTTTGTGTCAAATTTGCTTTTGCATAGTATTCATTGTGGACAAAGTATTAACAAAAAGTTTGAAAGTATTTATCTACTATCTTTAAATATGTCCCCAGCTTTTTGTGTGTATATAGCTACAATCAATAGAAATAGAACATTGATGAAGCTGGAAAATGAATTTTTATTATTTGTTGTTCATTTTTATTATTTTTAAGTTTGTTAGCATTCAAAAAAGGAAAAAAATACAGTGTCCTCATCTACATATTTACATATACATACATATGATATGATTTAGTGCTCTTTTTTAACAGTCTAAATATCTTTGGGAAAATATATTTGTCTTATTTTATTATTTTCCTTCTAAGTTTTCATTTAACACAATTCATTACTTATATTTTTCATATTTTAACCCAAAGTTCAGAATCACTTCAGTGAAGATTATATTCTTGGTAAAGGAAACATATCAAAATAATTTATATATTACTTTAAAAAGGAGAACATCACTTACTAAGAATTCTATATTAAAAAGAAGGTCTTACAAGAGAAAGACATACAAGGAATCCAAATAGAGAAGGAAGAAGTCAAACTATCACTGTTCTCAGGTGATATGATAATCTACATAGAGAACCCCAAAAAATCTACAGAAAAACTAATCAAGCTAATCAATAAGTTTAGTAAGGTAGGAGGATACAAAATCAACACAGAAAAATCAGTAGTCTTCCTATACACAAACAATAAATCTCATAGTATATATTCCTCAGGAATGTTTCCATAATCCCTGTAACACAGTGGAAGCACAATTTGAGATAAATTTCCAAGGTGTATCTAATAACAGAATTCTGCATGGGACTATTAATTCTTTGAGGATTAAAAAAAAAAACAAACTAAATACAAATAAAATAAAAAATAACTATCGTTGACTTAATTCTATTTATTAACATAATATATTTTATTTTAGTTAGACTGAATCTTTTCTGAAATCTTTCATTGGTAATTTTTTCATGATAAAACATACGTGAAGATAAATGCAGAGCTTATCTCCATAGACAAATGCTGCATTCATAACAATGTGGTAATGTTTCAAACTGTGTGTATCTAAGCTATTAACACCTGAAAAATGAAGCTAAAGAAGTAGGAGGACATTGTTAATATAGAAAACCACTAGGCTTAAACTATTTCTTTCTCTTAACTTGAATTCTTTAATGGATTTTAGACATTCAACATCAAGAACAATAGTGTACTTGAAACCAGAATGTAGTATATCAAGACTAGCTAAATTATCAATAAAGGGGAAAATGAAGGGCATTTGGAGTCCTTTTAATCTTTTCAAGTAGAATGCAACTATTTGAAGCAAATTAAAGGAAGGCTGTATAGCCTTGAAAATATTATTTCAAAAATTATTATGCCATCTAATTACAAAATTGGAACACATTTATTGCTCACAATACCAATACCATACCCCATAAACTTACCTTCTTTCTCCTGTACCTATTACATGAACATGGAAAATATAAACAACACAGAGATCCATAAAAAAGCACTTTCTATTCAATACCAACAAAATGAAAATATAGAGTATAGCTGGTACATTTATTATTAATCCAAAGCATGATATCATCAGCCTAATTTCATTTCTTTTAAGCTAAAACCTAAGGGTTGCAATCATCATAATATTTGGATTGAAAATATTTGAAAAGTATTTTCATAGCAAAGACCATATATGACACATATATGGCTAACATTGTACAAAGCAGTGAAAAGCTAAAAGCCTTTCCTCTAAGATCAGGAACAAGCAGAGGGTATTCAGTCTCATCATTGCTACTTAATATAGTGTTAGAATTCCTATCAAGAGTAATTAGACAAGAAAAAAGATATAAAATGCCAAAATTTAAAGCCACAACAAAACTGCTGCTCTTATCCTTCTCGATGACTAGTATGTGGATCATACTTGTCTGTGTTTATTGTTTCATGATAATAAGAATGTTATTATTTCAAATAGCTAAAATTTATTGAGTGTCCACCATATTTAATAATCTGATAAGTGAACTATGGAATAGTTTCAGCCTATTTTAGCAATGTTCTGAGATATTAGGAGTTTTCCAATTAGAGAAGTGCATTATCCTCTCCTATAAAATATAGGTTTCTTCATTAAAAAATAGGTTTCTTCTCCTATAAAAAAGGTTTCTTCATTAATTCTTATGCAGAAGTTGTGTATTCATTGTTTCTACAGAATAATAATACAATTAGTAGCCACAATTTAATGCATGCTAAGTTCAGATATTATTTGAATGGTTTTTAGTGGTTCCTAACTATCATTTATTTGTTAAAATATGATGGATATAAGTTAACAGCAGTGTTACTATAAATCTTGCTTTTTTATACATCCAATTTATGAGACACTAGTAGAAACAACGCAAAATCCTCCCAGGATAGAATCATCGCATCTGTGTTAGGGGAGCTGACCATTAGAGCTCAGCAATTCCAAGGTTTCTATAAAATGATTTCAGATGGTGCATAGCTCAAATTCTGGATTTGTTACAAACAATAAAAAAATACTAGTTTTATCTTGCTTTGGAGAGTTATAAATGCTGGCCTGTCACATGAATCTTGTGGAGGCAGATGTGTTATATTGAAAAGTTTTGGCAGTAAAGGAAAGCTTATTCCTGTCTCAAAGATCAGGTACTTCTCACCAATTATGTAAACCTAAACAGGGAGTGGCAACAAGATGACAATAGAAGAGTTTCCTTACTTTTCTCCCAAGGGGATTATCTAACAATGACAAGAGGGACACTACACTGAGAAAGTCCCACGGCTTGTCTGAGACTGAAGCACCCCTTACAACTCAGAGACCAGCACAAACTACAGCAGAGGGGACATAAAGGGAGTCATACTTCAATGGACAGTGACATCAGGAAGAAGCAGTGGGAATGGTATGGAGTCTCATGCCATTTATCTAGGGGAACCCACATGAAAGTTCTGGGATGCCCCCCACAGGTCAGGTGCCTGGAAAGGAAAACAACAGAGAAGATACTCTTGATTATACTTCCCCTACCCCACTTGTAGGACTGGAACTGATCTTATGAATTGTACTGACTACAGACAGACTGTTCAGTCTCAACTGGGAACACAGAGAAGTGAAATATCAGTTTGCTACAAATACAATGGCCAGCACATTCATGACAGTGGCTGAACCCTTCAAGGTCCCTCCCTCACCCTGCTGATACACAGATGATAAACAGGTCTCAGTACCTATGGACAAAAGCAAAGATAGCTCCGCTCCCAAAATGAAATGGACTAAAACCACAGTGCCACCATTGGGAAGAGTAAGAGAAGCTGAAGTCTCTAAGTTAGTACTACCAATATAGAGACATTTTTTAACAGGGAAAATTAAAACAACAAATTATGCAAACCAAAAAAACATATGGCATAACAGGACCTTAAGGGACTCTGATATCACAAGAAGAGAACAGCTCTCCAGAATCCAAACAAAAAGACATGCAATACTCTAACTCCTTATTGGATTTCAAAATTTCATTTATAAGTAAAGTTATAAACTTAGAAAAAACTTTGTAAGTTAAGTCAAAATGATAAAATGAAAAGCTCCCAAATAAATTTTACCTGTTTTAGTTACTAATTCAGAAAATTCGCTTTTCTGAATTATCTTGTGTCATTTTGACTAAAACCCACAAAAACCATACACAAACAAAAATAAAATTACAGACTAATATTGCTGATGAGCATAGATGTAAAAGTTGGCAAATTTAGTCCAGCAATAAATTGCAAAAAACATACATCATTACCAAGTAGAATTTATTATAGGGATATAGGATCATTCAACATATACAAATCAATAAACATATATACCACAATAACAAAAAGAGAGGAGGGTCTCCCCTGGTGGTGCAGGCGGCTGAATGCAGTGCTGTGGAGCTGTCCACAGTTTCTGCAGTGCAGGTACGATCCCCGCCCCCCGACAAGAATTCCACATGGCGCAGCAGACCTCTCCTGTCTCTCCCACTGCTCCCCTCAGCAGTGTATTTCAGTCAGTCTGCCTGTTCTGTTCCCCACTCTTCTCTGGTGAATCCTCTTACCCTCCCACGCATCTGGCCTGTACCCTAGTTCTTGTATGCATGAATAAATAAATCTTAAAAAAAAAGAACAAAAATCATAGGATAATCTCAATAGACACAGATAAAACATTTGCAAGATGCAATATCCTTTCACGATAGTAATCATCAAGACAATGGGTACAGAAATAGCATACCTCAGCATAACTAAGACATATATGACACATATATGGCTAACATTGTACCAAGTGGTGAAAAGCTAAAAGCCTTTCCTCTAAGATCAGGAATAAGCCTAGGGTATTTACTCTCACCATTACTATTCAATATAGAGTTAGAATTCCTATCAAGGGTAATTAGACAAGAAAAATGATATAAAATGTATTCCAAAAAATTGGAAAGGAAGAGGTAGAACTATCAATATTTGCAGATGATATGGAAATACATATGGGAAATTCCAAAGCTCCAGTAAAAAAAAGCTAAAATAATTGAACACAGTAAAATGGTAGGCTACAAAATTAATAATCAAAAATTTGCTGTAATTCTTCATGCAAATAATTAACTAGCAGAAAGAGAAATCAGGAAAACAATCCCATTGAAAAATACATCAAAAATAATCAATTACCTTGGAATAAATTTAACAGAAGTGGAAGGCATGTATACCAAAATTTGTAAGATGTTCTTAAAATAAATGGAAGACACCAAGAGATGTAAATGTATTCTGTGGTCACAGACTGCAAGAATTAATAATGTTAAAACACCTATTTTACCTCAGACCACATACAGAGTAAATGCAATCCCTGTCAAAATCCCTATCGGGCCTCCCCAGTGGCGCAGCATTTGAGCGCTGGGCTGAAAAGCTGCCCGCAACCTTTGCAGCGCCAGTTCGATCCCGGCCACCGGGTGAGGGTCCCACATGGCGCACAGACCTCTCCTGCCGCCCGCTGCTCCCCTCAGCAGTGTACTTCATCAGTCTGCCTGCTCTGCTCTCTCCTCTGGCTCTGGTGAGTCCCCTCACCCTCCCACATTTTTGACTGTACCCAGTGCCTATATAAATAAATAAATTAAAAAAAAAAATCCCTATCACTTTCTTCACAGACATACTGTTAAATAAAAATCATGAAATTTATTTCGAATAGTATAAACCCCTGAATAGCAAAAATAATTCTGAGAAAAAAAGCAAACAAACAAAAATGGAGGTAAAATGATCTGATTTCAAACTATTCTATTAGACAGTCAGTGTTAATTAAAATAGCTTGATATTGAAATAAAAACAGACACACAGATCAATGGAACAGAAATGAGAGGCCAGAAATAGTTACATGCACATTGCATTTGATAAAAGTTAACATGTATTCATGCCAAAAACAACAACAAAAAAGCCTCTAAAATCTAAGAATTAAAGTGAAATTTCTCAACATGATAAACAATGTTTCAAGAAGTGCCACAAAGTTTAATATAATTCTTTTTTTTTAAAGATTTATTCATTTATTTATACAAGAACCAGGTACAGGCTAAATGTACAGGAGGGTGAGAGAATTCACCAGAGACAGAGCATGGAGCAGAACAGGCAAACTGATGAAATACACTGCTGAGGGGAGCAGCGGGAGAGACAGGAGAGGTCTGCTTTGCCATGTGGGATTCTAGCTCTGCCAGCCGGGATCGAACTGGTGCTGCAGAGTCTGCAGCGCTCAACCACTTGCACCACCAGGGGAGGCCCTAATATAATTCTTAGCAATGCATGTTTAAATGATTTTCCTTTTGGAGAGGGAATAAAGCAGGGATATAATTTTCCCCACTCAGATTCTGCATTGGAGTTACTGGCTGGTCCAGTAAGGCATGAAAAAACCAAAGGCCTATGTGTTGGAAGAAAAGAAACAAAACTATTTCTACTTCCAAGAAATGTATTATTCTAAATAGCAAGTCACCAAAGAAATTAAAAAAAAAATTAAAAAAGATACAAAACTATCAAGCTACTGCCAGCCACTAGTAAAACTTACAAGATAGTAAAACTTACAAGATAGTAAAACTTACAAGTTTAGCAAGATTGGAAAATAGATCAATGCCCAAAAATCCATTACATCACCATGTTCAAATAGATTTTGACTCTTAATTAAAACTATACCAAGTTTCTCTATCGGAAGGGAAAACTAAGGAGTGTTTCTGGTTCTAAAGTTTCTTAACTTTCTGCTTTTCCAATTTCTCTATAATCCACATAATATAAGCAATCAAACACAATTGAGGATACTGAGGCATATCAAATATAACCTAGTGATGATAATGAAAGGTATCTTTTCTATTTTATTTTAGAAATATGAAAAAAAGAAAACTTTTGTATTTAAAGTTCATCATTGTAAGTCATCCTCATTTAAACCGCTTTGCTTTCTTCATCCATGCAAATATAATGTGGTGATTAATAAGAGGTATTGGCTTACTTCTTAGAATTTGTTAATAGACAAATGAAAGGCAAATCCTCGCTATACCTGTCCATAGGTTATAAAGAGATCCAGTGCATTCAGTCATCTCCAAAACATTTAATGGTGCCTATCTTAGATTTTCTAATTTTCTAATTTCTATTTCATAAATATATTTATGAATTGCATCAACTATAACTGCTGCATAAACTTCATCTTCCATATATCTTTGAAGCTTAGTCAAAATTTCCATATGTATTTTCTTGGAATTCCAATGTTAATATGAATGTAGCATTCTGCGTTGCTTAATCTGATGATCAAGGACACATAATTTCTACACACAGAAAACTTTTATCTCTCTTTTTCCAAAAAAGCAAACATTATAATGACCATATTGTATGGACGTTGATTTCTGTCAGTTCTAAGACTAAACTATCAAATGAAGACAACCAAGTAAACTTCTTTTCCGTTCTCCTAAATTAAAGACTTATTAGGCATGCTTGATGTAAAAGAATATTTTTTCCTGTTTTGGAAGTCTAACATTATGACCATCTTTATATCACTTTGATTAAGAGATCCTCCCTATTGACTTGTTTAGATCCTCTACATCTCTTATATGTATGTGTGTATTTATTTGTTTATATTTTTAATTTTTAAAAAAATTTTCATTTATTTATGCATACAAGAGCTGAGGATTCACCAGAGAGAGTGGGGGGCAGAATAGGCAGATGTACTGAAATGCACTGCTGAGAAGAGCAGGGGGCGGGATAGGAGAGGTCTGCTGCGCCATGTGGGTTGCTCCTTGGCTGGCCAGGGATTGAACTCATACTGTAATGGCTGGCAGTAGTTTGTTAGCACTTTCTTTAACCCCTGTGCCACCAGGGAGGCCCCATCACTTATATTTACGAACAAAATTTTGACACATAAAATGAATCACCTTTATAATTTTCTTTTCAGAGTCAATACAGTGATGCAGAGTTACATGTTAGAGGTTTCTAGCACACAATTCTCACAGATGGTCACTGTTATGTCAGCTACCACATAATTAATAGGTGCTGCAACAGACAAACACTAACACTCAGTGACTTAATTGGCAGATTAAGTCCTCTACATCTGTTCTGCACTCTCTCTGGTGAATCCTCTCACCTCCTGCTCCTCTGGCTTACACTCCAACTCTTGTATGCATAAATAAATGAATTTTTCAATTAAAAATTTAAACATATATATACATATGCATACATACATACATGCATACATACATACATACATTCAAGAGATGTAGAGGATCTGACTTAATTGGCAGCATGAGTTGCCACAAAGTTTTTAATGAGTCTCAGAAAGTATGTTTTGTATAGTGACCCCTTTCCTTAACACTGCTTATCTTAATGCTTTGTTTTCACAGTCATCACTGTATTAGAAAATGCAATATCAATATGATAAGTCATTTGCTAGGCTAGTCATCTTTTATAAGTTGAGAAGCATTTTCCTATGAACTTAGCAGGAAAAAAAGAAATCAGAAATAGGTGAGCACAAGAAGCCTTTATTATGCCAGGAAATTCTCACCTATCTGATCCCCCAAAAGAGATCTATCCATCTATTAGCAATTTGACTATCTTCATACATTTTCCAGCTTACATTCACTACTTGAGAAAATCAAAGATAGTATGTAATCCACAAGAGAAGTTGGGTTTAGAATTAAGAAAATATTGACTCTTTTTTTGGGGGCCTCCCCGGTGGCGCAGCAGTTGAGCGCTGGGTTGCGAACCTGCCCGTGGCCTCTACGGCGCCGGTTCGATCCCCGGCTGCTCCCCGGCCACCAGAGGAGGGTCCCACATGGCGCGCAGACCTCTTCTGCCGCCCGCTGCTTCCCTCAGCAGTGTACTCCGGTCCTTCTGCCTGCTCTGCTCCCCGCTATGGCTCTGGTGAATTCTCTCACCCTTCCGTGTTTCTGGCTGTACCCAGTGCATGTGTAAACAAAAAACAAAACAAACAAATAAATAAATAAATAAAAAACGTGCCTCTATAAAATAAAAAAAAAAAAAAAAGAAAATATTGACTCTTTTGTTAACAGTATTAAAATTGGTACAATCAACCATTGTGGAGGTATTGTCATATTATTAATATAAGGATTATAAAATATATATTATATTTAAAATACTGAGAGAAAATGAGTTTTATAATTTCAGTGTCACTAAAGGTTAAGTACAGGAAGAAGAAAAAGTAAACAATTGAACAATCTGACATCCAATTGTTTGAATTTAGAAAATCAGGCTTTTTATCTAGGTTGTCTCTACAAGTCAAGCTAAATTTTAGATTGGCTAAGTAGATACAGACTTTTGAACACCAATCAAAAATAGTTTTTTTTAATACACTATTAAATGGAAATGTCAGGTTTTGCTTGGCTATATTATATTGTTGATATAGGTAGTAGAGAGCTGGGACTAAGATCCAAACATGTTCATACAATTTTTCAATAAAATATTGATTTTGCATTATACAGAAATATGAATGTTATCATTTGTCATGTGCAAAGTAAGTGTAAACATATTATTGTACTCAGTAAGTTGATTTAATCCTATAACTGTATCCACAGTAAATGTTTAGTCTGTATTTATCATTATGAGTTCTTTCTACCACCAGGATATCTAATTAGTTCTACAAAGGGAAGCTAAAGGTAGCAATGAAACTAGACATATTTGTTATTCATTTCAGTTTTTTAATATATAATATAGTTATATATATTGCTTTCTTACATATAAATCTATGCACACAAATTTTAAAAATGTCAACAAATGTGATCACTCTTTTAAAAATAAACTACAGCTAAGAAATTTATTTACACCACTCTGTTAACTATATATTAAAGGCCCCTAATGTCTAATTTTCAAGAGATTGATGTTTTTTTAACCAGTTCACTAATGAGCTGTTAAAGGGGCAAATATTTTCTAAAATGTACTAAAATATTGAAGTTAATTTAGGAATAATTAATTCATTTTTAGTAATTAATGTCTTGTTGAAAACTGACATTTTATTAATAATCGAATAGCTGTTCATTATAACAGCCAAGGGATTAATATCAATATTACTTGATATATAAAATCCAGTACTTAATCTTATTTATCGTGTTATTTCATTAATTCACAACTAGATAAAATAATATAGAATAAACAATATTCATAGATTTAGAGAACAGGAAAGTGATAATACAAGCAGTAGATTTAGTTATCCTAGGGATATTAGGACTATTTAATTCTCTGTTTTTATCAGGAAAAGTTTCAGCATTTCAATCCAAGTTTCAAAATATTCAGTCAATGAAACTGTCAATTTGATAAAGATTGTGTTCATCTATTTCATCTGTTAGAGCTTTGGATTTGTACAGTGCAGTACTATAGATTTCTTTCTTTTTCATGTTGATTTTTCTAGCAAGCTCAGAAATGAACCTCCCTTCTCCTTGGCCTTCCATTCAAGTAACATCTCAAGTCACAGAACTGCCTACATTAAAGAGCATATGCTAACATTCTGTGCATGAAAAAGCATACGAGTGCTGTCTTGTGACAAGGGATAAATTAAATCCTTTAGTTGAGCTGTGCAACAGAAGCTAACTGTATTCACCATTTCTACCATGCCAAACTTTGTCTCATACTAATCCCGACACATATAGAGTATCCAGTACATATCCACTGACAATGTAATTGCATAAATGGGGAAGTGAGTTAAGTGATTTCTGTGGTTCTCCCCAGATTGAATATTCTAGGATTCTGTGATTTCTTGAGAGAGACCACAGACTGCTGAAAGTCTGCTCTTACCTTTTCCCACCTCAGCCCTGTTTGTACACTCTGTCAGGAAGCATCCCCCTGTTTCCTTCAGAAACTTTTTTTTTTCCCTTACACAGTGCCTTGTAATGCAGTAAACACACAATAAAATCTGTTGATCAAAATTTAATTGGGTAAAGAAAAGCTTCTGTGAAATGCTGACAGTGCAATTACTTTACCTGGATCACACATTCCTCATTGGCCATATGCTCAGTGTTCATGAACATATGTTATGTTTGTTTTTGGTAATTTTGCTTTCTAACTATTGCACAATGGTGAGCTTTGCATAAACCCCATATGATCAGTGTCTAAAGCACTGTAATTCTTCATCATCATCTTTTTGTTTTTCTCTACCTCTTTTATGCACGTATGTTACTTCAATTACAGAACTGAATATTATTTAGGGCATCATGTTAAGAAAGATAAAGTAAATGTAGAATACATACAGAAATGCAGTTACAGACCAACCAAGGCAACTGAACTTTGTAAGAATAAAAGGAATTATGTCCTTTGGGTAGATCCCTAGTAGTGGAATTGCTGGATCATAGGGTAGCTCCATTTTTAGTAGACTGAGGAAACTCCAGACAGCTTTCCACAGTGGTTGGACCAGTTTGCACTCCCGCCAACAAAGTAGCAGAGTTCCTTTTTCACTGCATCCTCGCCAACATTTTTTGTTGCTTGTTTTTTTGGTATGTGCCATTCTTACTGGACCAACCACTGTGGAAAGCTGTCTGGAGGTTCCTCTGTCTACTAAAACTGGAGCTACCATACAATCCGGCAATTCCACTACTAGGGTTCTACCCAAAGGACACAAAAACAGTGATTCAAAAGAGCACCTGTACACCTATGTTTATTGCAGCACTATTTACAATAGGTAAAACCTGGAAACAACCCAAATGCCCATAAATAGATGACTGGATTAAGAAGATGTGGTATATATACACAATGGAATATTATTCAGCAATCAAAAAAAGGTAAAGTCATGCCATTCACAGCAATGTGGATGGAGCTAGAAGGAATTATGCTCAGCGAAATAAGCCAGAAGGAAAAAGAAAAATATTGGATGGTTTCACTTATAACAGGAATATAGGGGAACCAAATAAAATATCAGTGTAAGGAAATAATAACTACAAAACACAACAAAGCAAAGACAGACAATTATAAACCAGAGACATACTGCAGGGGAGGAGGAGAAAGAGGGGTGATAGGGAGGGAGGGAGGAGCACAGAGGACTGAGGTGATGGTGCACGGGTGCCTTAGGGAAGGAAATTCTATGGGGACTCAATCTGAGGGGGTGGAGGGTAGCAAATACTGTCTAAAAAATGTAAAAAAATTATAAATGTTAAAATAAAAAAAATTAAAAAAAGAATAAAATGAATTAAATGATAGCCTTAGATAGCAGATGCTAAATGTTTAAAGGATAATGTCATTTTGTCATAAATGTTCATAAAGCAGAAAAGTGGGGCAAAGTTTTATTAATTAGAAATGATTCTGAAAAGAAAATCCATTATTGCTTCAATGTCCTGGGAGATAAGTTTAGTCTTAAATTGTATCCACTCGAAAATTTGAAAACACTTTTATAAGACTTATTCAAAAATCCAGTCTTTACTTATGACATTATAACCATCGTCCAACCATGTCTGACAAATACAGCATGAGTAGGACTAACCCAGTTGGGTTTGAGTAACTCATCACTGTATTTTTCTCACTGAACAATTCATTCTGTGAATACAAAACACAAGCAAAATCTGCATGTTCAGTGACTCTTAGTGAGGTGATAATTAGACAATGTGTGCTAACCTTGGTGTGTTGTGTATATAAAATTGTGCCGAGACCAATTTCTTACAGAAAAGGATACAAAGATGAGAGAAAAGGAACTAGCTGTTCAAGATGGAAGAATCAAAATAAAAGAAAACTTAAAGAGTTTCATATTTTCAGATTTACCAAAGAAAGTCTTAAATAGCAAATGAAGAAAAGAACAAACATCTTATTCATTGTCATCATAGTCAGCAGGCCACTGAAAACAACTTGCATGTAAATTTTGTGTTAAAAAATGTACATAGACTTTTTTTTTTAATTTATGCCAGTGTGACTACAAAAGGATTCCCCAAGTTTGAATAAGATCCACTATGGCTATTTATAACCCACAACAACAAAAAAAAGTATAAAGAAGATATTAAAATTTCCTAAGTGTTAAACTCTTCACACAATCTCTCAAACAAATGTGGTGCTCCATTTTGCTTTCTGGATTTTAGTGCTGCTTTTGTTGACCAAGTTTGTGAGGACAGGGAGGGTTAATCAGACATTTAAAAGGAACTACAGTACTTTATTTTTGCACTGGATTTTAGCTTTTTAGACAGAAAATGATTTTGTTATATATATTAGCCACAGAAAATTCAGTTAACAGTAAAAGAATAGGAACTAAGTTAATAGTGGGGAAACAAAATCATTTCTTCAAACTTGTTCAGCACCAGAGTAGTGTTTAGTCACTTTGCCAGCATTTTATCCACAATATATGGCCTAATTGACCTGTTTTACAGGCTTGCTTTAATTCCTTTTCATCTAATTATCTTACTTTATCTCAAAAATTAGAAATCTTTAAAAATATAGTGTTAGGTTAGTGAAGGGCTTTCTAGCCAATGGCCTGTGGATAAAGACACTAGGGAACCCACATGGCTTTACTAAGGAATGAAGGAATGGAAAAATATTGTGTGGTAAGTGGGAATTGTTTTTCAAGCCACCCCCTCCCTTTCTACCATCAGTACCACATTTTCTTCTCCAGGATTTTGTTCTCTTGTGTTTTCCACAAACTATTCTTGTCCATACCCATTTCCTCATTCTTACCTGCCTTTCCACAGTGGCATGCAATTCAAAATGGCAAATTTTAATTGAACCCCACCCCATCTTTGTAATGCAAAAATACAAATTAATACCATCTCACATGAAGTAAGATGACTTGACTATTTGAAAAAGATGAAATAGAGATAAACTCCAGGAATATTTCACTTGTGGTGGTGTTATCATTGCCCTCTAATTAAAACAAATATCTACTAGAAATAAGAGAACAAGAAATATTGGAATATAGGTGAATCTTAGGGGCACTTTTCATTCACGATGGTGAATGAAGAAGGTTGCTGAAGTTGGCTTCTAATGATATTGGAGACAGGACCATGCACAGTGGTCTCAAATCCAGTTCAATGATGTCATAATATGATATTATCCATGATGGGAGTACCTATACCATGGAAATTTAGCAGCTACAAAAAGTCAAGGTTTTTTTTTTGTTTTGTTTTGTTTTGTTTTCTGGAGAGTGGGCTGATAAGCGTTTACCAACACACCATTGATTGAATTAGGTAATGTGAGGTGTTCATATTGTTGGGATAGTGTAGTTCTAGAGAATAATCAGTGTCACCAAATACTAGAGAGGAACAGCTCCTCTACTGATTCACCTAAAGCATGTATATGGAATTTTATTTAAGAAAAATATTTCCCGGGCCTCCCCGGTGGCTCAGCGGTTGAGCGCTGGGTTGCAAAGCTGCCCGCAGCCTCTACAGCACCGGTTCAATCCCTGGCTGCTCCCCGGCCACCGGAGGAGGGTCCCACATGGCGCACAGACCTCTCTTGCTGCCTGCTGCTCCCCTCAGCAGTGTACTTTGGTCCTTCTGCCTGTTCTGTTCCCCGCTCTGGCTCTGGTGAATTCTCTCACCCTCCCGCACTTCTGACTGTACCCAGTGCTTGTATAAATAAATAAATAAATAAATAAATCTTTAAAAAAAAAAAAAAAGAAAAATATTTCCCTTTTTTATAATTGGGGTTGCATTTCAATAAATCCATTACAAATTGACAGTATTTTAAGTCAAAAATGTATGTAATACCCCTGCTAAACATCATAGCTTACTTAGCTTAACCTACCTAAAACTAGCTCAGAATATTTATGTAGTTGATCATCATCATCTAACATAAAGTCTAATTTATAATAAAATGTTGCACTGAAAATGACAAACAATTGTGGTTTTCTCTCAAGATGGTGTGGCTGACTGGGAGCCAAGGCTCAATGACACACCCCAACATCAGGAGGGAGGGTTTTCTAGTAGTCATCAGTAGCTCAGGAAAAGATCAAAATTCAAATGTAAAGTACAGTTTCTACTGAATATATAAATTGAAACATTATTAGTTAGGGATAGTATGTATTTTACTATCACACTGCTAAGAAGCATATCTGAAGAATCCCTAGTCCTATTGCTTGATATAACTTACATCATTTGAATAAGTGACTTAGAACACTCCTTATATTTCTTACATTGTTTCAGAGGTTATTTGGGCTTTACATAGCATATCTGAAGAATCCCTAGTCCTATTGCTTGATATAACTTACATCATTTGAATAAGTGACTTAGAAGACGCCTTATATTTCTTACATTATTTCAGAGGTTATTTGGGCTTTACATAGCTCATTAACATGTTTTTACCCACATTGCATTTTTAAATCAACATGGTATTTCTTTTATATGCAAACTACCTCCTATTTGGAAGGGAGGATATAATTTTAGATTTGTAGTGTTTGTTTATTGAAGATAGTAGAAATCATTAGCAAAGTGAGCTGAGAAAAGAAAATCAGCTGTCCTACACCTTCAGGTTCCCAAATTCTCAAAATTTCAAACCTCGGGTTTAAAATCAATCTTATGTAGGTCATGGCTGTACTAAACATGCAGAGACTATTTTTATGTTATTATTCTTTAAACAGTACAGTATAACAAATATTATAAAGTATTTATATTAGGTATAAGTAATTTAAAGTTGGTTTAAAGTATATGGAAAGGTGAACATTTCTTATATACAAATATTATGCAATTTTATATAAGACTTGAACACCCTTGGGTGTTGGTATCAGCGGGGGTTCTGGATACTGAGAGCTCTCTGTATCATGAGGGGCACACTAGGAACTTAATATTAAATGATAAAATGATCAATTCAGGTAATGAGACTGTAACAAGTGGCAGCTGTGGGCATAGTGAAACCAGCAGGGATCTTTGGAATCAGAAACATTTGAATTTAAACACAAATTTATTTACATAATAGCTGTGTGACTTTAATCAAGTTATTTATCCTCTTTGAGGTGCAATTTTTTTCATCCATATAATGGAAATAATACCTACCACACTAGGATGTTTCTAGGATTAAATGTGATGTATGAAAAGTACCTAGGAATATAATACAATGTGATAATGGGTGTAGGGTAAGGAAAAATGTCAGGCTTTTCTGCTATCCCGCCATCAGGATAGATGATGGATCCTTGCGGTCCTGAATGCATGCCTGATGGCGGGCACCTGGAGTAGGGTGTGGGCAGAGGTAGATGGGATTCACCTGGGCTGAGATTGCGCTTTTTAAGGGCAGTGTCATGGGGTGCCAGTAGAAGCCAAGAGGAGCAGGAGAAGCCTAAAGAGAAGCCGAGAGAGAAGCAGAAAAGCAGAAGCAGAGATCACCGGAGAGCCCAGATAAGAGTGAGGATTTTCTGGGGGCTGGGAGAACTGCCAGCTTCCCGGCCCCCCAGCACCCCTGCCTGCTGTGTACCAGGTAAATCCTAATAAAAGCCTGCAAAAAGCCACTGAGGACTCTGACTCCTCCTTTACCCGGTCTGCATGGGATCCTAGAAAACCTGCACTGTGTCCGTTCCTGCCCCTACAATGGGTATTTCAAAATGTTTTAAAATGTTTATGCTATATGTATTTTTGTATATATACACATATCTATATATGCACATACACACACATGTAATCTAAACATGTATAATTCATGCATATATACACAGGTATATATGAGGGAAAAATATATATATGTGTATGTATGTATGTGTATATTGTTGCATTTTCTCTCCTGCTAGAGAAATATTATATCTAATTTAAAAGTCTTCTTAGAGGGAAAACTTTGAATACAGCTAATCTGAAATGATGACATAGGAAAATGAGCTTCAGCTGAGAACTCAAACCACTTGAAAAGCATAGCAAGGAGTGAGGAATTTTAGGATTCCTAAGGATTCATAGAAACAAACTAACCCAATCAGCTTGTTTGACATGTGGTGACTAGAAAATTAAGGAATCAAAATCTGTTTAGATATAACTGTGAGCTAACTAATTTGACCCTAAGCATGTTACATAACCTCTGAGAGTTCCAAGGTCTTCCTTAGTAAAGTGTGAATAATTCCCACAGCACAGGCTTGTCTCTCAGATTAAATGAGATAATGCAAATGGTGAAGTATCAACCATACCCCTAGAGTCCTGAATACTGAGGTACAATAAAAGATAATATCCATGGAGGATGGAGCTGGAAGGGATCATGCTCAGTGAAATAAGCCAGAAAGAAAAATAAAAATACCAGATGGTCTCACTCATAGCAGGAATCTAGAAAACCTAAATAAGGGACCAGGAAAAAGAATAACTATAAGAAAGAAAAAATCAAAATCAACAAACAACTATAAACCAGAGACACACAATGGGGGGCGGGGAAAGGAGGGATTCGTGATTCGGGTCAAAATAAAGGGGGTGCAATTGTATGAGGAATATAAAAATAAAAATAATCAAAAAATAATATCCACGGAATATTTTCCCCACTTGGCCACCCACTTATAGCTAACCTCTGTGATTCTGTGTGTTGTGGATTATATGCTTAAAATTTATTTCCAAAACAGTAAAAGGTGAAAGTATCCCTATAAATAATGCGTTGTTGTTAATCTAAGTATAGCTCTTGTTACTCTGTGCATTGTTTTTCCAATGCAACAGGATAAACGGGGCGGGGGTGGGTGGCTGGAGGGCTGGAGGTGCATATATACGTGTGTATATATGCATGAATTATACATGTTTAGATTACATGTGTGTGTAGGAGGTTTCTTAGCTTGAAAGGCTGCTAGAGCAAGGAAGAGAGAAGTTCTAAGTGTGTAGGAGGCAAAGTGATGTGCGTCTGCATTTTCTGCCCCATTACATTTTGTAGTTCATGGTCATACCATAAATTTATTTTGAGACGTATTGCACACACCATGGTAGAAAATGCAGCTCTTTGGTATTCTGAGATAGGAAACTACTATGACTAACCACAGAGTCCTGAATAAATTCAGGTACTTAGGCTTTGCCTGTGAAGCACTACTCCTGTCATTTCAACTGTTCTCTGCCTATCTCTGAGCTGCAGGCAGTGGAGTGAGAGGAGCAGATATGCTATGTCTAGAAGATGGAGAGGACTGTAGCTAGTTTTATATGGAGAACAAAGATTTCAGAAATATATCAGGTACTTGCCTGACCTTCTAGGATCTCTTAGCGTCTCTGAGATAGTGTACAAGAATGCTTAGATCACAATCTCCTTTCGTAAGGCTAAGCATTCGAATATCAACTTTAATTTCACATATTTTTAAAGGATTATTTGATTTATTATGCATACAATAGCTGGCGTGTATGCCAGAGGGGTTTGTGTGGGGTGGTGGTGAGACGATTCACCAGAGACAGAGTGGGGAGCAGAACAGACAGGTACACTGAAATACACTGCTTAGAAGAGCAGCGGGCAAGGCAGGAGAGGTCGGCTGCACCATGTGGGTTAGCTCCCTGGCAGGGGATCTAACTGGTGCTTCAGTGGCTGGTAGTAGCTTGATAGTGCTGTGTCTTTAACCCCTGAGCCACCAGGGAGGCCCTAATTTCATGTATTGACGATGTTTGCAAGTGAATCAAATCATACAATATAAGCACCTAATTTTTTTTAATATGATGGGATTTTCCCTTAATAATCCTTTTGGATTTCATTAACAAAATCAATGCTAATAGCAGCAAAATTACTACCAGTGGAATTACATGAAAGATGACTAATAACATAAAAGTGAAGATAAAATAAAACTAACAGCAAAGTTTTAAAAATGTATTTATTTATTTCTAATTGAGGTAACATTTGAATACCCCAACAAGTTATTGCTACTATGGTGCACCCATCACCAGAACACCTATAGTCTATCATAATAGTCTATTATGTAAGCTTAAATACAGAATGAAAACATAATAATTCCCCACTCTCCAAGCTTCTGATCCATCTCCTAAAATGATCCCACTTCTACCCCTATCGCAACTAATTTGGATTCAGCTTACTTATGTTCACATACACTATTCAGTTGAATGTATTATGCCATAGCTATACAAATATATACTATTGAGATATTTGTACATATTATTTATTAGATATTTCATATGCTGTTTTAATAGACTAAAATTTTGCTCACTGGAAATTTTGAGTTTTTATTTACAGAAAATAAGTAATAAAATTCAGTGACATCCACATTTTTGATATTGATTATTTAGAATTAATAGCCAAGCATTTTGTTGCAATAATGACCCAATAGGTTAGGAAAGGATCAAGTTGACTTTCTGAACCTTGTATTCCTTGCTTGTTTCTAAAAGTTATTTCTTGTTTCACCTTACAGTACATTTCACCAAACTCCTTTTGCTCTACCTTTATTTCTTACCTCATCATATCTTGGCTTAACATGTTTGATAGCTTCTCTATCTACTATATGAGGTTGGATTTTCTGTATGCATTTTAAAATTACCTTGACAAATGTCAAAAGGTGTTCCTCTTCCTAGTACTTCAAGATTTAATGAACAAATCCATGTTCACCACATCTGTACCATTTGTGATTAAATAAATGTCAATCATGTATCCTTTTAGCTTCTGCTTCTTGAAAATCTTTCATCAGTTTTTGGTTTTAGCCTATAGTCATTAGCAGTCCTAACCCCTCCTCCACTTCACTTGTCACTCATTAAACTTTATAAATACTTTGAAACCCTCTTTTCATTTCAGAGGTAGCAATAATGATGCATGGTAATCCATAGCAGAAACAGCATAGATATATGCTTCATAACATGTTAAATAATATAATGATAAAAACATACACATAATTGTTGTGATATGGGTATTATCTAGCACATAGGAAACAACCAGTAAGTAGAAATTATAAAAATTGATCATTAGTTAAATTTGATAGGGTTCTGCACTTCTCCAGACACTGCATATGTGGCATCTCTTTTAATCTGAAACTTAATGTGCAGCATGATGAATACAAACACACACACACACATATATATATATTTGATGAATACAGCCATATATATATGTTTGTATTGTGTGTATGTATATATATATATATACAGCTTCTATATTAAAATATTTGTTTAGCTTTTAGAGATTAATTTTAGTATATTCAAAAATATAAATTCTCTCATTAAAAAGGGCGATTAACACCTCTGAGATTCCTTTATTTTGCTAACATCCTACCAATATATTATCTCTCATTCAAATGTATATATGTTTTCAAACCTTTGCAATATGATCTCTATGTTAGCTGGAATTTATAAAAATGAGGGTTAAAGATTTTCTTTAATGTAGAATCATGACTCTGATAAACATTCAACACTTGTCAAAGATTTTAAGTCATTAGTTAATAAAAATAAAACACAGTAAGATATTACAATTGTAAGAAAGCTCAAAGAAACACACATACCCATATGCAAATAAGAAATGCTGAATTTAATTTAGATATGTATGCAACATAAGCCAATCTACAGGGAAAACACACTGCATTCCACACAACTAATTTGATTGTATATGAACAAGAGTCATTTGCATTATTATTAATTGTCTACAATTTATAGAGCTGTGAAATAGACAATAAAAGATTGAGATAACCTGCTTGTACATGCCAGGAAGAATACACAGAAATCTCTTTTGTCCTTCGCAACATACTTTGCATTTTCACCCTACAGAAATAATGGAGAAAGATTCCTACATGCCATGTAGTTCTCAACAAAACATAGATATTAAGATTAGCTATCAGGCTTTCAGTTGTAATAAAGCTAGAACAAACCAAACCGTGGTTCCCTTTTGAACATTTTTGTTCTATTAGAATGAGATTCATTTTAAAAGGACAGGGAAATTGGAAATAATAGTATGACCCAAGCAGTGACAGGAAGAAGGATTGTCATATTACCTTCCATTGAGAAATTTTAACAAATGTTCCTGAGACTCCATAAATGTAAAGAGCAAGTCAAGGCAGCTGTGAGGGTCAACTTTCTCCCCAGAATCTCCCTGGGAATATTCTACTTGTAGTATGAACATTTGCTGTATAATATCTATGAAGGGTTACTCCTTGGTGGTATAGGTAAGGTGAATTAATGTCAGAATGTGTAAGGTAAGGTAACTTTTGAAGAGACTGTGTTTTCCCAGTGTTTCACACTTTTAAAAAAATGTAATTTATTTTCTCTTGAAGAAATAATTTACCATCCAGCTATCTTTTTTAAAACAGCTATTTCATCCTTATAAGCAAAGATTCTTATTAGACTTTAAAAGTATATTTTAATTACTGTGTCAGCTAAAGTGTAATGGGAGTGTTGCAAATTCTTGAAACAAGACATACGCTAAAATTGAAAAAAGAAAAAAAATGTCACCCATCATAATCTTGCTTCCTGTATCTTTGGACTTGTTTTTTCTTACAACATATTTCTGAGAATAGCAAAAGGCTTAGTGTTCCAGACATAAGCACTGATACCTGGGTTTTTATTTTTATCTTTTGATTTAAAACAGCAAAACTTAAGCCACTTTCACTTGCTTTATTTTGTTTTCAATATTCTCTGTTTCTACTTGAGAGCACACTCATAACCCATCATCTTGCCTTTGTATTTCATGTTCTCTGCAATTTTTTCCTCTATAGATGTTCTTTTTTTATACTTTAGTTCAAATTAGAACTTTAAAGTATCACAATTAAGTGGTCTTAGAAACATGTTTGGGGAGTTAGTGGAGACAGAGATCAGTACAAAGCCAGGAATCCTAAAAGAGATGACTGATCTTGAGATTCTAAAGGTTTGGACCATGTGCTCTCATTCCACAAATGTCCCTATGTTGTCACCTGGTCTTCTAATCCTTTCTCCTTTGTATTGATGATTTTATTTTATGTGTCTGGGATACCTGAAAGTTTTCATATTTCCTTGATTTTGCTTTTACTCTTGAAGCATCTGGCTTTGTGGTTGGTAAACTATTGCTAGATTAAGCAAAACTAGGACAATGCTTTTTAGTGATGTTTTTCTTAGGATATTATATTTCATGTAAGTGTTTACTTAAAAAATTAAAGAAACCGTGGCAGATATTAAAGAGTACCTAGTTTGGTGTGATCCAATGACTCTTAAGCATATACTGTGATGTTAACCATTGTCATCTCAATTAAAAAAAATGAGAAAATATAAAGGAAAAATACATTAAAATAAAGAGTGCCTACTTTTAAATGGATAAAATTATAAAAATTAAACAAAACAAATCCTAAATTATGCTGTTACAATAGTCTTAGAACATCAAGAACAAATGCATGGAGGAAGAAATCATCTAACTTCACAACTTACAACATTTTAAATTTAATAAAATAGTAATTTGGAGAAATAATTGTTATTTCCTAATTTATTCTTGCTTAAAATATTAGCACCATAAAATTAAGCATCAAAGTCTTTATACCAAAGATGTCTTCTGGAAAAGGAACACTGAAAAAAATATATGCATGAAGATGTGTTTACTCTGCAAAGTTTATAAGGCCAGTCCTCACAGGGGGATGTAACTGATAGATTTTCTTGTATGTTCTCACTTAAGAGTAATAAGACGTAAGAGTGAATTAGTCTGCCTAGAGAGTCCAATAAGAGAAAGGGGATTTTAACAAATTTTAGGTAACTTATCCTTATTTGACATATTCAAAGGCTATGAGTACTGCAGTTGAAAAACACAAGAGATTATTCTGACATTATGTGGAAGTTTGACACAAGGAAGTGATTCTCAAACTGTAGTAAGCATCATAATCAACTGGTTTGTTGGATATAAGTGCTAGGCCTTCCTCAGAGTTTCTCTTGATTAGGGTTTGGATAGGGTCTGAGAATTGCATTTTAAATAAAGTCTAGGTGGTTCTGATGCTATGAATTAGGAAATCATGCTTTGAGAAATATTTATTAAATATCTTCTACTTGAACAAGCATAGAACATTATACATCCTCAGACACAAATTTTAGAAAGTACTTTACTTTCTGATTTAGTAGAAAACGTGACAAATTTGAGATTAACAGGTGCATTAGGCCCTTTGGGCTGCTATAACAAGATACTATAGACTGAATTACTCAAACAGAAATTTACTTCTTACAGTTCTGCAAAGTAAAATTTCCAAGATTAGCATTGAAGCAGATTTAATTTCTGGCTGGAGTTCACTTCCTATTTTGTAGATGGCCAACTTCTTTAAATATTTATATTTATTTGCGCATACAAGCACAGGGGTGTGTAGGCCAGAGGTATGGGGGTAGTGAAAGGATTCACCAGAGAGAGTGGGGAGCTGTAGCAGCAGGAAGGGCCAGAGCAAGATCTCTATAACCCAAGCAAATGGGGTAAAGGAGAGTCCTGAAGCCCTTGGTGGTCTTTTCAGGCTTTTGTTGGATTTACCAGGTACAAAGCAGGCAGGGGTGCCTGGGGGTTCAGGAGGCTGGCAGGCTTCCTAGCTCCCGGTGAGTCTTCATTCTTTCTGGGCTCTCCAGCGTTCTCTTGTGGTCTTGTTCTCTCTCTTCTGCTGTTTCTCTCCTGCTTGTTCTCTTTCTGCTAGTTCCATTCCACTCTGCTGGCATTCCCATAACACCGCCCTTATAAGCTCAATCTCAGCCCAATTGTATCCACCTATGTATGCCTGTATCCTACTCCAGGTGCCCACCATCAGGCATGCATTCACGACTGCAGGATTCATTATTAATCCTAATAGCAGGAGGGCAGAAAAGCCTGACCATCATTTACCCTACAGGAGAAGAACAGGATGATCTACTGAAATACAATGCTGAGGAGAGAGTGGGCAAGACAAGACTGAGGTCTGCTGTGCCATGTAGGTTAGCTCCCTGGCCAGAGATGAAACTAATGCTGCAGTGGCTGCTGATAGTTTGATAGTGCTGAGACTTAAACCCTTGCTCCACCAGGGAGGTCCCTCCATTTCTTTATATATCAGCATTGGAGGGGAGAGAGAGATCATCTCTCTCTTGTCTTTTTTTTTTTTTTTATAAGGGTGCTAATTCCATATGAGAATTCAACCCTTATGACCTAATTGGTCGTCAAATCTCTGCCTTTTAATGTCATCACATTGGAGAGTAAGACATCATAGTAGTTTAGGGCAGACACAAATATTCAGTCCATAGAAACAAATTTGTATTGGTTTCTTTAAAAATCTGTATCTTAATGGGCCTCCCTGGTGGCGCAGCAGTTGAGCGCTGGGTTGGGAATCTTCCCGCAGCCTCTGCAGCGCCGGTTCGATCCCCAGCTGCTCGCCGGCCACTGGAGGAGAGTCCCACATGGCGTACAGACCCCTCCTGCTGCCCGCTGCTCCCCTCAGCAGTGTACTTCGGTCCTTCTGCCTGCTCTGCTCCTTGCTCTGGCTCTGGTGAATTCTCTCACCCTCCTGCGCTTCTGACTGTACCCAGTGCTTGTATAAATAAATAAATAAATCCTAAAAAATAAATAAATAAAGGCAATCATTAAAAAAATAAAATAAAAAACTGCATCTTAATAATATGCAGACTTCTATCAAACTATGTTAATAGTTCCATATTGTTTCCGACATAGTTACCAATGACTTTTTTTTTTTTCTGTGCTCATTTTCCAACTATTTACAACTTAATTTATCCTTAGGAATAAACATTTCATGTATAGTTAGAATCCCCACCGAAGGAAAATGTTCATCAATTAACATAGTAACTGACTTGGGTGGGTTTAAGAGATGTAAAAAACAGTTAAATTTGTATAAAATTTTAAGAATATCATCATTTTCCAATTAGGCACTGGCATTTCTGTGAAGTTAGCTACCAGCCTTGTACTATACCTGATTAGTTTGTTATGTAATTAAGTGGCAATAATCAAAACCCTTAAGTTTTCTAAGCATTTGGCCTCCCCCGTGGCGCAGCAGGTTGGGCACAGCACTGGAGGCTGTCCACAGACTCTGTAGTGCGGGTTCGATTCCTGGCCGGCCCGGGAGATACCCACATGACGCCACAGACCTCTCTTGTCTCGCCCACTGCTCCCCTCAGTGGTGTTTTCGGTCATCTGACTGTTCTGTCCCCCACTCTGTCTATGGAGAATCCACTCACCCTCCCCACCTCTGACCTGTACCCCAGCTCCTGTATAGATAAATAAAATCTTAAAAAAAAAAAGTTTCTAAGGATTAATGGCCACCTAGGAGGAGTTACTTCTTAATTGCTCCAAAAGCCATTAAGCCCCCAAGTCAGTCAACATCTCTTAGAAAACCTAGTTATGGCTGGTAAAATAAAATATTCAATGGGTTAGGGGCATGCATGGGATTTTGAGGACATATTTTATAACAAAATATTTTATGATAATAATATAACACTACAAGTCAATTCAATTGTTGAATCCATTACTCAGTATTTCATTCCATTTATAATTAAGTAAGAATGACCTGCAGGTTATCCCTCTCTTAGCTATTAACAACCAGCTGGAGAAGAGGCGGGCTATTTTTGCAATTATAATCTGTGGAGATTGAAAACATTAATATAAATAAAGTTTCTGCCTTATTAACAGGCAACTCATTTCCACACTTGAACACATATCAATAGGGGTCCCTGGCTCCATCTCCCTCACTGACCTCTTCCAACTCTTTAAAGACAGGACACAGCGAGGTGGCACCTAGCTGCGCTTTCTGCTGGTCTTTGCACTCCATTTTCAAGAGGCAGGCAGAGGGGGGAAATTGATGGTTCTTAAAATAATGGCATAAGACTAAAAGATGTCAAACTCGTTTTGAGTGTAAAAATGTTTAGAGAAAGACAAAATGCACTTGTGGCAATAAGAAAGAATATTTCTCTACACTTAAAGCTGTGAAAGGCAGTAATGATGCTGAGTTTTTAGCCAGCAGTTTAGATAGCAATAATATGGTTTAAACTATGCCATTGACCAGATCAAATCAATTCATGTTTAAATACTTATTGGAATATGCCATTTGTTTTATGTAAGAAATATTTTCAATGCTTACTTTTGAAGTAATATAGTATCTAGTTCTCTCTGATTTGACTGTTGAACAGGTGAGAATAGTGATGTTTATTCATGATTACTTACTGGATATTTGGAAGTGAGGATTTTTGAAATCAGTATGAGAAGATTCACCATTTCGGTAAACTGAATTTGAAGTCTTCAGTGGAAGCAAAATGGTGAAAACAACACGGTGGCCATATTTAAATAAGTGGCAATATTTTAATTTCTCCTCATTTGTCAGCAACTGGAAAATCACCTAATTATAATATTCCTAATCCAAATTAATTAAATCAGGAAGAAATATTCACTTTCAAAATTATACTGAAAATTCTACCTGCCAAATGACAAACAAAATGATATTCTAAGGTGCATCTGTCAATATGAGGAAAAAGAGATACAGTGTTACGAAATAAGGGAAATACATTCCAAACACAAAAGGATCGGCCTTTTAAATCTCCAGCATTTCATCTAAGTGAAAATACTATGAGAAGATTTTTAAATCACCACCACCACCAAAACAGACCTCCATGGAAAATCACTGAAAGCTGAAGTGCGTGTAAAGATTATTTAATGACTTTTCAATATGTAGCAACTTGTGAGACATGTCGCTGACACAATATATACACTCTGAATTCAGGACTTCTTATATTTGACATTTATTGGATTAATTACAACCAACTTCATTAATACACTGGGATAACCCTCTCAAGGAAATTATAAAAGTTATATTGTCCAGAAAGCTTCCTCTCCCACTGCTTCCTGGCTGGTAGTTTAATGTTTTCTTTTGATTTTGTAAATAAAATAACTAGCCATGCAAATGATTTCTGAAAATGTGCCAAGGTAGGCCCCATAGAGGTTTAACAAATTAGCTTCCTTTGATTCAATGGAAAGTGCCATGGAAAAGAAAAATAGGGCATGTTTTCACCTAGAGAATGGAATTTCTGTTTAATCTTCTTGCCTCTGTGGATTGAACTTGAAGTGAGGGAAATATGAAGAACCATGTTTTCTCAATTCTCTGATTCCCATAGGCCAAGAGTTTAATGTCAGACTTGTCTATCCATTCATTGAACTCACACTCTTATCCAAACAGACCTCTCTTAGAAACTTGTAGTTAAACCATTTATTTTATACTTAGTAACCTGGGGAAAAGAGTGAGTGATAGAATAAAGCTATACAATTAAGGTCAGTTTAGAAAATATAAGGGAAGGAAAATGGTCTATTCATCAAATCTGACAATATGATATATCTTAAGAGAAGATAAAATATGAAATCACTTTAGAATTTTTGAGGGACAGAGCTTCCTCTGTCCATTAACTTATTCTATAGATTCAATAATTAAATGCAATTGCTTTTTTCTGCCTGGTTCAGAAATGGCTGCAGACAATTCCACAGGTTTTTGAATGAAAGTGCTTATACAAGCTCTGTCTTAAAATAAAAGTGGTGACTCATGCAACTCTGTTTAATATCATAGCTCACTAAGCTTAGCTTGTCTAGCTTCCCTTTATAGTCTAGCCCAATTTTAAAGAATGAAGGCATGTATCTTCCTGATCTTTGCAGTCAGTTTTTCCCCTTGAGTCAGATGCTGATATGTTTCTGGTAGCAGTTTACGTGTATGTGTAGACCAGACATTCTTTGTTCTTTCAAGTTTTTGTTTTTTTTTTCCTGAAAACTGTTATTTCTATAGTTGATCTCTAGTGGAATTTTCCCTGAAGTCCAACTCAGAATAGAGTGTAGGGTGATTATCAGGCTTTTCCACCCTCCCACCATTAGCATAATTGATGGATCCCTGTGATCCTACATGCATGCCTGATGGCAGGCACCTGGAGTAGGCTGTGGGCATGCATAGGTAGGCTCACCTGAGCTGAGACTAGGCCTATAAGGGCGGTGTCATGGGGACACCAATGGAACCAAGAGAAAGAGTAGACGCAAGTAGCAGAGAACCAGAAAAAGAGCAGAATGAGATAATGCTAGAGAGCCCAGAAAGAGTGAAGATTCTCCAGGGGCTGGGAGGTCTGCCTGCCGTGTACCTGGCAAAAGCTCAATAAAATCCTGGAAAGCCACTGAGGGCTCCAGGGCTCTCTCCTTTACCTATCTGCTTGGATCATAAAGATCCTGCACTGTGCCTTCCTGCCCCTACTTAAGGTTATTCACTTTTTTTTTCTCTTGTGTAAGACTTGTGTAAATAAGTAAATAATCAAAATGCATTCACTGGGTTTGTATTCTCCCCCAACACGCATATTCACACAATTTGAATAAGTTGGAAAGGAGACCAAACAGCATATATACAAAATTATAAGAATTCCTGTTAGTGTGATAGTTGGTATATGGTTAAAATGTCATAGTCGGAGAGAGAGAATCATGTCCCTATTGTTGGAAGGCTAAAAGAGAGAGAGAGGAAAAAAGATGGAAAAGACATTCACACAGAACCAAAAGGATTTTCCGTGCCATGATTGAAGCCCCATGTAAGCGTTGAAGAGGGTCTTTGTAAAGGCACTTTTCTCCGTCCTATTGTGCATTAGTTTTGATTTGCTCCTCCCCATTATTTGATGGAGAGAAGCATTTCTGTTCTCGAGGACCCTTGAAAAGAAACTGAAAGACGACCATCATTCTTTCTTGGAAGATGAGTTTTAAATGAAGTCCTCCAGAAAGCGTGTCCCTGCTTTCTGTTCTGAACTAACCACTTCAGATGACTTCAGTGCTGAGAACATTTAGTTGTAATGCAATATTAGCCTTGAAAATGAACCTGCACCCATGTAAAGGTAGCGCTTGTTACAGAGAATCTTCTCTTATGACCAAAAAATGACTAGGGCTTTCATATGATCCAGGATACACAGAAGACAGTTTTTCTGTTTTCCACTGGTAAACACAGTTAATTTCATCCCACCTTGATGACTCTCCTGAGCAGTTATTTTTTTCTTATCTTTGCTCCAAGATAACTGCTTGAAAATCTATACTTCTCTACTTCCTTTTGGTGTTTTTGTTTGACATTTTTTCTATCATTTGATTATCTTTGGTGAAAAATATCTCTAGCTAAAATTTGAATTTTGCACTTAGAAGCACAGGGAAGAATATATAAGTAACTAGAGCAATGGTATAGGAATTAATAGAAAAGTAACAAGTGATTTGTTTTCACACGTTCCTTTATAATAGACACATGGCTCCCTGAAAATTCAATTAAGACAGTGTGTCTCAGACAAGCTTCCATTGAAATCACTTGCAGGGCTTGTTAAACACAAGCTACCAGCCCCCCACCAAAGTATTTAAATCTGAAGTAAGGCACACCAGTTTGTTTGATGTATGGTCCTGGGAGTTGTGAGTCTGGTTGTGGTCTGAGATCACTGAAATAATGGGGAAAAGAGCCACTTATAAACCCATTCATAAATTCCATCAGATGAAGATACCCTCTAACAAGTGGTCTTTACTCCCTTTGGAACTGAACGGCTTGGAAGATGCTACAAAAACGTGAGTAAAAGTCTCTTTCTGGCAAAATGGCAAATCTCTTGCCAGAAGGCCTAATTTATCCATTACAGTTACCCCCCCCCCATATGCATGGTTTCCCTCTTGGAAGTTCTATTTACCAGTGGTCAGAAAATAGTGCGTACAATAAGATATTTGGAAAGAGACCAAATTCACATTACATTTATTGCAGTGTGTTATTATAATTGTTCTTTCTTTGTTGGTTAGTGTTAACCTCTTACTGTGACTAAATTATAAAAATTTATCATAGGTATATAAAGCAATAGACAGTACACAAAGAGCTCAGTGCTATCGGTACTTTCAGGCGTTCTCTAGGAGGTCTTGGAATGTACTTTAATTACATTTGATCCTTGAATAGCACTGGTTTGTATTATGTGCATCTATTTTTATGCAGATTTTGCTTTTTTTTCTGTGGGTTCCGCATTTAGAAATTCAACTAGTCTCAGATGAGAAACCTACAGATATTGCAGGTTAAGTATAAGAATCTTGAGTGCATGCAGATTTTGTTCACTCTGAACTCCCCAGCAAGGGCCTGGTACCTTAATGATATTTGATTTCCCTTGAATTTCAAATAGTTAAATTTTACTGTAGTCAAAAGTTACAGTCAGGTTTTCAAACTGCCTTTGGGGTAGAGGGCCCTCCTCTACCATGTTATTCAAGGGTCAACTGTAGTTTTAAAGATAGGTTTTGAGATTTTTAGCTAATTTTTCACATTTAGACTTTTACCTGGTCTCTATTTGTATTGTATTCGCCCAGTGCTGGCAGGTTCCAAGGGATTTAGAAGGGAAAATTAAGCAAGCTGACCTCAATTAAGGTTCATGAATTAAGCAGAAAAGGTTTGAAATGGAATGCTACTTAAAAATATTAACTAGCTATTTATGAGTGAAAACCTGTGTGGTTTATAAAATGAAAAGTATGAAATATTCAGATCATAGTTCTACTTAGCTCTATTATATTAAACTTGAATTGCTTACTTTTAAAATGTTTTAAATATATCTCTGTGATTGTTAGGTTGTTTATTAATTACTAGACATGATTTTCCAATCTGAGCTCAGATTCTGTATTGAATTTCTTTTCTCCACCTGTGGGGGTTGGGAGAGGGGTGGGGTGCGGAAGTGAGCTATGAATTCTTTCCCAGTTCCTGGTGTGTTAGCCTCAAAAAGAAATTTAAATTCTTTGGTGTAGGGACAGGAAGGCCACAGTGCAGGATCTCTATGATTTGAGCAGACGGGTGAAGGAGAGTCCTGGAGCCCTCAGTGGCTTTTTCAGGGTTTTATTGGGATTTTACCAGGTACATGGCATGCAGGGATACCGGGGGGCCAGAAGTCTGGCTGGCCTCCCAGCCCCTGGAAAATCTTCACTTTTTCTGGGCTCTCTGGCATACTTTCATGGCCTCAGCTTCTCTTCTCTCTTGCTTGTTCTACTTCTGGTTCTGCTTCTCTGGTGTCCCTGCAACTATGTGAAGAAAAAAAATTAATGGTTTTTCAATGTTTTCAAAGTTGTTAGGTACAAAATCTTAAACTGGAGCTTTAAAGGAACAGAACAGTAGTGTATTTCTTTTGAACAAGGAGTGCAATGGTAAATGTGCTGAAACATTGCAGGTAACACAATTTTTGAACCTCTGGGCAATGTACCACATTTCCTTCCCAAACACACTGCTCAGATATAATTAATTTTTTCTTTGCTCACCTACCAAAAATAGCATCAACTGATAATAAGCATTCTCTTTTACTGAAATATATATGTACTTATAATTAAGGAAGTGTGCCTTGTAACATTGAGATTAACCTACATTGAATTTGAAAGCTCTACTTAAACACTTTAAAATGTATGTGTCCATGGTACTGACTTAGAGCTCACTTGGTCTATCAACACCACCCATCTTAAATATTTAAAGAATAGGGACACTATACAACACACACACACACAAACTTTCCTATGAATAGTTGATTTGAAATTTTGAGGGTAATTAAAATACTTTTTTTTACAGAAACTATTGAAGGAAAAAATTTCTGAATGTTGGATAATCTTTCCTCCTGTGCTAAGTGATACATAAAGGCCATTAAGCTATTGTTTATTAAGGTATTATAAAGGTATTGTTAAGGTATTATGGTATAAATGAAAGGATATTCAAATTCGGTTCTGTGCATTATGTTGATTTTTCCGTTAAGGGTGCCTCTCTTTTTGTACTCACAAAATCGGTTATGTAGATTCCTAAACCAATCTATACAAAATATTTCAGAGATGGAAAACTGAACATATTTAAGAGCTGATTTTTAAGGTAACTTTGTTATATATAGTTTTTTTTTTTTTTTTTTTTTTTCCCTAGTAAAATATACCTTTGGGCCTCCCTGGTGGCCCAAGGGGCTAAGTGTCAGCACTTTGAAGCTATCCATTGCTACTGCAGCATGAGTTTGATCCTCCGCCAGGGAGGTGACCCACTGGTTGCTGCAGACCTCTCCTGACTCACCGGCTGCTCCCCTCAGCAGTGTATTTTGGTCAGTCTGCTTGTTCTGTTCCCTACTCTGTCTCTGGTGAATCCTCTCACCCTCCCCCCACCTCCGTATCTCTGGCTTGTACCCTAGCTCTTATGTGCATAAATAAATAAATCTTTAAAAAAATATACCTTTGATTCCATTTTCCCCTTCCAAACTTCATTACAATGATCTTTTTGGCAAGCAGATTGTAATAGCTCCACCTAAAATAGAAAATCTCAGTACTCTTTTAAATTAACATTTTCTTGCAGTTATTTTGCTGGCTGTGAAGTATAAATATAGAGGTTTGTGAGATATTTTGAAAATACAGAGAGTATGAAGGTCACCCATAATCTTTCACTACCACTAATAGAAGTCTGTTTATTGTGATGTCTTTTCACAAAAGTGAGGAGACTCCTAAAGGAGTTTAACTTTATGATGATTACTCAGTACACTTGTCTTAACTATTCTTTCATATCACTTGATATCTCCTTAGTATTCCATCAGAAGTCACTTTATTTCACCCACACCTTGTAGATGCATGCTAAGTTTCTGTCCAATTATTATTAATTCCATAATGAACATTATAGGATATGTATTTTGCATGAACTTACACTTTATGCAACAATCCCAAGAAATAGACTTACTATGCCAGAAAGGAGCAAAGTTGTAAAGAAAGTGATAGATACTACAAAATGGACCTCCAGCAATGAGAAGGGTATGGTGTAACTTCATCATTGTTCTTTCCATGATATTATCGGTTCAATTTGGAGAATATATTTAGATAAATTTAATATATAAGTCTTGTGTTTGGAACAAGAACATTCTTACTCCTTAATCTACTTCTGGTATTTATTAACATAATAAGATTTGAGATAAGAATGACTAGATTTAAAACACTGTTGTTACTTTGTATCATCAAAAATAACATATGTATTTGAACTCTATGAAATTATTTCAATGTGTGTTTGCAGGGCATGCTGCCATCCAATTTATACCAAGATTACCCAAATGTAGATCTTATTGTTTCATTGTATTTTAATACATGTTTAGCTTGATTTATTTCTTATCTGTGTATATATATATATATATATATCCCTTTTGCTTTTGACTTAAAGTGGATTCCCCTCAGAAATAAGTACATGATTTGATTATAGACTCTGTTTCAATACACTATTATTTCTCCCTTACTCTGATGGTGTATATGTTTTTCCTACACACACACACACACACACACACACACACACACACACACACACATTTACTACTTCCCATGGTGTGTTTAAGATTGCTTCTCTGTTCAATGAGTTTGCTTATTTGGCTTATTCAGTCTCAGTTCTGTTTTATTAAGCTTGGATGAATTGCCTTCCATTTCGTCTTTGAATATTCCCATTAAATAACCTCTAGTCATTCCATCAATTATAATCCACAAGTTGGGTCTCCTATTTTTGCCATTATTTTCACTTCCTTAAATTATTCATTTTTCTCTTTCCTCTCAGTATCCTAATAGATCAACTCATGGTTATCTTTCATGTCTTTATTTTCTGCAATATTACATGTGTCCTTCCTTATTTCTACAATTAAGTTTAGAACTTCTTGCACACTCTAATCTCATTTATTGCTTTCCATGGTTTTACATTGTCTTTCAACTCAGTCCTTTACATCACAGTTTGCTGTAGTTCAAGAGTCCCTAGGTTCTTCAATTAAAGGTTGCAAATTTTCGGAAGATTTTTTTTTTCATTCGTCAGAGTAATATACTTCTTGTCTGATGTTTGCATTTCTTTTTGAAAATGTCCTTGCATTTTTATCATTATGTTTAACTATCACCATTTGGTTTAACACAACACAGGTTATTTTGAGTACTAATCTTTGGAAATTTGACTTATGAAATATTTTATCAGATCAAAAGATGAAGTGCAGAATGATTTTTTTTTCTCAGTTCTTTTAAAATCCACTGCCTAGTGGGTATTACCTACTTTCCTATGCATGTTTTGGAAGAGAAAATATTTAAAATTAACATATACAAATAAAAGGGAGCAATAGATTAAATAAAAATAAATGCTAAGTATCAAATTGAACACAAAGTTGTGTCCCTACAAGATTACACATATCTCACAGGTAGAGCGTTTGTTTATTCCATCTTTATATTTCATGTGCAAGTACGGCAAGCACCTGGATTATAACGATAAGTGATGAGATTATCAAATATATACTATATTCAATCATGTTTGTGTTTACTTAGGATTTCTCTTCATATACGCATAATGGTCCATTTATCACAGTCTCATATTAAATAATTATTTGGTAATTTGGTTGATAAATATATAATATATATTTGATTTGTTGATGCATAAATTACTGAAGTTTAGAATGAATTTCTAAAGAAATTAAGATCTGGTTAAAGAAAACTGCATTTTGATGTTCAACTTTGAGCATTCTCCCAAACTTCTAGATTTTAACATGTGTCTCTGAAATTGCAACGAGTTCTGAGGTTAAAATAGCATGAATTAATAAGGTGAATTATACAAAGTGGTATGCGATTATTTTATTCAGTCTGAAAAGAATACAATACACATTTGAGTTGCTGTAAATTTAATACTCCTACAACACTGGCTAAAAAAAGAAAGTGGGGGAGATCAGAGAAATTTTGCTCTTGTCGACGTGTCAATATTCCTAAGGGACTTAAGTTGCATTCTTAGGAGCTTGTGCATGATTTGAATAAATTCCAGCTGTTGAATTTACATAATTATTAAGTACATATATAATGTGTTGTCCATTTTTGATTTCCTAACATGGTTAAAAGTATCTCAAGACTTGCTATTCTTGAATTTTTCTTGTTAATTGCTTTTCAGTAACATACTCTTTCTGATGTATCCTGAAAAGGCTTTGAAAATACTAAAGTCAAACTATTAAGCTATGGGGAACTGTTGAACAGGGAAAATTAAGTGACAATAAAAATAGATTACTTCCTGATGTTAATTTTTACATAATACATAGTATTTCCAATATTTGATATTCATTTGATTTCCCTGGGGCAGATTCTGATTCAATAGGTTAGCCTTAGACAGAGATTGTACAGCCCTCACAAGTTTTCACTTAGTCTTGATGTCACTAATAACGGGACTTATTCAGAGTAGCCAGGTTGTTGGTCATGTGAAATATTACAGCAAATCACCAATAAATTTTAAATGATTAATATTTTAAATTGATAATAAAAACTTTGGAATTTTTTTTTTTATATTTAAGTGAACATTTTATTAAAATAGCCACTGATTGTTACTGCTTTTCTTTTATATAATTAGGGTGCTTAAGTTTAACTTATCTTAAAAGTTGGTATCTATAAAAGCAAATCTAGAACATTGGAGCATTAAACATTTAAAACCATTTAAAAATGTTTCTAAGCATTAAACATTTAAAACCATTTAAAAATGTGTTCTTTTCCTGTGCATATGGAGGAGTGCATACATCTGTATATTTTGTACATAAATATCTACTTGCATGTGTATGGATGTCAATTGATACATGCATGTAAGTGTGTATGTGTATATATAATTTGAATGATAATGAATCATAATTCAGCAAATAAGTGTTTTACTCCTATAGCCTCATCTCATTCCAACATGCTTAGTTTAATTTTTTTTTATCCCTTTTTTTAAAATTTATTTTTATTTATTTATACAAGCACTGGGTACAGTCAGAAGCACGGGAGGGTGAGAGAATTCACCAGAGCCAGAGCGGGGAGCAGAGCAGGCAGAAGGACCGAAGTACACTGCTGAGGGGATCAGGGGGCGGCAGGAGAGGTCTGTGCGCCATGTGGGACCCTTCTCTCGTGGCCGGGGAGCAGCTGGGGATCGAACAGGCATTGCAGAGGCTCCGGGCAGCTTCGCAGCCCAGCGCTTAACCACTGCGCCACCGGGGAGGCCCTGCTTAGTTTAAATTTAAATGTAAATCCTAGATGAATGCTTTTGGAAAATTGGAGTTAATTCCTATTCAATTCAACATTTTTTCAATTGCATGGTCATGGTCAAATCATTTAATTTGAGCACATTAAAGTCAAGGACCCTTGTAATGGGTAGAGATGAATAGTTTGGGTTATTAGAAAAGGGAACATTCTGAATAGCCAACATTTGATAATTCAGCTAACCTTGCCTTCAAATGTCCACATATTGGTTCAGACTCTTGACATTTATTGAGACAGTAATAATTCTGAAGATCCCAGTAAAAGGGATGTACAAGATCCCAGTAAAAAGGGAGGGGGCAATCAATTAACAGGAATTTGTGAAGGTAATATATTTTGTTGATTGATATCTGGTTATTACTAATATGGGAAAAGAGTAAGTTAAAGCTTAATTATCATAAAATTCTACCTTTTTGTATTTTTGCATGTATATAGCTACCCATTTTATGCATTTTAAAATTAACCATCAATGCTATATTTATATTGCCTTTTTATTAAAACTTGTGTCATTTTCCCACATTAAATTCTTGGAGCTGATAAATAGTTTAGATCCAGTATATGAATTCCACTTATTTAAATTTTTATCTTTATATTTCCCAAGTTTTATATCAATGGTGTGGCAGTGAACATTCTTGTTCAACAGCTTTGTATAATTTCTGTGTATCAATTTAGAATAAAAACCTAAAATGAATATTTATGATTCAGACTCAAAAAGAATAAGCATTTTTAAGACTTTTGATACATAATGAATTTTTTTCAATTGTGAATTGTATTTCTCTTTTTCTTTTCTTTTATATAATTCTTACATTTTTCATTTTCGCATAATGCATGCATTTTCATTTTCGTTATATTCCCCATACAATTCCCACCCGCTTTTTCTGACCCTAATCCCTCTTCTCCTCTCCCCGCCCCCCAATGTAGTGGGTCTCTAGTCTGTAGTTGCTTGTTGATTTTGATTTTTACTTTATTGCAATTAATCTTTTTCTTGGTCCCTTATTTAGGTTTTCTAAATTCCTGCTATGAGTTAGACCATCCGATATTTTTCTTTTTTTCTTTTTTATAAAGATTTATTTATTTATACAAGCACTGGGTACAGTCAGAAGTGCGGGAGGGTGAGAGAATACACCAGAGCCAGAGCGGGGAACAGAACAGGCAGACTGACAAAGAAATACACTGCTGAGGGGAGCAATGGGTGTGACTGGAGAGGTCTGCTCTGTCATGTGGGACCCCGCCGGCTGGCTGGGATGGAACTGGCACTGCAGAGGCTGCGGGCAGCTTCGCAGTCCGGCGCTCAACCACTTTGCCACCAGTGGAGGCCCTATTTTTCTTTTTCTTTCTGGCTTATTTCGCTGAGCATGATCCCTTCCAGCTCCATCCATGTTGCTGCAAATTGCATGAGTTTATCTTTTTTGATTGCTGAGTAGTATCCCATTATGTATATATACCACACCTTCTTGATTCAATCATCTATTTTTGGGCATTTGGGTTTTTTCCATAGCTTACATAATGCCGAATTGTTTCCATCAGAAAGATTCTACCTGGTGACTTTCTCCTTGGGAGTAAGCAAAACTTTCTATATCCTTGCTAAGACTGAGTAGGAATATTGTCATTTTTTTTTTCTTTCTAGCAATGCAGTATTTGAAATAACATGTGATTATATTGTTTTGATTATTCATTTAAGCTAAATAATTAATAAGTTAACATTTCTTAATTTGTTTATCATTTTCTATGGAGGTATTTAAATTGGGATATTTGCTTATATTAATTTGTAAGAGCCTATTATACTTGAAAACTCCCACAACTCATATAGCCTAGGTTTTCCCTACTACATTTGTCTTTTTAATCAATTTGTAGTGTTGTAACATACCTTTTAAAACTGTATGAAGTAAACCCTTTGAATATTTTCCACTGAAATTGTTTTTCTGAAAATCTTCTCTCAGAAATGAGAAATAAATCCAGTATGAATAAGAAAATACCCAATATGAGGAATGATCCAAATGTAACCATCACACTATTTTGAGAACAAGGATAGTTAGCCTATATTCTCTATTTCCTTCCTGTTGTAACAATGTGGCACTATATGGTTACCTTGCATTAAAACAACCTGTTTTAGCAGATACACATTTTATCCTGGAATTAGACACTTTGGAGGAAGACCTAAGTTCCTACATCCAAACTTCAAGAAATATTAACATGACTTCTGTCCAGATGTAATTTCATAGCTCATTTGCTTTCATCTGCCCCCTGAAAGCTGTATGTCTAGGAGGCAAATGCAGTAGAACATGAATGATCTGGTATTAGATATGCCTTAGTTCTTTTTTCTTAATGAGGATGAAAAAATAAAGCATTAGTTCAAGGGATGTAATTAAAGTTATCTCAATATGTTTCATGCAAACATACAGTTGTCCCCTTGAGTTTGTGAAATTTAGTCTAGTTTATTCAGTCACAATTTTGGGGTTAAAAGAGCTTCTATTTAGTGTCAATAGAGTAACTGCTTTGTCTTTGAAGGAATCCTGGTAAATTGTATCAAGAGGAATATTTTTGAAATGTGTTGAGAGGGCCATTATATCATGAAATCAATAAATATACATAGCAATATATTGGTTGCCACTGTTACTTTGGAAGGAGTGCTAAACTCTCACCCTAAACATGATATTATAAGTGTTGAAAATAGTTATAATGAAAGAAACATCTCCCAGTCATTCATTCTTAGAATATTTTTTGAATTACCTGCTGACTAAAAGAATACATGCATTTCCAATTCTGTAACATTTTTTAAATTGCTTAAAGGAAGTAACTTGTTCACCTGGAAAGATAATAGTGCCTTGTTAACTCTCAATTATCCATGCTAATGGAAAGTAATGTGTCTGGGGATTTTATGTACTGTCATAGAAATTTTAGAGGTCAAAAATTAAAGAGCCGGGGGACCATCTCCAGGTAATGAGATTCTCAAGAAGACTCTGGGGATATGGCTTATGAATTTAGTTTCTTATTTTGCACTCACGGATAAGAAAGTGAAGCAATGAAATTCGGTACAAACTTTTTCTGGTGACCACCAGGTATCTGTGGTTGCAGCATTCAGAGCATGGTAGAGGAGTTCCACCTAGCTATCTGTGGCCTGGCATGGAGAAGTCTGAAATCAAAGGTAATTCTTCCTTCTGCATATTATTAGTAAAGTACTTATTAGATGTATACACATTCCTAGGTGTTAGGATTATAAGGTTTCATTTACAAAGAGATTGAGATGAGCAAGTTACTTGATTTCATGATTTTGAAATTGTATTGAAATGTTGAATTGGCATCTTGACGGGCAGTTCTTTGGAGAATTTTTAGTAAGAAAGTGACTTGGTGCTATTATCACATTAAAAGTATTTCCCTGGTTGTTGTGGTTATGATTGGAGTTACCAGGCTACTACAGTAGTCCACAGGATGCAGTCAATGTGGGAATTAGTTGTTCTTGTAGACCTAATGATCCAGATTTGATCTACATATGCCCTCAGCATATAGACAAGGTGATTATGCAGGTGAAATCCAGTAGACATATGTAGTTACAGATATAGAATGAGGCAAGTTGTGTGGTCTGTGGAGAATAAAATTTGAACAAGATAAATAAATGATAAAGGAAACATAATGGTCTAGGATACTGAGTTTGAATGTTGTCTAGGATACTGAGTCTGGATGTTGGAGTCATCTGGGAGATATTATAATACTGTTGAGGGACCCTCCCCAGTCCCACATGTATACACAGAACAAGATTTATGATTTATTTGTTTTGGGGTGTGGTCTCAAATGTGCATTTTAAGAAACTACCCAATTTACTTCAGAATCACTGTCTGGGCAGAAACCAGAGTAGGCACAGGTACTGATGGGGAGGAAGAAAAGTGAGCTAAATGGGTATCTGTGCAATGGCACCCAAAAGATTACCATCAAGTGTTTAAACTCTTCAGAACAACTTCCAGATACCTAATTGTTAGGAGGAAAATTGCTTGACTAGTGCAGCAGGCCTCCAGAGTCAAGTAAATGTTAGAGTTTCTTATAAAAGATTTCTTCACTTTAAGGACTTCTACATTTATGTAAATAACACCTTTAAATTCTCTTTTGCCCTTTTAAAATGTCCCATGTATTTAAAAATGCATTTGTAACTACAGCACAAAAATTAAACTTCTATATGAAGACATTTATGGATGCCATTAAGTATAAAATTAGTATTGATTTGTAAATATTTAGGTCAAAACTAGTACTAAAATAATCTAAATTATATTTCTCTATTTTATGTAAAATACTAGTTCATTGGATTTTCACTGAGTCTAATGTATGTTGAGGAAAAATCTGTAACATGTTTTTGTTATGAATCACATTTTAATCATTACAAAGTTTACTATTGTAGAATTTGAAATTGTTGAAACAAAGATACCGTGTCCTAAATATAAAAGTTAATTTGAAGCAATTTAAAATCGCATACAAGAAATTGCTGTTGAAGTAAAAGTCAGTAATTCTTGATGTTAAAATATGAAACAATTCCATGCCTAATTTTCAAGGCAATGTATGTACTGTGCTTAAATTTATGCTTGCAAATAGTTAAATCATTTTTCTCAATTTGTTTATATTTGTGATGGAGTTTGAATGAATAACTGGCTAATGTATTTTCTTGTGGATAACCTCATCAGGGTAATTGACAAAGGGAACACTTCGAAATGGGGTTGGACAAAGGTAGGCAACCTTTCATCTGTTTATAGTTAGAAATCAGTTCTTCTATATCATGTGGAATTTATTTCTAGACAAGCATTCACATTTTCTCCAGTTAATATTTTAAATCTGAATTTTTCAAAATGCTACAGATGTAAACATAATGGTAGGATATAATCAGTAGTTCCCTCTGTTGATGTAATTTCTAAAGATAAGTATGTTGAGTTTATTTTTCTAATGGGTTTTATTAATTAACTCTTCCCTCCAATATACATTCTACTGCATTAGAAACAAATGCCAAAAATGAAATATTTCTCTCTTGTGGATAGAATTCAAGCAAATTATTGCAGTATGATAAGTTTAAATAATACTGTCAGTAATTATACTAAAATATTTTGATCACTGAAACATTAAATACAAAACTGCAAATTTTCCCATGAAGCTCATGTAATTTTTGAAATGTGTGTAATGATTTAATTATATTCGGTTATATAAGTATTTTTATTATATTCCAATAATTATATTTTTCTAATATATCTTTAATAACAGTGATTTTTCTATTTCCTCTGAAGAAAATAAATGTAACAAAAACCTTAAATTCCTAAAACTCTCATTTGGGTTCATGATATAACATTGAAATATTTTAAAATATTTTTAGAAAGCACGTCTGGTATATACATCCTTATCTGACAGATACATTGCTTTGTTCAAATTATTATAAAAAAATAGAAGCTTTATGATACTCAGTCTTACAGATTTGCTTTTTGTTTTTCTTAGAAGTGTGACTATAATAATATAATGTGTACTGATACTTCATAGGAATTGAAGAAAGTTGCTGGTTATCATACATGTGGAAACTTGTGTTGTAAATTTGAATTGCCCATTGATGACATCCCAGGTTATCATATATATGGGGTTCATGAAAACATTTAGTGCCCCACTTTAGAAATTCTCAGTCTATATCTTTAAGTGAGATCAGATGTGTTAACATCCTTAAAATCCACAAAAGAAAAATGACATCCCTCCCCTCACTGAATCCTAACTATTAACTTGTTAACATGGATTTTAGTTCATCAACAAAAAGCCTCCTTTGGGTTTTTAGTTCAAGTTCAAGTATGTTACACAATTGTTATTTTTTAGCTTTGTGTTAGTAAACATTATCAACCTAATGGACATTCTGGTTCAAATAGGGATAAATTTTTCAGGCATCATCAATATTAATGTCATCTCTAATCCCTAATGTACTTTAGTATAAGTGGAACCATGTCTCATACGAGGTTTGTAACTTTGGACCTCAATAAAAATCAAACTTTTCCACTCTAAATCAAAATTTCCTTTATATACTCTATCCTCTATAGCTCTGACTCAATAGTCTCCATAGTACAATTTCACTCCAACTATCCCCAATTTTCAGTAAAATTTGCTGGGTAAACACTGATAGAAATTATATAGACACCTCACAAATACAGATCCTGACTTGTTTCCACTTCACTCATTTTTATTGTATGCATCATTTAGGTTTTCATTTTAGGAGATGTTCAATATTTAGATTCAGATTTAACTATAAATACAGCTCTTTATTTACTTTATGCTTATGAAAATCATCATTTTTTTTCTATTACACAAGCTCAATATATCTGATAATACTCTGGATCTGTGTTTTTATCTCTGAAATAGTTATATATTTCATAAACTCATCTTATTAGCCATGTAAACTAAACTAAATCTGGAACAATAGGATCCCTTTAGATATTATAGCATACATACTATAGAAAATCTGGTTAAAATTTTAAGATCTAGTTTACTATATCAAGCATTAGTAGAAATCAAACTTTTCATCTCATTTCAATGATTTCCCAGCTGTATGAGAGAATAATCATAAAAAAAATCTTTGAAACTTTTAAAGATCCCTGCATAAGGGCTAAGTAATTCTTTTCATATAAAATAAAATGAGATATATTCTAAATTTTTATAAAATACTTCCATCCCACTCCGATTACAGATTTAGACAATAAAATTATGCCTAGAGATTTTAGTATAAGAGTTTGAGCATGTCTGAGTTGGAATTATTTCATCTTTCTGAAAGAATACCAGCAGCCCCTTAGCAGCTGTAAAAGACACTATTTCCGTGATAATGAATTGTTGTATTAAGGCAGAAGTGATTTTAGCAGTTTGTTCCATTCCCAGAAGCCAGGGCTTTCAAAAGCACCGGATATTTTCTTTTCTTTGGAGGTCTACAGCCCAAGGCCACCTTCTCTGGAAAAGGCCAGAGGGCTTCTGTCAGGGAGACCTAGCATATCATCTATTGGTGGTAAAGAAAGAAACTGTCAACAAGCACATGTGGACATGATCCAGTGGTACAACATGAACTAAATTATAAAATCAAATGGCAGCACCAAAAGTACTGGATCACTATAAACCTTGATCTAGGCCATTATGTATATTATTACTAATAATTACAAAATCTAAAAGACACGTGTCCTTATTTTTAGGTAAACAATTAAGATTCATTTGTGTTATATTAAGGTCAAACTGCTGAAATGAATCAGTATATTTGGTGTTGGAATTGTCTACATCAGCATATAAAGTGTAAAACTTATCAGTTATAAATTCTCTGCTTAATCAAACATTTCATTTTTTAAATATTTTTAAAGATTTATCTATTTATACATACAGGAACTGGGGTACAGGCCAGAGGTGCGGGGAGCAGGGGGAGTGAGAGGATTCATCCGTGACAGAGTGGAGAGCAGACCAGGCAGATCTACTGAAATACACTGCTGAGAGGAGCAGTGGGCAAGTCAGGAGAGGTCTTCTGTGCCATGTGGGTATCTCCCTGGTTGGGGATGGAACTCTTGCTGCAGCAGCTGTGGATAGCTTCATACGCTGTGTATTAGCCCCTTGTGTCACCAGGAAGGCACAAATCAAACATTTTAATTGTGAACTGGCCTATGTGTTATGTTGTCTTTTGATATTGTAGGGTGATTAAGAATTTGTATTTTTGAATTGCCAGATTTTTGAATAAAATGTTCATTCCAGGTGGTAGAAGTAGTGGTGGTAATGATGATAATACTGAATGTTCAGTCATTAATCTGGATGATCTTATGCATCTGTAAAAATGGGTGATAACAGCAAATATTTTTACATCTATAAAAATGGATGCATAAATGTTGATTGACCTCTACAAATTAAATGAGATAAATATAGTTACTTTTTCTCCTTACTTTTTGTTATTTTCATTGGTGTCATCTAAGGGAAGTTTAGAAAAGCTATAAAAGCAAACCAAAAAAAATATTACTTCACCCCTATATCACCAAAAATCAATCTTTTAAAGATTATAGAAAACTTCCTTTTAAAATACTTTTAGAGTGCAAACTGAACCAACCACTATGGAAAGCTGTGTGGCAATTCCTCAACCTGCTAAAGATGGAGCTTCCATGTGATCCAGCAATTCTACTCATAAGTATTTATCAAAGGACACAGAAACATTAATTCAAAAGGGCACCTGCACCCCTATTTTTTAGCAGCACTATTTACAATAGCTAAATAAAAAAGACAAACTTATGCAATTTGCAGCCACATGGATGGAGCTGCAAGGGATCATGCTCAGTGAAATAAGCCAGAAAGAAAAAGAAAAATACCAGATGGTCTTACTCATAGCAGGAATTTAGAAAACCTAAATAAGGGACCAGGAAAAAAAACTAATAATAAAGTAAAAATCAAAATCAACAAGCACCTATAAACCAGAGACACACTACAGTGGTGGTGGTATGGGGGAGAGAGTAGGATCAAAACAAGGGGGATGGGAATTGTATGGGGAGTATAACCAAGATGAAAATATATACATTGTGCAAAAATGAAAAATGATGTAAAAATGTATAAAATAAAAATAACATTAAAAACATAAAACCAAGAAGATGCAATAAAAAATGCTTTTAGGAATTAAATACTTTCAGGAAGTTTTTTCTAAAAGTATACTAGCAACTTGTAATCAGTTACTTAAAATGTGCCACCAATTTTACAATCGATATTGCTACTCAAGCATTTTTAATGTTCTCACATAGTCTTCAAAAACATCCTTTTAAATCAGATAAAGTATTTTTTTCTCAATTCATGGTATTGAGGTTTTAGATTGGTTTTTACATTTCATTTTAATACATAATGTAACTAAAGTGTTTCTGCAGTAAGTGGTTTCTGTATTTAGAGTAGTGCTTTCTTTGACCCTGTATCAACTTGTGGTAATTGATTCTAAGTCTCCTGTCTATATATCCTTTATATTCTCTCTGATTATGTTTGTTTCCATTTAAAGTTTAATAAAATCTTTTAGCAATATTTCTAGCCTGACTCCTGTGAAAAGGACAAATAGAGGAGGTTTTCTTTTTAGGGCGAGACTTCTATCTCCACTTCCACAACCTTTTGTCTTTAGAATTTTTTTTAACATGACCATTACTAGTCAAACTAGATGGAATTAAGGTTGTTGTTATGCTGTTATGTTGTTTGGTATCCATGCCTTGAAGGTAATCTCAGATTTGTGTTAAACTTTTAAGTTAGATATAAAACTTTGGATTTATTTCAATATTTTTATTTTATTTTGGATTAAAAGTTTAGGGAATTTAAAAATATTGTAATTTTCATTAGTGAATTAGATGTTAACCTAGTGTTCTATTATTGCAATTGTTATCAACATATTTTCTATATTACAGCAATATTAAGTGTATTGATGCTGAACATTGACATATAAAACTGTGTAGTTAACCTTCTGGGGAGGTCTCCCATTTTCTTTATTTCATAGTCATTTCACTAGTCTACATTTATCAACCTTCTTATAAAGACTTCATGTGAACCTTTAGTGACTATCTTTCTAAATGCAAATAAAGCAAATGTATTGGTAGACCATGGAAATAACATTTTTACCACCAAAAAGGAGATGAACTAAATTGACCTGTATTAGTAGAGACAATGATGTGCTCTTCCAAGTATTCACAAACCAATATTTTTACTATTTTATTATACCTTACTTCTTTCCAAAAATGACTGGTAGAGCTTTTTTTTTTTTTTAATTGAAGTAATACCAGTTTATAACGTCTTTTAGACTTCAGGTGCACAGTCTTAATCCAACATCTGTATATACTACATCGTATTGGCCACCAGAATTTTAGTTACCATCTATCACCATAGATTTGCCCCCTTTTGCCAGATTTGCCAAGCACCTTCCCCATTCTTTCTGGGGATGGGAAGCATCCCCAGAAGATGTTCATATTGAATGTTCAAAGATGAACATCCCCAGAAGAACAAAACATAATTTTGTACTTATGGTTTAAAAGTTTTCCTGCCCCATTTAGTACATTGGTTTGTTTCCTTATGAAACATCTGCAAATAAATTCATATAGTGTTTTTCTTTTCTCCATTTGACTTGTTTGAGTATAATAATTAAGCTCATCCATGTTACAAAGAGCACATTTTCATTTGTCTTAAAAGCAAAATAAAGTTTACCACATCCCCGTCCATTTATCTGCTAGTGGGCACTTACCTTGTTTACCACTCTTGGCCATTGTGAATAATGCTGTGATGAATGCAGTGGTATACACATCTTAGAAATAGATGTTTTTGTATTTATTGAATAGATACTCAAAGTGGGATAACTGCATCATAGGGTGTTTCTAGTATCATTATTATTGTTTACCATAATGATTGCACCAATTTGCATTCCCACCAATAGTGTGAAAGGATTTCCTTTTATTTGTGTATTTTGAGGTATCTCTGTACAGAACACACTAGGAATGATGTCCTAATGAGTCATCTCATATAGGGTTTTGCCTGGACAGAACTCAAAAAGGATGAGTCTTGGATTACATTTTCAGGAGAAAAGACATTTTTTGCCCAAATCAGTCAGAAAAAAAATGTAGGAAAGTAAGCAATTTGGGTTCAGTTGAGTCTATGGATGGGAGTGAATAGGGTTATATCTAGAAATAAACTTTTCCCTTATCATAGTATACTATAGAACTATGCTGCATAGTTTCTTTTTAAAGCACAAAATGGCAGAAAACTTTCATTATATGATTTTCTTTAAACAACCTCACAAGTGAAAACAGTGTCATACTTAAATTATCAGATGAGGAAACTGAGGTTAGCATAGATTATTTGTTGGGAATTTAAACAATTAAATAGAGTAGAACTGGAATGGGAATCCATTCCTGACTTTCTCCAAAGCCCGTGTCTTAACTTTATTGGCAAACTTTTACTGCAAACAGCATCTAGGTATTACCTCTTGAATTGACACAATGCCAAAGCATCTTTGTTCTTGCAGGAATGTATCTGTGTGTTTTTATTCATTCACTTATTTTTGAATTTATGTACTTCTGTACTGTAGATTTTGTTTAATGAAATGTTTAGCAAAGTAGGATAGTTATTGTATTACCAACCTCCCTAAAGATTATCAGTCTAATTATTACTTAAATAAAGGATATCAAAGCAAAAAGACAAATTTTATATCCTTTTCAAATTGGGGTATTATCTATAGGATTTTTCCCCTGATACCTTGGGGTTTTGTTTCATTTTAAATCAAGGTCATGGGACAGACAACATTTCAGTTCGTTTTTCTTAGCTCTCAGTACGAACTACATATTTACTTACATTCCTGCTTTTATGAGAATGTGTGTGCCCATTTGTACGTTTGCATGTATAAAGAAAGTGTATATTGTAGTGTTTTTTTTTTTTCCAAATTGAAAAATATACTAAAAAATAGAAGGTTTTTTTTTTTTAATTGTATGCCTTTTCCGATTACATGCAATTGAATAAGATTGAGTATAAAGACAAGGGTAGATTGCCAATATTTTACTATAGATAGGTTTGTTCTAGTCATCTAGTAGTTTTATGTAAATGAGATGTCTTACCATGGAATGGAAAATTAGAAGAACTGTCAAAACTACTTACTCTGGTTAGGAATGGCTTTTTTTTTTTTTTCTAAAAAAAAAGATAACTTTAACCTGAGAAGATAATATAGCTTTTTAGCTTAAAAAGCATGTCATAAAATTGTCAGTTTTGGAAAGAAGGTTAAGTTTCATCTGAAACACTTTTCCTTTTTCTTTTGTTGTGTATCCTGTGGGCTGGTTGTATGTTACTTAACAAAAAGTGATGCTGTTTTTTGTCAGGATGAAAAAGTGTGTCCTTAAGTGATGCATATCCTATTCATCTGAATTTTGTGGTATATAAATAGGTTTTTGATTTTCACCTAATGACTACAGCATTTAGATTTTCATGTTCTATGTCTCTATTATTGGGAGAAGTGGAGAGTCAGAAACAAAAAATTGCCAGTGTGAAAGAAGGGGATTAATATAGTATAGTGCAGATTCTTTGATTTTTTTTCTATTTTTTTTTTAAGATTTATTTATTTATGCAAGAACTGAGGTACAGGCCAGAGGTGTAGGAGGGTGAGAGAATTCACCAGGGGCAGAGCAGGGAGCAGAACAGGCAGAGGGACCAAAGATATGCTGAGGGGAGTAGTGGGCGAGGCATGAGAGGTCTGGCCCGTCATATGGTCATTGCCCTAGCCAGCCAGGAATCAAACCCGCGCTGCAGAGGTTGCAGACAGCTTCACAGTGCAGCACACAACCCACTGCGCCACCAGGGAGGCCCCATTTTTCCTCATTTTTAGATACCCATTGACAGCACTAATACAAAGGCCTATAATCTCTTATGCATATAGTATAGCTTTGTATTGCTTGAAACACATTAAAAGTAGTATTGGTAGTGAATAATGTTAGAATATTATACACATTATTTTTTTCCTCTCTAGAGATTTATGACATTGCAGGAGAGGGACAACTGGTTAAAAAAGGAAAAAACACAGCGATTTTTGTAATTGAATTCTAAAGCTATCCTAAAAAATCAATTGGCCAATAAGATAAAAATGGATTCAGATACTAAAATATGTAAAAACTGAAGTATACCACAAATACTTTATCATGGAGACAGAAAACCGTGGAGTCCTATGGAAATTACAAAAAAGATTTGAAGGCAGATCCTTCTGAAATGTCTTAGTGAAGTAGAGGAAGAAAATTGTCTTCTCAGGATGACTTTATATGAGTCACTGTCAATAATTAGAGCAATATTTGGCATCATCCAGGAGAGTTCTAACATGATTTGCAAATAATGCATCTTGCTCTTTGTGGTAGAAAGCATGAGCAGTAGCTCATTATCAATTGTATAAAATCAGGATCCTTGGTTACCTTCTAGCTTGATGAGGAAAACTAAATCAACCTGAGGGTCACCATGCACTTTCTTTCTTTCTTTCTTTCTCTCTCTCTCTTTCTTTCTTTCTTTCGATTTATTTATTTATATATACAATCACTGGGTACAGTCAGAAGCGCGGGAGGGTGAGAGAATTCTCCAGAGCCAGAGTCGGGAGCAGAACAGGAAGAAGGACCGAAGTACACTGCTGAGGGGAGCAGCAGGCGGCAGGAGAGGTGTGCGCGCCATGTGGGACCCTCCTCAGGTGGCCGGGCATAGAACCGGCGCTGCAGAGGCTGCGGGCAGCTTCGCAACCCAGCGCTCAACTGCTGCGCCACCGGGGAGGCCCTACCATGCATTTTCTTTAAGCCAATAAATTGTCTTTCTCAAAATTCACAACGATATCTTCTAGTCTTAGAACAACTCTCACTGTCCCCTAATAAGTGTTTCTGAGGTTTTGTATAAAGACACCTATGTGTATATGTGAATGTGTGTATACACGCATACACAGAGATACACAAAAACCTAATAAGGCTCAATTCATAGCTAGGCTGTTAGCAAATTACATGTCCAGAAAATCTGTCCCCATTGCAGAACAATATTCCCTCCTTAAGAACATAAACCTGGGCCTCCCCTGGTGGCGCAGCGGTTGAGCGCTGGGTTGCGAAGCTGCCCGCAGCCTCTGCAGCGCCGGTTCGATCCCCGGCTGCTCCCCGGCCACTGGAGGAGGGTCCCACATGGCGTGCAGACCTCTCCTGCCGCCCGCTGCTCCCCTCAGCAGTGTACTTCGGTCCTTCTGCCTGCTCTGCTCCCCGCTCTGGCTCTGGTGAATTCTCTCACCCTCCCCGCGCTTCTTACTGTACCCAGTGCTTGTATAACTAAATAAATCTTATAAATAAATCAATAAATCAATAAATAAACATAAACCTGACCATTTGTTAAGATTTGGTTGAAGAACTCATGCAGAGAGACCCCAAGGAAACCAAAGTTATTTTCTAAGTTTGAGTTACCATTCTGACTAAGTCTTTATTAGAAAGCGTGTTGTCTCTTCCTTGAGGCAACCACTCCTCTGATGATAACCAGATATCCCGTGTCACTGAAATTTGAGTCCCCTTTGAAGGATTGTGCCTTAGCTTCTAGTAGCCTGAGAAGTTGGGTTAAATGATTCCTGGGATGTCCAAGTTTCAAAGTGTATCCTTTGTTCCCCTACTCCTGCCACTGTTGTGAGTTGCCACTGATTCTGCAGCAACTTTGGCGTAGGCATTATTTTCCTAGTGCTGCTGTAACAAAACACCAAAGGTTTAGTTTAAAACAACAGCTATGATTGTCTCAGCTATGCAGGCTCTGAGTAAAAAATCAATATCTGAAGGCCTGTTTGTTCTGAATTACTTAGGGGAGGATCCTTCCTGCCTCCAGGTTTTTAGAGTCCCAGGCATTTCTTGGTTTATGCCTGCATGACTCCAATCACTGCCTCTATGCTCATGTGGCTTTTTTCCCACTCTCTATTCTGGTACATATTTATCTGTGCCTAAATGTCCTTCTTATAAGGACACAGGTATATTAGAATGACCTCATCTTACCTCATCTTTTTTTTAAGATTAATTTATTTATGCATACAAAAGCTGGGGTACAGGCCAGAGATGTTGGGGGTGGGGTGAGAGGATTCACCAGAGACAGAGTGGGGAACAGAACAGGCAGACTGATGAAATACAGTGCTGAGGGCAGCAGCGGGCAAGACAGGAGAGGTCTGCTGCGCAGTGTGGGATTCTCCCTGGCCAGCCGGGGATCGAACTCAGTGCTTCAGAGGCTGTGGATAGCTTCATAGTGCAGTTCTTAACCCCTGTGCCACCAGGGAGGCCCCTGACCTCATCTTAATTTAACTATATAAAGGCCTATTTCCAAATAAGGTCATATGAACAGCAACCAGTTAGGATTTCAACCTCTTCCTTTTTTTTTTAAAGATTTTATTTATTCATTTACACAAGAATTGGGGTGCAGGCCAGATGCGTGGGAGGGTGTGCCGCAACAAGGCCCCCTGCAGCAAGGGTGAGAGGATTCACCAGAGACAGAGCGGGGAACAGAACAGGGAGACTGATGAAATACATTGCTGAGGGGAGTAGCAGGAGCGACAGGAGAGGTCTGCTGCGCCATATGGGACCCTCACCAGCTGGCCAGGATCGATCTGGTGCTGCAGAGGCTGTGGACAGCTTCATAGCACAGTGCTTAACCACCTGTGCCACCAGGGAAGGCCTTTCAACCTGTCTTTCTAAAGAACACAATTCAAGTTTTACCATCATGCCTGGGCTGCATTCAGTGCCATTGTTACTGGTGCATATATTACAACCCCATCCAGAACCATTGTGGAGGGAAAGAGGCGGTTTTATACTCAGCTTGGGCAATGCACACCAATTAAGAGTGGGTTTCTAATTTCTGCTCTTTAAATTAAATAGCCTCTATTCCAGGAACAACCTGTCTCTAGAGAGACTGAATGAGGAGACCTCCCAATGTCCCTAGAATCACAGATCCAAATGCTCTGTCTCTCCTCAATATTTGAGTTGGAATAGGAACACATACATAGCTCCTATCTCTAACATAATGTAAGTGAAATGAATTTCATTTAAAAACCAAATGATTTATCTATAAACATTGATTCTGGCTAAAGGTTAGCATTTTTTTTCTTTTCAAACAGCTCTGGTTTTTAGTGCCATGTTGGCCTTCATAGAAACTGAATCTAGATCAGCTAATAGTTGTATCTGCTATGTTTCCATAAAATGATTCTAGAGAGAATGGTAATTAGGATTTCTAAATACCTAATCAATATTTGCTTAACCCAAAGTAAGTAAAACTCTGTAGAAGAAAAAAAAAAACAAAACTCTGCCTCACTTAATATCATGTATGTGAAATTCTAATAGGATTAATAACGTGATCACATTTTAATTTTATTATTCATTGGAAACAATAACACTGACAATGCATTCTCTAAACTGCATTCTTCAAGTTTTTAATAGCCTATTCCTAAGAAAACTCTTTTGGTTCTTATTCTACTTGAATTCGTACTTTGTTTAACATTTAATCTAACTGGAAAATATTGTTGGAACTTAATCTCAAATCTTCTAACCTCTTACTCAGACTTTATGTGCTTTCAAAGATTGGAAAAGTTCCCTTTCAATATCTTCCTTAGTATCACTCTTCTGTCTTGAATATTTTACCCATTTGTCTCTGTTCATGTATTTTATTGCTAAACCCATTTCTCTGAATAGTACATCCCCTCACACCCATCTTTGTGCTAGACTTTGTCTTTCGGTAGTTCATTTTTTTATTTCTTAAACAATAACAAGAAAATCCTGGCATAGAAAATGATGTTTAATGCTTCTCCAAGGTCTAACCCTTTCTAATTACAAAGGTATGTGACTGGAGAAGGATTAGTTGTATGATATTTCAACATTCAAATGGGTATTAGGGGAAAGTGGCATATTTCAGTTGTAATTTAAGTTAATTCAGTTGTACAAAAAAAACAGTTTTCTACAGACATCAATTCTGGCCAGAAGCTAGCATCCCTTTTCAAATGGCTCCAGTTGAGGAACTGGAGTGCAGGTGCTTAATAGCATATTCATAAGGACTCCCCAGTCTCAATCTTTGTTATTATAAAATGCTTTCCTTTGCTGTTTGTGCAATTCTAAGGCCCATTCACCTGCAGTTTGCAGCACTTGTTATCATCCAAACAGCACTCAAGAGCATTTCATAATGCCAAGGAGATAGGCAGAGGGGCCCTTAAGAAATATTTTAAAAAATAAAATGAAACTTACCACAAACATAAATGCCCAGAAACCAAAAGAAAGGTAAATGTTATTTTAAAAATAAGAAAAAAAACATGTTCCCATTAAAAATAATTGTCAGATAAAGCATATTGACAATAGAAATTATTTTAACTCTTCTTTAAATACCCTTTTTCTTTACCTCCAGCATTCCCACGCTTATCACTTTTTTGTTCATGATAAAGTGTTTTAAATGATCTGTATGGAAGATTCCATATTAAAATATAACTGCTAAATAGAGCTATGAACTTGTACAACTTATGTATCTTAAATATTTTTATTTCATATATTGCTGTTCTTATTAGTGTTTCAATTTACTAAAATTCCACCGTTAATTATAATTTTCATTCTCTGTATTTATTTCATCCTCTTATTTCCTCCTATCAGATAATTTCAAGATTCATCAGTTAATTAAAAAAAGATTAATTGTTATCTTTGGCTTATAGTAAACTCTTAAAGTCCCCTCCCCCCATGATCTAATGCCAGCCTCCCAGGTTATTTAAGTTGTTCAACAGATACTGACTGGATATTACAGGAAAATATTACCATAAATAGTGCCACTCACTGTAAAGATGTGTAAGAGAGATCACTAAAGTAAGTGTGAGTATAATAAAATTAGGTGAAATAAGATATATAAATAACTAAGTGTAATTAAGCATCATGGAAAAAATGGTGAGCTGGTAATAGAATATTCAAGAAATGTTTCATATTGGTCCCAAAAATAAGATGAAGACCATAACACTGACTTGATTTTAGGCAAACAGAAAGGGGAAGTGTATCCCAAACAGTAGGAACTGCATACTCAACTGTGTGTGTGAAAAATCAATAAGGTATTTGAGATCCCCCAAAGCAAGATATTGATGGTGAGGGGGAAGTTAACTCAAGAGATAAGACTTAAAAAGTAAGAGATATATAGATTAGGAAGAGCCTTGTGCCCAGCTAAGCCATTTCAAACTTTATTCTGTAGACAGTGGGGAGACATTAAAGGAATTTAAGCAAGTGGATAAAATGACACGATTTGCATTTGAAAAAGGTCACTCTGAAAACATTGTAAATGATGGATTTGCAGAAGTAAGACCATAGTTGAGAAACTAGAAGACCATTACTATTGTCTAGGTGAAAGAGGCTAGGGCCCTGAACAAAAATCTAAAGGTGTATAGTGGGTTGGAGTGTTCATTTTGTTATGCAGGGAAAGTCTATGGGAACAATATATTGAGTCTATGGAAAAACCTTACAGGAAGAGGATAAATCAAACATGAACTCACATCAATAAAGGTAATTCTGGGAACCAGAAACGTGTGTTCTCATTACCAAATCATTTTCTTGCCATAGAAAAAAGTCAATTCATAATCAGACACTTGCTCTGGAATCATTATAAGTGGAGCTAAAATAAAACATTTAATAGATTCAGGCAAGCATAGCCTGATACAACCGCATTGCCAAAGGCATCAGAATATTCTAAAAGTCCTTGGCTACAGTTACACCATCCATCTTCACATTAAATATGACCTTGCCATTGAAACCAGCATATAAAATACTCCAAGACCAATGACTGAAGTTCTTGCTTCATTGAATAGCATATGGGTGAGTGATGTCAACATTTGTCACTTAGACTTCTTACCTTGCTTCCATTGCTACTCAGTTCACTTTATGATTGACTTAGGTTTTTGGTTTTTGGTTTTCTTTTTTCCTTCCTCTTTAGGAGTGTGTCTCTAAGCCTCATAAGAATAATTTTCAAAATGTTCAAGCACATCAAAATCTCCATCTCTGGAAATGTCGTGTTTGTGTAAGCTAGGGCATGGGAAACTTTAGAAGTATTCTCTTCTTTCAAAAAATATCTTGCATAACTAAATAATACATTCTGTATCAAAATCAGGAAGGATCCTTAGGCAAGTGGGCTTTGCTTGCAGAAAGTGATAATTGTAGTGGGCACCATTACTTCTTGTTGCTTCCTTATTTCCCTCCCTCCTGTGGATTCCTATGTGTTACCTGATACAAGTTAGTGTTTCTAAACTCCTGACAGAAAATTGAGTCATAGTTTAAGTCATGGAAATAACCGTAAATATGTACAAATCAAAAAGTTTTCCTATTCATAGACTTTCCTATTCAATGGCTTTCCCAAATAAAGCCATTGCTGTAAAACATGAATTATCACACTTGATAATTTAGGGAGTGAGTGTTGACTTCAGTTTGGTTCATAGCCTATAAGCCATCAACACTCTAAGACAATTTCTGTATCTAGGAACCACACAGCTCGTGTCTAAATAGGTACTCTTTCAGGGCCTCCCCTGGTGGTGCAGCGGTTGAGCGCTGGGCTGTGAGGCTGCCCACAGCATCTGCAGCACTGGTTCAATCCCCAACTGCTGGCAAGGGTCCCGCCTGGCACGCAGACCTCTCCTGCCACGCCCACTGCTCCCCATCAGCAGTGTATTTCGTCAGTCCGCCTGTTCTGTTTCCTGCTGTGGCTCTGGTGAATCCTCTCACCCTCCCATGCTTCTGACTGCACTTAGTGCTTGTATAAATAAATAAATCTTTAAAAAATAAATAGATACTCTTTTAAATCACACTTAATAATGACACAAATTGCTATGACTCATCAATATTGTATTTAGTGATAGGCTTTAAGCCTGGCTTTATTTTCTAGAGCGAAAAAACAAACCTGATTTTTAACTAACAATTTATAGTTGGGAATAGAAAGCAAAAAAAAAAAAAAAAATGCTGGAAATACCCAATTTGGAAAAGAAATGCTAAAAGGAGTATTCTCAAAACACGGATAAGGAACCACATATTATGTTACATGAATTAAAGCATATTTTCAAGTGCTTTTGCAAGGAAAGCACTTTTCCTTATCCTCCCTGTTGTTGGGATATGATTCACATCTGTGGACAGCTCAGCTTCTTCCCTTGGCAGCGCCTCACTAGTCCTCCTGAATTTTGAATCAGTAATGATGATGCCAGCGAGGATGTGTCTGACTCTCTGTGCTCAGTTCCTGGTTCATACTCAGCCAATTAAAAAAACACTCCCATCTGGAGAGTGGATTCCCTGTTCCATGTCTCTACACAGCATGGTGGCAGAGTCTTAGGCTGGGTTCCTCAGGCTTCAGATTCTACTGGAAAGACAAAACTGACCAAGCCACATGATGTTTGACAAAAATTGCCTCAGCTGGAAATTGCTCTTCACAAGTTTTTCAAATGCCCGCCCACAGTTCTCTAAGACAGCTTTGCTCTGTGTCTGCCAGGGGGGTCCCCATAGATTTCAAACCGCTATTAAATGAAAATGCTTTCATTTAATGCAAACTCTCACCCAAACCTTTGTGCTTATTCTGTGGAAGAGGATGATTTGGACCCACTCAGCTTTTTGCTTGTTAACAGACTTTGACTCCATTGGATACCATGTAAAGAATTTTGAATAATTTCCTTACAAATGGGTTCTTTATCACCTCATTTTATTCCACCTGTACTATCACCTTAGCTTGAATAGAATAGGAATGGGAAATGAAGAGACTTGAATGCTTCTGAATATTTTGAAAGTGTAATCATTTTAAGAAAATGTAAATACATTTTAAGAAAACATCTGAACCAAAGTGAAAACAATAGAACACATTATATAATTATTTTATTGGTTGGAATAAACCACAATATACCAAACCCTTTTTTATAAAATGTATATTTTTTTTTTCTAACCACAAAATTCCTGTCCATTAGACTTCATTGGAATCATTATCACTAGCCAACAGGGAAACCATCCTGAGGTTGTACTCCCGCTAATATGCCATATAACCAGGTGGTAGATAGTTTCTGATCCCAGATATCTTGGTTCAATAGCTCACTGAACTTAATCACACTTTACCAAGAAAAACAATTTATCTTTAGTCTCCTTCAAAGCCGATGATTCCGAAGCCAGAATGTTGATAACCACAAAGTTATTTTAAACTTGAAATAAGATGAAAAGCCTTAAAAATACAATGGCATAAGCATTTTTGCTTGAAGTATCAAGTGTCATTTCCATGTTGGGTTAATTCCCCAGTTAAATCCTAGGTAAAACTATCCAGGGAAGCTATAGACGAGCACTTTGAAAACACAGGAATAAGATTCCAGCTGAGGCCATATTAACACCTCTCCTAATGGCCAGACTCCCTTTGGCTCACCTTGTTAAGCATCTGCCTGAAACCCACAAAGAACCCAGTTTGAGGCTCAGCTGCTATAATCAGTGGAATGAACACATGGAGACTCCAACAAGCAGATGGGGACTTGCTGATGGAGAGAGACTGAGCTAGTGTCTGGCCACCTGTTGGCAGACACAGCACTCCTGGCAGAACCCCCTCCTCTCACCTAGCACATTCAGACAGAAGGGAGACAGAAATTGGTTCTCAAAAGGAATAAATCTAAGGCAGACATATGTTAAGCCAGACGTTGCACATGAGAGCACATAGTTGGCCAAAGAAGTTGCTTTGCAACAGCCTGTGGGATCAGGAGTCTTTTCTGACTAAAGTGATATAAAAATCACATGCATATAGTATTTCAGATGCAATTTTACAGTGGACACAAATGGTCCTTTAATAGTGATGCTGATAGCAGACCAAGAGTGTTAAATTTGCTTCCCACTGATGTCACATTGCTACTGTCAGACTAACTTGTGGGTAGCAAGTGAATGTAAAAGTCAAATGACAGGAATGTTTGTGGATCAACAGTTTTTCTTTAGGGCAATAGAAAAAATATCTTAACTTGTATTTTATCATTCCTCCTCAGAGCTATGGATTTCTACTAGCTAAAAAGAAAATATCAGAAAAAAATCATTCCCTGGGCACTTTTATCCTTTATTAGGAGTGTTTGAAGGGTCCTAACTCAAGTCAGGCTCACAGTTGGTGGGTACAGTCATGCCCAGGGGCCAGACTCTCATTAGAACAAAGGGATAGGTCCAGGCTGTTGTCCCAGCCACTACTTCAAGCTCCAGTTCTTTTGAAGAGTTAGTGAGAAACTTTAACTTGTACAGAATACCATGTAGAGAGGTCTTGGGCAATACAGGTGACCTTTATTTTACAAGTTCTTCCCTCATTTCTTTCCAAACTCTTCTTTGCTAGTTCATCCTCCTCAGATTTCCCCCTGCAGCTGTCCTACTTTCAGAAGCTGTGCTAATACTCTCACAAACTATTGCTATCCTCTACAGCATGGGCTTTTCTTTCCTCCTACCATAGTAATGAAGTACCATTTTCAAGGGGAAAATGAGTTGAAGTTTCAAAATGGAAAAAGACTTAAGAAAAAAGTCTGATGCTCTTCCCCTTCAAACCTCTCACATTCTAACAATTTGGTATTATCTGCACAAGGTGATGATTCTCTGTGGACAGTGTTTCTCTTATTCAATCCACATCAGTGTCTTGTCAGATTCAATTCAGACATTTTTATTTTTATTACTTTTCCCAGGACTCATGACATCCTCATAGTTACTTAAAGGTAAACAAAATAATGACATTGAGATGATAATTAGATCTAGAACAACTGTATATTAGGCCCATAAAAAACAGTAGAGATATGATAACATCTCCCTTTTTTTTTTTTTTTTAAGGACATGAGAACTGAGACCACTTTTAATTTAGTTCTTGATAGAATCACACATTTTATAGGTGGACTGACGAGGACTGGAATCCAAATTCAGTATAAATATCCTTACATCATATTGTCTCAATATAACTTCTTAATTGTACTGAAAGAGTGGTAGCAGTTTTGGGCAGACCTGAGCAGAGGAAAACAGAAGTTTGAGGCAAGGAAAACATTCCAGGTAGATGAGATTTTGGCTCTGTCTTTTATGTGTGACCTTGGGCCAGTTATTTGACCTTTCTATTCCTCAGGGTTAATGAAGAAAATAAAACTCACTGCACAGGACCCATTTGAGGAAAAATAGGTCCACGCAGGTGTGTTTTTATAGTACTCTCTTGTTGCAACCTAGTACCTCTTTCAAAACAATAGCTAAGTTGTTTCCTTATGCGTTCCTGTTACTGGGTTTCAAGGAGCAACTTTTTCACTTTTCTAGTTACAAGACGTTTCAAATTAGTATAAACTGTGCTTCTTGAAAGTATACTAGTGATTAGCCCTACTTAGAGCACAAATACACATGTAAAATCAGACAATTTACAATACATGCTAGTATAAAAAAATGATTCCCCATCTGTCCAGATATTTTAATGTCTTAGTTCTTTCCTTTAGTTTGTCAGGAAGAGAATTGCATCTACTTCCATTTTGAATCAATTCTGTGAGCATGCTTCATAATTTATCCCACCGCATGCTTTGTTTAACTGCATTCTTGTAATCTACTAATTCTGTTTTTACATTGGGGGGAAATCTATTGAAATTGACTGGTTGGATTTATTTTTTATAAGTCATACTGCTTTATTGCTTTTGATTCCAATATCCTCTGGATAGTTACACAATTTTCTCTCATAACATGTATCCGTTAATATACTAAGGATTGATGTCACTGAGGAGTAATTTCCAAGCTGGTTCTTCTAATGATGTTTGAAATGGATTACAACGTTTGCCCTCACATAATACCCCAATTCACTATAATGTCAAAAATAATGAATGCTATTTTGAAAATAGCCAACTGCCAGACTCCTTAAAAAGTATTTGTACAGGAAACTTGATAATTCAGAATCCTGACTTAAAAAACATTATGTGTTCTTGTTATAAAAGTAATATATTTAACTATAATTTGTAAAATCAAAATAACGAAAAAAACTTAAATTATTTCATACCCGGATAATATTACAATTGATATTTTAGTTGATATATTTTCTTTTAAAAATTACTTATGCATACAAGAACTGGGGTGTAAGCCACAAGTGCGGGAGGGGTGGTGAGAGGATTCATCACAGAGAGTGGGAACAGAACAGGCGGATCTACTGAAGTATAGTGCTGAGGAGAGCAGCGGGCGAGGCAGGAGAGGTCTGCTGCGCCATGTGGGTTTCTCCCTGTCTGACCTGGTATGGAACTGGCACTGCAGTGGCTGGTGATAACTTGATAGTACTGTCTTTGATACCTGCACCCCAGGGAGGCCCTAGTTCATATATTTCCAATTGCATGCATTTGTTTATATAGATCAAAGTGATAATGGGGCCACCTTATTTTTTAACATATTTAATATATCATACATCTATTTCCCACTTGAATATTTAAATATTGATGACATTTTAATTGTTTTGTATAGTCATACTGATATTAAATCATATTTTATATTTTTTATAGATCACTTTTATTACCTATTGTATATCTTAGCCCATATAGAAAGAAAAAACTTGTGTTAATAGAGCATGACTTATGAGATAGACATTTTTCATGCACATTCCTCAGCTTACATACATTTTTTATTTTGTGAAATAGGAATTACTTATAGCTAAAAAAAATATATAGCTTAAATGTAGCTAAATGCCCTTCTCTAAACTTATCTATTCCAAATACATGGAAGTAGAACAGTTAGAACTCAAAACCAGATTGGCCAATGCCAAAGCTTATATATTTTCTGCTTTATCACATATATCTATAAATTAAAGCCCACTGAGTAAATAACTATTTCAAAGGGAAACATCATTCTAAATCATCTGCTGTATCTTCCCAATCAAATATACTATTATAATTCTTACCTGTATTCAAAACACTTATTAAAAATATCTTTATCAAATTGCAAAATCTCCATTTGGCTAATAAAATTTAAAGTCCTTTATTGTTGCCTGTTGCAAGTTTATCAATTCACATTTTAATAATTTTAAATATTTCCTCTTGATGAATGATACTTCTGAGATGTCTATATCATCTGTGACAACCTTTAATCAGTCAGCATTTCACACTGAATCCATTCTTATTTGGGCAATCACTGATAAAATAACATGACAATTCACATGGTTTCTGCTAAAATTATAGAAACTAAGTTTATTCTGGAAGGAAAGGTAATAATTTATACAAACATGTTAACTTTATCCAGTGGAAAAGATTTTTAAAACAAAATGTCATAAAATTTTAAATTCTTTATCAGCAGGATCATTTTCTCATGTCTACTAATACAAAACGATAAATCAGAATGTTCAACAATTGCCAGTTACATATATTTGACTTAGGAATGATTTATGATAGATTTGTTAATTTTTCTTCATTCTTACATTGTTCTTAACCTAGATTCAATCATCTTTAATTGATAATCTGGACAGACAAAATGTTGGGGAGGTAGACAATTAAGGAACAGTTTTTCTAGCTGTGTATTATTCACCTATATTGTCTAGAAATGTCATTTGTTTAACATTAGTAATTCTTGCATTAACTTAATTTTTTTCTTTTCTTTAAAGATTTATTTAAATTATTTACAAGAACTGGGGTACAGGTTTAGAAGCATGGGAGGGTGAGAGAATTCACCAGAACCAGAGCGGGGAGCAGAACAGGCCGACTGAGCGGAGACACTGCTAAGGGGAGCAGCAGGCAAGGCAGGAGAGGTCTGCTGTGCCATGTGGGTAGCTCCCTGGCCGGTGGGCAATCGAACTGGTGATGCAGAGGCTGAGGATAGCTTCACAGCGCTGCTCTCAACCGCTGCACCACCGGGGAGGCCCTTAACTTAATTTTAACTTAAAGATGGGCACTTATCAATGCCAAAAAGATAAAGACATGATTTTCAGAAAGAGAATTTTGTAAAAATTCAGGATATTTTTCAGAAACATAAGACAGAACAGTTCACCTAAATCAAACTTGGGATGCTTTATCATTTTTATTCTCCCTCCTCCCATCCTGCTCTCATTCAATAATTTAAATAAAAATAACCCAGGGCCCTCCCTGATGCCACAAGGAGTTAAATATCACACTATAAAGCAATCCGCAGCCTCTATAGTATGAGTTTGATCTCCAAACGCCAGGGAACAACCCACATGGCAAGGCAGACCCTTCCTGTATCACCCGCTGCTCCCCTCAGCCATGCATTTCGGTCAATCTGCCTGTTCTTGTTCCCCACTTTGTCTCTGGTGGATCCTTTCACCCCCCACATCTCTGGCCTATACCCCTTTGTATGCATAAATGAATAAATCTTTAAAAAAAAATAACCCAAAGATATTCTAGGTGGGTTGACTGAGTTGGCAATAAACATAGATTTGAACTTTATTTATTTATTTATTTATTTATTATATCCAAAGGGCAGGTTTATTATATAAGAAAGGAAAAGAGAAGATGCTTTCACAGATACAAGTGGTCAGGAAGAACTGCCTTTGAAAAGGACAGGTTTGTTAAGAGACGCCTGTATAGATATAATCAGGATATAATATAGATATAATCAGGCAGGGTTGGGAGGAGAGCTGCTAAATGTGAACTGTAATTGTTCTAATTCCTTGAACTACCTACAAGTTTTTTTGGTAGTTTACCTGAAATTTGAATACTTTTCCACCATGAACAACATACCTGTTAAGGAATCCATTAGTGATAATTTTATATTTTCTTCCTGAATTGTATGTTTTATTAAACTACATCTTTTTTAATTTTTTTTTAAATTCTTAAAAGAGTTTTATTGTGGAAAAAAAACAAAGAGTGTATTAAGCATGCAGTTGATAAAAGTACATTTAGTGTTACAAAATCTGAGGTAAACTAGTTTATTTATTTATTTTTTTTAATTTTCTAGAGGCATGTCTTATTTATTTATTTATTTATTTATTATTTGTTTGTTTGTTTGGTTTATACATGCACTGGGTACAGTCAGAAGCGCGGGAGGGTGAGAGAATTCACCAGAGCCAGAGCGGGGAGCAGAGCAGGCAGAAGGACCGAAGTACACTGCTGAGGGGAGCAGTGGGCGGCAGGAGAGGTCTGCTCGCCATGTGGGACCCTCCTCCGGTGGCCGGGGAGCAGCCGGGGATCGAACCGGCTGCAGAGGCTGCAGGCAGCTTCGCAACCCAGCGCTCAACCGCTGCGCCACCGGGGAGGCCTGAGGTAAACTAGTTTATCACCCAACTCTTTTTAAAGGGTTTATAATTATTAAAACTAGTTTTTATCCTTTTGCAAATATTTAACCTTAATTACCTGAGGAATACATTTAATCTAAATATACATTGTTATAGATATGATTTAGAAGTCAACGTACATAAAAACAGTTGTAATCATCTCTGCTAAACAGCTACGTGAAGTGAATAATATAAAATATGAGTTGTTTATGAGATATTCCAAACTATGAGCTTGGAATTCAAGTCTCATTCTGATACCATAATCCACTAAATATACATATAGTGGTCAGATGTTCAGTGTATTTTCTGTAAAACCATCATAGGATTATATATGCCAAGGTTAAAATACTGCAAATTCTTTACTTTCGGAAATAATAGCTCATTAAGTTTCTGAATGTGTAAGGCAAACATTTTAGATAAAATTAGATCTGAGAATTGCAAAGGAATGTATTTGACTCAACTATTTGGTGCATTAAGGTTTCTAAATATAATACTTATTTTCCATAATTTTAAAAAAGGAGACATTTTGAAACCAGATTTGCTGAATGTAGTTGTCATCCTTTGCACCTTTGAATCAGTTCTATTTATGTAAGTCTCTTAGAATCTACATTTTACATCTTTTTTATTAAGGCCATTATTACATTACCAAATAGTATCAGCAAACCATATTTACAGATCAAATAAGACAACCTCATTTGACAAAAATATGCATTGGCCTTAACTATTTCATTATTGCATTTTATCTGTTACTATCCAAATTGTTCTCTTAGCTCCAATCCTAACTAACTCACACCAACCTCTTAACCTGAGTTGAAAGATACTTTTCCCTACCTGCCCCACACACTGTGAACTTGTCATTGTTTCCAATGTCAGACTTCCTTTATATTTTCTATTTCAGCTTTAATTTCCTTAAGCTTATAACTCCCTAATTTGAAGGCTCATTTTCATTTAGTTCATATCATCCACTATCATCTCCCTATTTCTCCTGCCTTTCTTTTCCTGTCCCTATCTATAAGGAAAATCTTTCTTAACTAAAGAAATCATTAGAAGAAAAGTTTAATTCCACCGATGATATTTAGTAGCCTGAGCCCTATGAACTATTTCCTATCCAGAAATTTCCATTACCTCTCACTGTTCTTCATACTTTTTATCTTGTCTCCTTTTTTTCAGTTTTTAGTTATCTTACTATTTTGTTTAAGAATTAAATATTTCCATGTTTATCCATATTAATATATTTGATGGAATGAGCATGCATTCTAAATACTCTAGGATTACTAATACAATTAACACACAAATAAACAATAAGGTATACATCACTTTCACTAGCATGCTTTATGTAGTAAGGCAACAAAGATTTAATTTCAGGGCCTTAATACATGAAGAAACTGAGACCTGATTTCCATCTGTTCAAGAGAAGTACAATCTTCCCAGCGCTGTTTTATAGTAGAGGAGACATCTGGCCATTCTCCAGAAACTTGAATGTTAGCTAAAGATTAGAAGGAGAAAACATTTTTTTAAAAGATTTATTTTATGTATACATACAAGAACTGGGGTGTAGCCCATAGGTGTGGGGGTGCAGTGAGAGGATTCACCAGAGACCGGGTGGGGAGGAGAGCAGGCAGATCTTTAGAAATACACTGCTGAGGGGAGCAGCAGGTGAGAGAAGACAGTTGCAGAGCCATGTGGGTCAGCTCCCTAACTGAGGACTGAACTCATGCTGCAGTTAGTTGCTGGTGATAGTTTGATGGTGCTGAGACTTTAACCCCTGCACCACCAGGGAGGCCCAAGAAAAAAACATTTTTTATGTAAATAAAGCTATAGCAATAAACTTTTCACTTCTGTGGCTACAGCAACCTGTGTCGGATCTGTTGGAACAGTTGATTGGAATGTCTGCTTTGACTGTTTTGATTGTCTATGTGGAAGATGAGGTTGATTCAACGGATTGCAAATACACATTTGGGGGGAGTTTTATTTTGCATTAAATCAGTAATCTTTCACGTTTTGTTTTTTTTTTAAAGATTTATTTATTTACTTATCCAAGCACTGGTTACAGTCAGAAGTGCAGGAGGGTGAGAGAATTCACCAGAGCAGGGAACAGAACAGGCAGACTGATGAAATATACTGCTGAGGGGAGCAGTGGGTGTGACAGGAGAGGTCTGTCGCGCCTTTTGGAACCCTCAATGGAGGCCGGGGATCGAGCCTGTGCTGCAGAGGCTGCAGGCAGCTTTGCAGCCCAGTGCTCAACCACTGTGCCACCAGGGGAGGCCCAATCTTTCACTTTTTTGAATTGCATCAAGAAAACTAAAATCATTTCAATCTTTTTATTGTAGTTTTGCCAGATAATTTACAGTTAACAAATCATTTTTGTTAGTTACTACTCCTGATGAAAAAAAAATTTCTGATCTTAGAAAAATAAACTTAAAGAAAAAAATTTAAATGCTATCTAAAATATGAAACTTTTACATTTAAGTGGAATATATGGTACAAATTAAAAATAAGCATTTTTATATATTAGCTCGATATCAGATTGTACCTTATTGAGAAATGCAGGAATTGGGGTCAGAATGGGGGGATTGCAATTGTATGGGGAATATAAAAATAAAATTTATTAATTAAAAAAGAACTAATTTGATCTTTTCCCAGAGGCATTTACAATCTACCTATTAGTGAAAATCCTAATTACCATTATTCATAAAATAATACAAAATATCAATAGTCAATCTAATGTTAACATTAGTCACTTATTCAAGAAGAAAATGTAAGATCAATGGCAATTTCAGTGATTATTTTGGAATGTTTAGAGAAATAACTATACAGATTTTGGGCTAAAATATTATTTTTTTTTGATAAATGTGATGAAAACATAAACATTCTCCTTGAAGATGCATTTGTAGTCAGTTGCATCAGACTTTTCCTTGTGAGGTGCAATAGGTTAATATTGGGTGCAGCCAATGCCATATACATGCATAGACTTGGAATAAAAAAAAGACAGGAAAGCTAAAATAAGTGTTCTTCTCAATACAATGTGTTTCACAGTTCCACATAAAAGATAAAATGGAAGTCAGAGTTTCTCATTCTTTGTCTTAGATTGAGAGCAGGAGAGAAGTTAAATTTATAAGTGTGCCTTTATTATAATACTTAAGGCTAGTGTAATACAATATGCAAGTATTTTTTGTGCTTGTAAGTATGATGTTAACTAAAGGAAAAATATTGTAACGTTCCCTTTAAGAAGGTTCCATTCAATCAGAGGGAAAATTCTTGGAGCAGTAGTCAGTGAACATCCTGAATGCCTAAACAACTAATATATCCTCACTAGAGAGGATATTTCAAAAGAGCATCCCCTTGATTAACTTTCAATGATCTTAATGTGATAATTAAAACTGTAAGTTCACAGATATGCATTACCAAGCAGGGGAAATGTACTGGAAATAGTCTTCTAAACTCTTGATTTATTACATTCCTTATACAGGGTGGGGGTTATATATTTATAACCCCAAATCAACAAAGTTATAGTTCATGATATAAACTGATTAATAAATATTTAGTCAAGCCAACCACAACTAAATCAACATCTTGAAGTCAAAATTGTGACAATGAAAAAACAGCAATAGAAATGAAACTAGACATCTAGGTGAAGAGGTCATGGGTACTATAAATTATGACACTACAAATTTACATGTGATGAGAATTAGTAATGATGTTAAAAATTGAGGAAGAATGTAATTAGCCAGCTCTCCATACTGAAAAGTCTCAGAATGAACTACTCCCTGGAGCAGTAAAAAACAAAAGATTGTGGATGAGAGACATTTCATGACCACTCCATGACAAAAGCAAACTTAATGCTCAGTAAGAAACTGCTTGAAATTGTTAATAGTACTCATGAAAACGTTATGCCTTACTTTTTTTCCCTATGCTGTATTCAGGTCATGTCTCCTTAGTGACAAACTTTACAAAGCAGTTTTTAAAAATATACTGTTGCTACTTATATCCATGTATTTATGTAAACTTAGGTTTTAGAAAAACTGCAGATAAATTCACTACTCTGCTTTGTATTAAACATTGACCCTGATCTTTGCTAACAGCTTTCATCCAGCACAGTTTTCTATTTTTTTTTTTTTAATTCTACTTGTTTAGCTTTGAAAAAACGAGATGGATTGCAAGTCTTTGTCTACAGAGGCAATCAATGTAAATTTTGTGAAGGATTTGTTTTAGCCAGTCATCTATTTTTGGTCTATTCTTCCCTTTTTCTGTCCTCCAAAATCACTGAGTTTTTTTTTTGTTTTGTTTTGTTTTGTTTTGTTTTTCTTTTGCATAGAACTGGCGTATAGGCCAGAGGTGCAGGGGTAAGGAGGCAGGGGTAGGTGGTGGCGAGAGGATTGAGGATTCACCAGAGACAGAGTGGGGAGCAGAACAGGCAGACTTACTGAAATACACTGCTGAGGAGAGCAGCGGACCAGATAGCACAGGTCTGCTGCTCCATATGTGGGTTAGCTCCCTTGACAGGGATCGAATTCAGGCCTTAGCAGTGGTAGTGTGATAGCGCGGAGACATAACCCGTAGGCCAGCAAGGAGGCTCCCAAATCGCTGAGTCTCTTATACCATTCAGCACATGTTGGTAAGTTCCACTCTCCTTGAATATATTGACATGATCCTTATTTGACCTTTATGAATATGTAAAGAAAGTGACTGAACTATGAACCTATATTTAGCTAGTTGCTGACTTAGCATGATTTCATGCTTACTGAACCACCTAAGTTTCCTATTGTGTTGCAATTCTGCATTGCTTTTGACATAAAAAGTGACTGATAAGGCTGGATCAATTTAATTTTTGTAAAGATTTATTTCTATTTGTTTTTCATTGATATTTATTATTACTTTATCTTGCATTTATGCGTACAAGAGCTGCGGTGTCAGCCAGAGATGGTGTAGAGGTTGACAGGATTCACCAAAGACAGAGCGGGGAGCAGAACACGTGGATCTACTGAAATACACTGCTGAGGGGGAGCAGCAGGCCAGACAGAAGAGGTCTGGTATCCCATGTGGGTTATCTCCCTGACCAGGGATCAAACTCATGCCACAGTGGCTGGTGTTAATTTGATAGTGCTGGGAGGCCCCAGGCTGGATCAATTTTAAAGAAAATCAACAAAACTAAAACAAAAATTAAATGTTACTGAATAATGTACCCCGAAACAGGGATAATTGTGTGTTCAGGTTAGTCCGCTGTTAAAATTGTAACCCTTAAACCCACTTTAAAATTGCTCAACTCCCCAATTGCATGTGTATGTTCTTACATCACTAGACAATAGAGAGAATAGTGATATGTGAGGTAAATTCAGAAAGTTCTTTCTGACTGACATGTTTACTCATAAAAGCTAAAAGAAATCTAGGAGAAAAAGTTTATTTTTATTAAGCTGGTTTTGAACTTCCATTAAATTTGTCTTAATTACTTTAGTCCCACAGGCAAAATGCCCTGTACTTATTTTTAAATTTTTCAATATATATTAAAAATATTTACTCTCTAGTATTGACAAGATCAGTCTTCACAAGTTTATCCTCTTGTAGTTCTTGTTGCTGTTTTCTTTGTGTTTCTTCCACCTTCTTCCCTGTAAAGAAGTTAGGGAAATTGTATGATTTCCTTTTTCCAGAATTAGCTGACAGGACATGAAATAGTTCAGCAGTTTTTGTCATGGGCCACTCTCTTGTTCCTCTTCCCTGCTGGATAATAACTGTACCAACTCCTGCTTTGAATATCTAAGGAAGTGCCTTCCTCTAATTACTGAAATTTCCACATTATTTCTAGAACAGGTACAGCAGTTTAGGTACTTTGGAAATTGTCTATCCATGACTGTGCTTTTGATCCCTAGTCTAGTACACACCATGAAGCTGAAAAAAAAAAAAAATCCTTTAATAATTGTCAGTAGTACTGGAGGGCACAAATAAATTTTTTACAAGTGTGAGAAGTTCTATAACTGTGCAGTATCATCCCTTGATGAAATATGATATCCAGGCCAGGGAGAGTTTATAAAAGGAGATGGGTGTAGAACATTTTTCCCTTGAATACAGACTGAGTGCCATGAACAGGGTTAAACATACTAGATTTCATGATCTTGTACATGAGAACCGGGGTTATACTATCACCAAAGGTAGTCAAGCTAGGAGAAGCAAGGAGGAAGAATGTGTGTGTACACGCACACACACACACACACACACACACACACACCACCCCACTCCACCCCCACCCCCACCTGAGTAGCCTGAGGTCCGGAGAGAAAAGGAGATAAATCTGATGCTTAGCAACTCATAAATTTGCTGTAGGTGGTGCCTTGTTTTACTCTTCACCCTGAAAATCTCCAACAGTATGCAACTTCACTTCCTTCTCCCCCAAAAAATGCATAGGTGGGGAGTTGTGATGATTTATTGGCTCTGATAATTGCTTAGACTAATCCTTTCCAACACATTAGCCTTGGCCACGATGTACATTTTCTATGCATACTCTTGGCAGTGAAAACATTAGTGTGGACTCTTCTTATTCACACCATTACACTTGGATGTTTGTCCAAAAATTCAAAATGATTTGTCCCCTATGTCTCATAGGAGTTAGATCAACATTAGTCATGACTATATGCTTTCGTTAATACTTACATATCTTCAAGTTTAAACTGATTCTTATCATTTTCAATTTTGGCAGTAAACTACAAAATTGTACAAATTTGCCAAAGATGAATTGAATTTAAAAACTGCCCCGTAAACTGGGCACATGTGTTGATCTGCATCTCTTAGAGAGCAGTTGTCCCCAGTCCTAAAATAAGGTGAAATCTATCACCTACTGACTCCACTATCCACTGCCTCACAAGTTAGGTCCTGGATTGAATCAGCTTTAACTACTGTTTTCAATTAAGACACAATGAGTTAGATTGAAAAGCCAAGGAGTCATGAGCGGATGTTGCCTCTATGTGTGGCAATTGATATCTAGAAAACACAGGACCTCTGCCATGTGGATCAGTCAGTTGAACACTACTGATCAACTTGAAATGATCTAGAGGAAAATCATAATTTCAACCATAAAGAGCAATATTTGCCATAACCGTGATCAACCAAGTACACCAATATTATCCATCCCCTCCATTAACATTTTAGCAACTCAAATTAATAAAAGGGAATGTCTTAGTCCAGAATAATATTACCAAATAGTTAATAAATAGTTTCAAATTAGTTGCTGAGAGAAAATTGCTTTCTAGACTATTAAGATAGAGAAGGTCCTTTGGGGTGAGTACTGGCCAGAGATTAATTTTTATTGACATTTATATCATACCTCTGAGCTTTAGGAAAATAAAAATGGAATCAAATCAGGTCAAGCAAGTACAAATGAGAAGATATTGCTGAGAACTGCATGAGCACCTAAACACCTCAAACCAAATTAAACACAAGCTACTCTGAATTGCAACCCCACCTGTGAATCATGCTGGGGGAGAAAATGCAGAGGGTTTATTTAGAAAGTCTTGGCAGTAGGAAAGTAGGGGGGGGGAAAGCTTCAAAATTGCTAATTTATTTTGCTAAGTATCTCATCAAGTCTAGTAGACACAGGAAGGATTTCAGACTGTCTCATAAAGTGGCTTACAATCAATTGCAGAGCTAGACATTAGTCTAGAATCAAAATGTTATTGCTTTTAGTCACTGAATATAACAGAGCACAGCATGTTATAGAAAGATTGCAGGCCGCCAACACCACTTGGCTTTAGCAGATTTTTTAGCCTTTGCAAATGACAAAAAACTATGTAGAGAAGTAACCTTCCTTTCAAGCAAGTTTCTATTAGTTTATCACCTTAAATTGCAACTTAAAACTTTGTTGCTGAAATAGTTTATTTTCCTTCCTGAAACTCTCCTTCATTACTTTAAATGATCTATTTCTCACCAAGTGTCATATTTATACTGGAGTTCTAGCACTAAAACAAGAGTCATTTCCCTGGGGGGAAAATAGATATTGTCACTTTTGCAAAAGAAATTTTCATTAAAACACGAGCATCTGTGACTCTCAAAAGTGAAATAAAATAGAAAGCTTGCTAAGGCATAAAAATACCTGTTCTCCAAATTACAGGACTTGAACACTACAATTTTGCTGCTGAGGCTGTTGAACATTTTAAGGAGTGCTTCTAATCCCTTTATAGCTCTGTGCTGAATGCAGAAACACTGTTCTCTGGTGAGCCAGTGATCTTAGAAGTGTTCAAAAGTGCTAGTTGGCTTTTGCAAGGTTATGGACAACCTTGTGACCTTTGATTATTCTAAGACCTCCCATAAAGTGATGCGTGTTTTACTAGCATTGGTGAAAGGATTGTGTATAATTCTAACCCAGATCCCACTAACTGGAAACTAACTGCTTAATTCTACTCAAATTCAAATCCCTTGACTCTGTCAAATAGTCTCTGGAAATCTCTATAGACTATACAAAAAAAGAATTTCTAACTTTGGTAAACTATTTTAGTAATCACTGTATTTGAACCAATAACTTGTCCTTTGTTTCAGCACTGAGGTTGGCTATCATCTTAAAGATAGCATGAAAATTCCTAACTTTGATGTTCATGAGTCAAACAAAAATAACGGTTTTGAAATAATCCACTTGTTCACTTTGATCACTATTACAAAGGCTATGTGATTTCCAAAACAAACTTGGTTCTTGCTGGTGCAGTGTCATCAATTTTGCTGAAGTTACTAGTGAAAGAATGACTAAAATAAATTTAGTATAAAACAAAAACTACAATTAAAATGCTTTAGTTATTCTGAAATACTTTTCAAGCTAATTGGAGCTTCTAGCTACATCTCTAAGTATATTAGATTATATAATTTATCATCCTTTTAGTGTCTATCTCAACCCATCTTCTATGCATTTATAATCTTAATCTGATTAGAAAGCAAACCTGCCTTTGATTCTCTAATAATGTGCTAATACTCTGGGTGGTTTGTTCCCTGCCCTCATTGGTCTGTCTGAAAGCATTTCCACTTTTCTCTGTTTAAAATGCAGCTTCCTGGGCCTCCCTGGTGGCACAGAGATTAAAGAAACAGCACCATCAAGCTATTGCCACTGTAGCACGAGTTCAATCCCTGCTGGCCAGGGCAACCTCCATGGCACAGCAGACCTCCCCTGTATTGCCTGCTGCTCCCCTCAGCAGTGTGTTTCAGTAGATCAGCCAGTTCTGCTCCCTACTCTGTCTGGTGAATACTCTCACCCCTCCTGCCCTGCACCTCTAAGCCTACACCCTAGTTCTTGTATGAATAAATAAATCAATCTTTTAAAAAAATGCAACTTCCTGCCAGGTGGTGGGTTTCTTACACTCTCTGCCTACAGCAAATTGTGGGAAGTCTAAAGCTCAAACTTGGACCTTCCTTTCACAAAAGAAGTATAGATAATAGGGACATCTAGATCAAAATAGAGGATATATTGACAAAAAGTCATTTTACCTTTTATATACATTTTTAAAACTTCAAACACTCAAAATACAAAACTTTTTAGACTAACTACTTGAAGATTAATTTTTAATTTTAAATCTATTTACCTTTGAAGAAACATGAACAGCATCACACTATTTTGAGTAGTAGTGGTCATCAATAATATTTACCAATCTACTAATCAATCTGTTCATCTGACAATGCCAGTTAAGAGCAATATGTCATGTTATTCCCTTTGGTACATCTGAAAATGTAAGCTAAATGTAAATTCAGAAAACAAAAACTGCATGCTTAGTATAGTTTTTCCTGTTGACTATTGAGCAACTGTTAGTCTAAATTTTATCAACCTTTGCTTCTAGCTCTAATCTTTGGTGATTGTGTATATTCATTTATACTTACAGATGAAAGTAGAGAAAGATACTGGAATATGCTAAGGAAATGATAAGTTGTAACACTCCACTGATAAATACCACTAATCAGTATTAAATAAAGCAAATCAAATAGAAAATCTCTATTACGGAATAATAGCTGAACACCAAATATCCACAATTTACTAAGATGGGGAAATGACATATGACTCACAAGAATCAATTAATTGATAATTGGATTTTAGACATGGAATCAAACACAGTATACTTATAAATTTATTAAAAATATTTTACCCAATGATTCATAAGAATATGAATGATAGAAATTTATTTGAAATATATTATTTTTATGCTATTTTTATATTGTGACATCTCATTCTATTCAATTTGAATTTAAATGTTATTAGGGTGATTTTATTCCAGCAATTTGGCAATTTACCAGGGCAATAAAATAATTCATTTTAACCAATAACTGCTCACAAAAGGCTTTCTATATTATAGTTGAGTTTTATTGAATTTGAATCTGGTCTGGCATTAACATTGCTGTTAAACGGATACAGCATTTATTGTATTATATAATACCCATTGCCTGCACATTAGCCCACCATTTCCTCAATTACACTTTGGAAAAGTATTTAAAGTAGGGTTCACTTGGATAAAATGAATATTTCATTAATAACATTGCCAAAGAATTAAAACATACACAAACTTAAGAATAACTTGGTTACTTTGCAAACTGTTCTGTAGACCTTAGGAAGATTCAGAATAAATTAAAAGGTGGATTCAAATTGGCCTTTTTTTCTTAAAGATTTATGTATTTATGCATACAATAACTGGGGTACAGGCCAGAGGTGCAAGAATGAGAGGATTTACCAGAGACAGAGTGGGGAACAGAACAGGCAGACTGACTGAAATACACTGCTGAGGAGAGCAGTGGGTGAGACAGGAGAGGTCTGCTGTGCCATGTGGGTAGCTCCCTGATGTCTGGGGATTGAACTCGTGCTACAGAGGCTGCGGAATTCTTCATAGTGCTGTGGTTAACCCCTTGCACCACCAAGGTCAGAATTGGCCTTTTCTAGGAGTCACTACTTTTCTCTTAGTTGATGCTTAGAAAGACTTTAACAATAAAATGGTATAAAGAGTTTTATGTCTAAAAGAGATTAGAATAGCATCTGTCTAGGATTCCAGGATATCTTGAGGGTATGTAATAACAACAAACAGATCACTTACTAAAGGCAAGCAACTTTACTTGATTCACATAATAATTTAATTTAACCTTTATAACATCACAGTGAAGTGCACCCCATTTTATGCCCACTTTATACATGATAACAACGAGATGTAAAGGGACACCTATGGTGTGTTATTAAGAATAAAATAATTATTTGTCATGAAGATGATATGGTTTTCATTTGCTACTGTCATACATTATGTAAATAGTAATAATGCCTGTTATTTTAATGTAACATTTTATTTGAAAGGTATTACTTTAGGGTAGTAACTGAAGTTTTTTTTTTTTTTAATTCATACATTTTTCTGAGTTCTGATTCACATCATGTTGAAAATTATTATTCCTGGGCACGGAAAATTATTTTTCACATTGATTATAATAAATGGAAAATAATCTCCAACCATATGCATTTAGCTTTCAAGGGAACATGATAGTTTCTTGTATGGGTGGGCAAAAAGCCACATATATATATATATGATATATATACACACACACACACATTAACTCAAAGAAGCTAAGCTGAGTGCATTTCACTTAATGCTTCAAAAGTTTGTGTTTATGGGGATCAGAGTGGTAGGAAAAGAAACTCCACATTTAAAATGTAACTGCACCAAGATAGGTAAAAGTTTGTTTAAAATCATCTTCGACTGTCATTGTGGATGGAATTTGTTTTAACCAGAGGAATGTTGAATGAAATGATGACTGAATTCAGAATAGGAAGATCTAAGGTAAAATCCAAACACTGAGTTGGACTTTGGTGCCTGAGAGAATAGAAGCAAGGCTGAGAATATCACTAAGAAATTTTGTGGATTTCGTGTTATTTCAGTTTAACATTTATATTAAGGGGGATTTTACTTTAAAGCTTCAAAAGTATTGCAGGATGTGCAAGGAAAAGCAGATATGTTTCTAAGTAATACAAAGTGAAGAATAAGGGAACTATATTTAGTTGAAGCAGCTTCTTTTCACTTTTACTTGCTTTCCCCCCCCACTCTTTCTACCTGGAATTTCTCTATAATTCTCTCTGCAATTCTACTTCATTTATCTTACACTAAAGATTGGTCTTCTCTGTTCCTGCAATTTTGATAACTAAACTAATCTAACCAGCAGAATTCATTATCTACTTAGTTAAGCTAAGTAATCTCTCCTTGTTCTAATATTCCTTAGAATGTGGTTGGGGATAGCTAGTATCAAATGTATGCCCTTGTCAAATCAGCTATAGCTGGACCAGCACACCACACATGGGTAAGGCAAGGGAGCATCCATTGTGGTTGGGTTACCAAAATATTTTCAAGTATAAGTTTTTCATTGGGTTACTTGTTCATAACAAAACACTGTAATAAATAGATATTAACATTTGGGCAATTGATAAGAAGGATAATTCTCCTAAAGGCCAGGGATGAAGTGTTAAAATAATCCCAAAGCCACCCTGGCAAAGATAGTCAATTAGATTAGCTAGGCTCAAATACTGTGTAAAATATATTTTTTCTAGGTTACTTCTACAACTTATATGAGTAGAAATTTAATGACAAAAAATCAATATAATGGGAAAATGATTTTTCTCACTTTGAGTCATCTCTCCTATGTCAATAAACTATCAGCGGCCAAATGATCAATGTCATCGTTACCTTTAAGTTCTCAAATTAAGGAATTTACAGATGACCTGTTTGTACTCATATTCAAAGGTGACTTTGAAACTAATTCTGCATACTACATAAACTGTATTCATGACTCTAAACCAGACTTGGAAATTTTTTCACTGTATTTTCTTTTATATGTGAATTTATTGCTTTTACTAATTCCAAATTAAGCTTTAGTCTAGAAAGCATAAGTCCTTCCTCTATGTTACAGATCTTCTTGCTCTGTTCATAATGTCTCCTGCTCTGACTGCTGGGAGCTAAATAATTTTAACTGGCTAAAACAACAGATGTTGCTGTTGAGTGGGGAAAAACTAATCTTAAAATACTTTACATTTTTTTTTGCTCAGAAGTCCACTGGAATTATAATTTATTGTGATGACCATAGTATATGTTCTTAATTACTTTCAGTCATTGATGGTATTTTGATAAAATTAAAATTTAGATTTTTATAACTGAATTCTCCCTTCCAGTTATCCCTGTCAATAATCAGCACTGATCCCCCTACTGTATTTAATAAACAATGAAGGAGAGGAATTTAGAAAACATTACTTATTTTGAAAATGAATAAGAACATTTCTAACAAGTTAGAGGATTGTGATAATAGTGTAAGAATAGTGTTCCATTTAAATTTTAGTGATTTGTCTATTAGACTTAAACTACCTCTGTCTCTTGTCCTTTTATGCCTCTTATCTGAACCCACTATTTAACTGTAATGGATGCATAAAATTCCACTTCTGTCAGCCCTTATTCTATCAATCCACTCTCAGAAAAGGATCTAATAACTTGAAGCATATACTCAAAACTTATTAGTAATTCTTAATACTTTTTCCATCCCAGTACATTTTGACAAGCAGTTAGGACTTAATCACCAATTTGGACATCTATTAGATACTACAGGCATAGTACTTTATCAGCATCTCCACACAATGTATCCCTGCCAATTTGTAACCAAAATCAGAGATGGAATGAAATAGTCTATGCCAGAGCACATTCTCCAATAGGAGTTACTCTCAAATCATGTTTGAAAGGTTATATTCAATATCATATTTAAAGTTTTTACTGATAGAATGATGCATGTTAGCTTGCTAAGGCTGCTATATCAAAATAGCATACACAGGGACTATTGAACAATAAAATTTTCTCAATTCCATGGTCTGGAAGTTCATAATCAAGGCTTAGGTTCTTCTGAGTCCTTTCTCCTTAGCTTACTCATAGTCAGCTCACTGTGAACTCACTGTGGCCTTTTTTGTGTGCATATGCACCCCTGGTGTGTATCTTCAAAGATGTTCCTTTTAGAAGGATTCACTCAAAGTAGACACCTCTGTTAAGGCTCTGTCTTCAATGAGCACACTAATTATATTAACAATCTGATTCTGAGGTATTTGAAGTTTGAACTTGACCATGAGTTTTGAAGGGACATATCGCTCCCTATAACAAATGTTCATGAAGTCGATGGTGAAAACACATTAGAAGAAGCAGTGCAGAAAGCTTAAAATATTTGTGGAAGGACTGCCATTTAAGAAAAATAGTCTAGAAATTGAACAGTTTTATTAAATAGTTGTAAAATTTGTGTTTGCTTATATCAGCCACAGTTGAGCCCTCTGGGCCACTGTTGTTGAAAGCAAGACCTAACTCTTGCTGCTGGTTATTGGACGCCTGTGAACAGTGGATCTTCATGGCATTCTGGAGAGATTTGTGTACTGTTGCTCCTGTGATATTACCAATTAAAAATAAGGAATAGAAACTAGAGGCTACAATATTTTGTAGTTTACATAAAAATTTTATTTTGAGTGGGGATGGTAGTTTACTTTGACATATGCCAGTAAAAAATATGGAAAAAATGATCAGATAGACCTTGTTTTCTTTTACCTCCCCATTTTATTAACTCTGAAGTTCTGAAAGTAGCCCCAAATAAATCCCTATTAGATGGCACTTTCCTTCAACCTTTAAAACTGCTGATTGAAGCAACACAAAGATGCTAAGAATGTTTTAAACATTCTCTGGCAAACATTGGGAGATTTCTAATTTTAAAATATTCTTAGTGTGCAAATTTATCACCTAGAACAATGCCTATCACTTCGGTAGTTCCTAATAAATAGTGGCTGTGGAGGGGATCTGTCATGCTGTTTCCTGTACTTGCAGGGCATCTTGCACCTGTTTCTGTCAGTGTTCACTGTATTGCATAATGTTCACACAGTCCCATGTTGTCACCCTCACCAGACTGCACACCTGATTCATTTCTGTATCCACAGGATATAACAAAATACTTGATGTATGAATGATGCTGGGAAAAAAAATTCCTTGACCAAAGGACACAAGAAACATGCGTTTTAGTAATTGTCCTGACAGAACTAGCTTTGGATGGCACCGTGTTTGGTAATTGCAAAAATGCCTCCAGAAAATGGACATTTTCTCTGACTCTTTCCATCCTTTAAAAAGGGTATTTCTAACATTGGTTGTGGGTGCAAGGACCAAATATTCCCAAGAAGGATAAAGCTGATAATAAAGTTCACAACAGAGTATGGGTCATTGATTTCATATCCTTGTTAGGGATGGAGTTTGGTGACTCAATTATGGATTCTTGGAATGAACAGTAGACATTGAGTGTTCAGGATGAAAAGTAGGAGGGTGAGGTCTTTGGTAAGTCACTGCCTTTGATGTTCTCACTGTCAATATAGGATTTAATCTAGATGAAATCTAGTGATATTTGTGAGGTAGTGGAAAGGAGTAGAACTGTCACCAATTCCATCTGCATATTGATCTTCATTAATGTGGATACATTTAAATCGTACTTATTTTCCTATTCTGGTATATATTGAGAGATCTGAAATTTATGACATCTGTATTTGCTCAGTCACTGTGTTTCTTTTGGTAATTGTTTGTTTTGGTGATTTGATTGTGAGTTGATGAGGGGGAGGGCAAAAGTAGAGGAAATTGAAATTCTACACATTATATAACATAGTTGATAAAAGGTCTGCTAATAAAGGATGATTATTGCCTAATATAGAAATTAAAAACTATCAACAGAGTAGAATAGGATAAAACATTTAAGCAGTGTTTTGAATTAAGCATTAGTACAATGTATAGATGTAATGTATTGAAAATATCACTTTCTGTAATTTTTGAAGTTATGAAAGTTTTACATTTTGTATACTTCTCTTGGCTTAACAAGATATTAGGAAACAATATCAAAAAATTAAAAATCTGATTTCTAGTAGGATCAACACTTTATGTGTTGGAATGCTTTTCTTCCATGTAGCAACTCCAAGGACTAGCTTTAATGATATTCAGTATAAATGGAGGCACAAAAAGTTTAATTGATTTTCTCAGTCTGCTACAGGAATTAGGAGAAAGTTGACATAATGGGGAAATCACCACTCTGGAAATTAAGAGATGTAAAATTTAGTCTGGTGTGTCACTGCTTATCAGCTGAAGACAATTAATTTAATGGAACTAAAGAAATGTTGACTGAGCATTTACTACTTACCTTGCATGGTGCTAGGCACTGAAAACATAAAGATGGAGACACAGCCTCTTTAATCTCAACTGCCTTCTTAAATGACAAGAGTATTGTACATGGTAGGTAGTCCAGTCAAAAGGGACAGCCTGCACAGTCTCAAAGACTTGAAATTGTCTTCATTTATTCCACAGCTTTGGAATAAAGTGAGCATTCCATTGACAATGCAAAGTAGTATACTTTCAAGAACACTTCATTGTTACATATGCCAGTACAAAAAGTTTTGAGAGTCATAGTAAAAATTTTGGACTTCGTTCATGAAAGTTTTCCGAAATTTCAACATGAACATTCTCTGATACATACTTTGCAATGTTCTATTTAAGTTAAAATGGATTTTTATCAAATGGTAAATGTGAATACATTACTAATAAATTAAAATACAAATGAAGTTGTAAATGTAGGTTAGAGACAAATTATAAAAGATCTTGGATTCTATGCTATAAATATTTTGGTGGCTATAAATATTTTAAGAACCAAAATGTCATGAGTTGCTCAACAGAATACGGTAAATACGAAGGGATGCTTAAAAGCAGGAAATCTGTTTGGAATCAATAGCCCTGCATTTCTGGCTCTGCCTCACTACTTACTAGAAATGCAGTCTTGGAAGAGACATGTCAGTTTTGAAAGGCTTCCTATCTTATCTGTGAATAAGATAACATCTGAGTTAATAGTGCCTGGTACACAATAAGCAAGGATAGAATGGTAGTTAACATTTTTTATTTAATCCTGGAACAGAGTAATTGTGGGAATGAAGGGAATTGGTGGAACAACTTTGACATAAGTAACATTAACACAATTGATTAGTAAAATGCATTTATTTTTTAATTTTTTTTAAGATTTATTTATGTATGCATACAAGAGCTGGAGTATAGGCCAGAGGTTGGGGTGTGTGTGAGAGGATTCACCAGAGACGTAGTGGGGAGCATAATGGACAGACTGGCTGAAATACACTGCTGAGGGGAGCAGCAGGACAGACAGTGGAGGTCTGGTGCGCCATGTGGGTAGCTCCCTGGCCGGCCAGGGATTGAACTGGTGCTGCAGCAGCTGTGGATAGTTTCATAGTGCTGTGCTTAACCCCCTGTTACACCAGGGAGAGCCCAGTAAAATGTATTTAAATAGGAAAATCTTTTCATTAACTACTTCCTATAGATAAAGGTGGAGGGAACAAACTTTCAGACTTGTCCAGGACTCAGAATATTCTTGACACATAGGATTTTCCATGAATGTTAGCATCTATTTTTCAGTTGTTCATTTACAATTAGATTATTAATATATTTTCACTTAAGTTGTTATAAGAATTAACTAAGTGTGGCACTAGGTAAAAAGTTTAGATAATTCCTTAGTGCCTGCTCAAATCCCCAATGAGCAGGTTAAAAGTTTTACCCTTCCTCTACATGACTGGTACTCCACAAAATACAGCTTTAAGATGAGAGGGGATAGAGGGATCAGTTTTATGTTTTTTGATGAATCAGATGGATACTAAATGTTAATGTTGAATAGGTAAATGAAAATAGGAATCTGGAGCACATAGAGCAGTCTGAATTAGAGATGTAATGCATTATACCAAGTAATGATTGATATGGCAAGCTGTACATGGATCATGAAGAGAAGGGCACCTGCTTAGAAGAGATTGTTGCAGAGACATCACTGATATGAGAAAGAAACTATCAAGTAGATGCTTTCAGGTATCTAGTCTGGGATGGCAGCTTGGCTTATTTTTAATAAGGGAAATCAAGTGCACACTTGATTGTGCATTTTACATAATGCCTGGAGGATGATGCAAGTGGGTAGCAGCGGGGAGCAAGAAGCAAGTGGATTACATTGTTCTCTAAGGGCCTTAAGAAAAACCTAAAACTTAAATTTCAAATTCAAGAACTTGTGGGCTTTGTGTTGTCTTCAATAAAATTAATGCTATAATAAAAATATATTTGTTCCTTTGATAATTCAGAAGACATTTCATAATACTGTTTTGTGTTCCAAGTTGATTTTTTTAATACACCCTTATGTAAGCTTAGAAGCTCTAGTTAATAAAGTGTTTTAACTATTACCATTTTTAATAAGGCTAAGGTTGGAAAATAAAACACAACTGAAATGCAATAGAATGAAATCCCAACACATCATGACACCACATGCACTTTCAAAAATATTCATGATCTAAGCATTAATGCAAATAAGTTGTTGAACAATCCTTTTGAGTTCACCATTTTTCATTTTTCTCTTTAAAGTATACTACTTACTTGCCTTATTTTTAATTGAGCTTGAGTTTCTCCAATGAAGCTGTATGTAAACTCCCTCATTAAAATCACATGGGAACTAGAAGTTGGGTAGAAATCCACAAAATCCGGAGGAGGAAATGGTGACAAGTGGAATGGGATAGCCAACTTCACACATCCTTTGTAGTGAGAACATTTATGTCAGTCTATCTGTTCAGGAAGAATACTTCCAGTTACTCCCTGAAATCCACACAGCCTGCTCATTTTTTTTCAAATTAGAAATGGAAGTTAGTCCAGCCTAACCCTTTCCCCCACACGAGGGTTCGCATTACATGCTCCCTCAGTAATTCCACTGTAGGAGGTGCTAACCCCAGACTGCATGATTAGTGGCACAATGGCTCGGATTGAATTTGCTGGCTGCAGAATTCATTGCAGAAAGATCAAGACAGGACTTGGTGTGTGGGAGTTGAATGAAAGGACTTCAAAATTAAAAATACCCCTCTGAAACTCAAAGAATGAACTTGCAAACTAGTGCTTTGGCACAAGGCCATAATGGGTTTCTCTGTGTTGGGAGTAATGCAAATCATTGCTGAGTCGAAAGATGTTCCTGTGAAAGCTTTTAATTTCATAAGAAAGAGAATTGCCCATAATCATTGTGTTATTAATACATAAAAACAGGCTAACATAAGCCATAGATTAACCATTGTTTTTTAATTTAACACCCTGGAGAGGTAAAGTCAGGTAATTATGCTTTATCACCAAACAGTAAGCACAGATTTGTCTTTTGTGATGCCTTTGTAACAGCATGCAAAATCTTCAGTTGAGAGGTCCCTAATAACACCTTGTACATTTTACAATATGATATTCTGTCCTTAAGTTGGAAATGATAGGTGCTTATTTATACTCTTGGCAATATTCAAAAGCCTCAGCACAAAGATGACTTTTACTGAAAATCATATGTGATTGTACTTGTTTAAGGACACACAAACATTCAGAACTACTTACCACAGATGTGGGAAATGTTCTGTTTATCCTATTATGTATAATCAGATTAACCTTTCCTTTTGTGCTATAATTATTACACAAAATGGCAAGGTTCATTTGGTGAGACATGACTTTCTTCTAATGAGCTCACTTATGTAAATCTCTTGATTAAAAGAGAAATAAGAGAAATGGGAGCAATTAGCACAACTTGGCCAGACAAAAACTAATATGAATCAGCTAAAATTAAAGAGGGGCTCAAGTGATTTGCTTTGAATCTTAGATCACTCCCTTTATAGTTCCACAATTAACACTTTAGTTTGAGTTTTAATTCTTCAACCTCGATTATTTTGCTTCTCACCTGTTTTTTCAATAATTCATTTGACAAATAATTTTCTGGAATAGTCTCTCTAAAATATTCCTGAGCATGTAGCAAGCAAAATGGCTCAAAAAACTTCAACAGGCACCTTTCAACACATACATTATAAATTCTCACATAGTAAGTACCCCTCTAGGTGATCACTTCAAGCTCTTTTAGAGGTTACAAATTGGCAGCCAGGGGAGGCAGTCTTTGACAAAAGCGATTTGTTTGATCTACACATATATATTTTTTTTAATTTTTTTCAAAGATTTGTTTATGCATATAAGAACTGGGGTACAGGCCAGAGGTGTTGGGGGTAGAGGATTCACCAGAGACAGAGCAGGGAGCAGAACAGGCAGACTGACTGAAATACACTGCTGAGGGGAGCAGTGGGCAAGTCAGGAGAGTTCTGCTGCACCGTGTGGGTAGCTCCCTGGGTGGGGATTTAACTCATGTTGCTGTGGGTGCAGACAGCTTCATAGGTTGCATCTTTTTTTTTTTAAGATTAATTTATTTATACAAGTACTGGGTATAGTCAGAAGCGCGGGAGGGTGAGAGAATTCACCAAAGTGGGGAACGGACCAGGCAGACTGATGAAATACATTGCTGAGGGGAGCAGCAGGCACAGCAGGAGAGGTCTGCGCGCCATGTGGAACCCTCGCAGGTAGCCGGGGAGTGAACCTGTGCTGCAGAGGCCCGGGCAGCTTTGCAGCCCAGCGCTCAACCGCAGGGCCACCAGGGGAGGCCCCATAGGTTGCATCTTAACCCCTTGCTCCATCAGGGAGCCCCTACCCATATTTTTCACTGTTGGAATCTGTTTTATTTTTAAATCAGAAGAGATCTAATTTTTAAAAAGCACATATTCTAGCAACAAAATACTCATACCCTTGGGACAATTGTATCTGGAGATGGGGGAGGTTGCCTTCTTTACCCAAGAAGGAGGCTCTAGAGTTTGCCAGAACCCCAAAGTTTTATCGATTTATACCTGGTCTGCTTCATTCATTCATTTCCTCTGCCCTAGTTATTATAGTTTGCAACTCCTGTTTTATGTTATTCTCTTACAAAGGCCTTCTACATAAGCCTAATTGATTTTATCTTGATCTTCTGTGTCTCCATGTTCTGTGTTTCCTGACCATCTGAAGTGCCTTCTTCAATATATACCCTGATTTTAGAATCTCTTCCAAGTTTTCCTCTTTCAATAATATTCCCCATCTGCTTCTGCCCTGAAGTTTGTGCCCACCTTAATGTCTTAGATTATTTTTTTGTCTGTAGAGCTTACTACTTGGTATTTGGTCTTAAAAACATTACATAATCCCTAATATTCCTTATGTTATTTATTTCTCAAAATATTTTACAAACTGAGGATTGTGGAAATTATATCTGTATTTATAAATACAGTTTACCAAATGATGCAAATAAAAGACATTCAATAAATGTTGAAAGTTGAATTATAACAGATACTGTTTGGGGTACTTGAAATCTAAGTAAGAACAAAAATTGTCTTTTCCATTGGTAATCTGTTGTGTAGCAGAAGAAGATTATTTTACAGGCTGGAAATTGCAGTGTAATATGAAAAAGCCTATATCACTTTTTAAACTAATATAATTGATTAAATACCTGCCTCTAGGCACTGTTGTATTTTCCCTGCAGCTTATATAATCTGCATGATTTTGAAGGCAGGTCCTTGGAAAACAAGTTTTAAATACATTCGAAGGATGTCTAGTTTTAAGTTATGGAGTCAAGACATAAACCAGCAACTGAGTCAAAGGACCTAAGAATGGAAGGAATATATATATATATATATATATATATATATATATATATATATATATATATATATATTATGATGAGTTTGGATGCTTTCCTACTTAGGGGTGCTATGCAGAGTTGTTCTGGAATGCTTCCAAATCCGTCATAGAGAGAAGGGCAATGCTTGTAACTGTGTGTACAATTCAATTAAAGGAGTAGTAAGTATAAAGTTCATGATGTATTTAGGGCTTATTGAGCAGCTAAGTATAATTAGAACACCTGATATAGCAGAATCCAGTGAGATTCTAAGGAATTTGGACATTTTCCTATGGAGATTGGAAAACACTGAGACTTTATAAGGATATGTAGTGAGGCTTGGCTGATGTACTGGGAATGAGTCACCAAGTATGCAGTAGTCCAAGTCATACTTACTCGGGTGTGAACCCAGCAGCAAATTCAAGTGTCAATCAGAAAACAAAGGGGAGTTAAATTCTAGGAAACTTAAGAGGAAGGGGTCTGACCTGACTTCAAAATTTCCAACTTGCTGTTGGCATTACTAGAAATGGGAAAGTCAGGAGGAGGAACAGATTTGAAACAGTAAGAGATAGGGCATGTATTTTGTAAATATATCACAGGTGCCTTATCAGGATCTTATTTTCTTTTATATTCAGTATCTCAAATTGAATCCATAACTCCTTGACAAAGTTCTACTTCTTTTTGGTACTGAGCACAAATTCTCCCTTAAAGGCTGTCAGGTTCTCTCTGTCAACTCATTTTGTTTTCTTCTCAGAATCCCTATAAGTATTCTCTAAATACCCACGTATATGTGATGGCAGGTCAGTAGTGTTTTTCATAGTTTTATATGTCACACAACCGTGAACACATTTTCTTTTTTGTTCAATCCTTTATGAAGGTTGTTGCCAGTATTTCAAGAGAGATTTTTTCTTTTTAAACCCCTATAAGTAAAGACTGCCCTTTTTTATTATCTTATTATCTACTATGTATCCTTTAAAATGTTTATGGAAGTGAATGACCAAAAGTTTAGCAATGGACTTACATTATATCAGATATTGATATACAAAACAGTAAATGTCTCAAGTTATGATAAAAATTTGACTATATGTATGCACATGACATCATAAATTACATGTAAAATTTAGAATACATTTATAAAGACTTTTTGGCTCAATTTATTCTTCTCTTAGGCCATTTGTTGTGATTTTAGAAAAAAATAAACTAATTTTAACCTCAAGGATAAGATTTTCTCCTGTGTTTTGCTTTATTCTGTAGATAAATGTTTGTTGAACACATGCTCTGAGATAAGTGCCGCTCTGGGCACTGGAAACATGCAAGTGAATAAAATAGACAAGACACTTGCTCTCCTGAGTCCACAGTCTACAGTCTACAGGCAACAAGTAGACGGATATCTAGCTACTTTTCAAGGGATTTGAGTAGAAGGTTGCCAAAGATGTTGAAGGTGATACAGCATTTTACCAGTCAGTTTGTTTTTAAATGGCAATGAATGTTAATTACTACTAATATTTTTCAATTAAGTTTTTTTTTTCTAGCAAGCTATGTCCTTATCAAACTTTTAATGGATGAGGATTACCTTTTTTTTTTCATTTTTAATTTATTTATTTATATGTATTTTATGTCATTGTTCATTTTTAAACATTTGTTTTTGTTTTTTTTTTTCCCAGTCCCTATAGAATTTCCTCACCAATTCACCCATGTACCCTCACCATAGTACCCTGTGCTCCTCTCTCCCTCCTTAAAGCCCCTCTTCCTCCTCCTCCCCTGCAGGATATCTCTGGTTTGTTTTTGTCTTGTTATGTTGTGTTTTGTCTTGGTACTATTTTCTTCCCCTGATGTCTTACTTGGTTTCCTATATTCCTGCTATAAGTGAAACCATCCAGTATTTTTCTTTTTCCTTCTGACTTATTTCACTGAGCATAATTCCTTCTAGCTCCATCCTGTTGCCTTTTGATTGCAGGAAAAATTACTTCTTTAAAGTATTAACTTCTATATTCTCTTCAGTTTTTCATACATTAAACCCCATACCATCTTCAATGGCATAGTTCCATAATTATGTGTGTCCCTTGGCTCATTTTTTTTTTCTAGTAGCTTTCTGAACACACACACAAAAAAATAGCAACATCAAAGGGATGCATCCTGAAGCCTGAGAATATGCTTCATTTTCCTGCCTAATAATTCTGTCTTTGCTTCAATTTTATCATCTGCCATGTCAAAACTTATATTTTCTATTTGTAAGGTATTTAGAATGCAGCATTACCCAGTGAGGCCTAAGAGATCTAGGAAGTTAGGGGTATATAAGCCCCACATTGCATTATCAGTTTTGGTATTTAATTATTTATTTATTTATTTATTTATTTTCATGTTTAAACTTCTTACCATTATATTCTAGTATTTCTTCAGATAAACTAATTTTATTTTTATTGGATAATTCTTTGTCCATATATACATTGCAATTCTAATATGAAAGTAACAAATGTCTCATTTACCACCTTTTTCCAGATCATTAAAAAAGAGAGTAAATGAGATTGAACCTAACGACCACCCTGTACCTGTAAGGGAAGAATGTTCTACTGTGTTTTATGATCCTTTTTTACAAACCATTAGCTAATAGTCCAGCTAGTACACATTTATTTTTAAACTACAGTGAGAAGAGAAGAGTGACAAAATCTTAACATGATTATTGTGTTTATTTTGGGATCATGATAATAAAGTAGAAATGCCTGTTTGTTTTTTATCAACTGTACTTGAAAGAATGTTGTGTTAAAATATTTTCATATGATAGAATGGGGAGATAGTACATTTTATTACCTCTAATTACCTAATAGAATGAAAAGCTTATTTTGAAAACTGGTTGCTTTTGAATTAAGAAGTTGACCCAGGTCATAATGCTGTATTAATCCTTTTTATGTTTCCTAAGTTAATTTTACAAGACACACATACACAAAAATTACAAGTCACTTTGCCATTTGTCTGAAAGCTTCCTTTAATTCCCTTTGCCTGCCATTACTTGGTAAAACATTTCATCTTTGAAGATATAATTCAAGTATGAAAACAGTCACTCATATCCTCTCTCCGTTGTTGTCAGTAAGCCAAGTTATACATATTTAGTTCCTTAATCTTCGCTCATAATTGATTCTCACCAGCTGCTTAATCGTTGTAGTGGTTCCTCTAATTTGCAAGAATGGTAGGGGGAAAACAGATACATTTTAACTGCCTTGAAAATGAAAATGTCAAAATGGAAGGTTGAAGAGTAACTGTACACTACTCTATTGTTAAAAGTTCTGGAGTCCACGGTTTCTCTGATCTTCAGTTGCACCACTATTAACAATTTAAAATGTTCAGAATACTGAACAGGAATTGTTAACATGTAGCTAAGTATTAAGGCAATATAAAAAAAGCTTTCAAGCAAAAATACAAGTTATATTTTGTTTATGCTTGCAGAATTACCATTTCTTTTCATGTGCCCAATTATTTAAAAGTAACTGATTCCATTTATCTTGTGTCATATTTGATATTTATAACAATTCTTTGGTATGATTACCTTATTCATATATGTGTGTTTTAAATATCAAAATGTGCACCCTAGATTTGATGCATAATATATTTTGACAATATTGTACTTCATTTTCAACACCTATTTTTTAGTAGCAATTTGTATTTTTTTTCCAGTGTTGTACTGAGTCTGTCAAATATTTTAAGAGAAATAGTTAATAAGTTGTATGTAGAACACCTATGCAAGAAGACCTTGAGTTGGGTTTTCTGGTTTAAAAAGAATCATATTGCATTTGGTAAAGAAGGTTAGGTATAAATGAGACTATTTTTCTACAAAAAGTGAAAATACAGGTAGTTACAGGAGAGTTAGCCATTCTGTTATGTCAATACATAAACAGAATTTTCATTTATAAACTGGAAGTTATTCTATTTAAAATACACATTAAATGAGAATATAGAGGGAACAACTAAATTTTCCCCAGAATTTGACATTCATTGAATCATTATAACATGAGATCAAAAACTTTGACAATGTTTTCAAACAGACTTTGACCTTGTGAGGTTATTTGGAGCTTGATACTTTTATCTTTGCAATGGCCTTACATGTATTAAATAGATGCATGTCTTTGTTGTGAGAATGATTGAAGAATCAGTCATTGTTTAAAAGTCACTTTAGGATGGGCCTTCCTGGTGGTGCAGCGGTTGAGCACTGGGTTGTGAAGCTGCCAGCAGCCTCTGCATCACAAGTTCAATCCCCGGCTGCTCCCCGGCCACCGGGAGAGGGTCCCACATGGCGCGCAGACCTCTCCTGCCGCCCACTGCTCCCTTCAGCAGTGTACTTTGGTCTTTCTGCCTGCTTTGCTCCTCGCTCTGGCTCTGGTGAATTCTCTCACCCTCCTGTGCTTCTGACTGTAGCCAGTGCTTGTATAAATAAATAAATAAATCTTTAAAAAATATTTAAAAAATATTAAAACAGTCACTTTAATTTATAGCTTCTAGATGAAGTGGTGGACACTGACTGAAATAACAGAGCCACACATATCAATAATATGGTAATTTCAAATTATCATTTCCAAGACTTTGTTTCCTCCTCAAAGGGGAGACAATTATGCCTATGTCATATATGTGTTATGAAGCATAAGTAAACTAGTCTGTATATAGAATTATTACAACATCTGAAGACTTACTATTAACATGACTAGATCATGTAACAGTTACCCTTTCCAAGCAGACCTAGCATAATTCCAAGTTAGACTGTGTGTAATTTCCAAGATTGTGAATAAAGTTCTCTTTTTTGTGCATCTTCAGAAGTATAATAAATTTATCCCAGAAGTCATCAGAATGACAACTTGCTTTTCATTCTTAAATGCATCTCCTCAATTGAACAAGTGAATCTTAACCTAAGTTACATTAAATAATAGACAAGTTTTTTTAAAAAAACACTTTGAATAGGGAAATTATGATATAATAATCTTGTGGGGGAAACATAAAAAAAATTGCATGGTACAATACAGTTGCTGGAGGGCCACAGTTGAACAATCATTTCACATGTGGCATCACTGGCATTAATCAAACAATAAATTATTATAGAGAAGAGTGATGTTATTTGCCAAAGAAAAACAAATATATATTTTTTTTAACTATCAATAGGGATTTCAAGGTTGATGAATGTACGGGAAATGGTCTGGGAAAATTATTTAGCAAGAAAAATAAAAAGCAGAGATGGGGTATAATCATTGACAGTGATATGAAGACAAGAAAAGTAGTAGCAAGCTGCTTTTTTCGTCTGTTGTCATTTATTGTCTTTCCTGTTCAAATTTTGTGAGAATTACATCTTTGGTTCATTTTGGTTTCTTTAAGAGTATCACTTTTTCCCTAAAGATGTCTGAAAGAGTAGATTATGCTATTTTCCTTTTTTTTTTGGAACAATCCAATAGTAATGAACCTACACTCTTCTGTATGAAACTTTAGGGATCTCCTAATCACATAGACCTATGAGAAGCATAAAGTCAAAAGGATGATTTCAAATTCTGAATCTCTTTAACCAGGCATGCAATTAAATTCCCCAAATATATATGAGACCAACACTAGAATTTTTGGGGTGGGAAAATGATTTATTTGCTAGAGATTCTTATAGTCAGTACTCCTGACATGTTTGCTGCAATATGACTTTCTCAGTAGAGCAGGCTCACTGATAGTCCCCTGTGGGCATGGTGCTTCAATTCACTCTGGCCTTGTTCAGTGTCCTTCCTCCTTCCTTTCTATTTATCTGAATCCTGCTGCTTCCCAAAGACCCAGACTTTACTAGGAGAAGCAGGTGATAGGATGGTTAATTTTGCAAATATGATGAAAGCTGTGGAGCCCTAATAAGTTTTTCTACAGATGAAGAACTAATACTCAGAGCAGTGGAGGTAGGACAGTGCCCACTTCATAGGAATGCATATTCCACTATGTCCTGCTGTAAACATTCTCACAATCCTCTTATTTTTGACAAGTTGTAGAGTTTGGGCAGATATATTGATATATTTGGGTCATACATGAGAATGTGAGAGAGGTGTTTTTTCGAAGACATTTTATCTTTTATGTCTTTTATCGAAATGCTGCTCTTAGTTGTTCTGTGGAAAACTCATTTTAGGGACAAGTTAAATGGTGTTTACATTAATTTATGCAAAGAAAGATGCCTTGAAACCAGGGTCTGACATGGGAGGTGAAGAATTTCTGAAAGAAGGGATGAGGAGTCACAAATAATGACCATATTTTTAGTTGGGGAAAATGAATGAATGGATATTGATAAGATTTGCTGAAATACCAACTGTAGGACAGAAAGCAATGTTATCCAGAGGACCCTGAGTTCCGTATTAGAATTGCTGAATTCAAATTGTCCATATGATGTCCATATTGAGATATCCAGGGGCAGGAGGATAAATTCTGGAGTACAGAACACAGGCAAGTTGAAGATAGAATTTCAGGAGCAAATGGAAGTCACAGGAGTGGAGATTTGTTCAGTTAGCCTGAAAACAAAATTGCAAACCACCAAAAAAAATTCTAATCAAACATTCCAAAACACAGAATAATTATCAGATGCTGCTAAGTTATGCCAGGTATTTAAATGCACCATGGTGCATTTAGTAAGTTCATGTAATACAGAAATTGACCCCTGTGTTTACTTTGGCTTCCTTGAACTAGAGCCATGTTTTATTCTGTGGTAGACCATGAGGTACCTTGAAAAATGCCTTGCAGCATGTGCGTGTGTGAGTGTGTGTGTGTGTGTGCACGCGCGTTGACTGACAAAACTTTGATGATCTTTCTTCTAACTTAAGCAGAAAAGAGATTCTATTCTCATCTGGTCACTAAAACAATTCAGCCTCAATCCAGGGAGGCAAAGAATTGTAAATTTGGGGATTACATTAGAGAAAAACTAGAAAATCTCTCAAGGTCTCATATGTACATATAATAAATAATCTTGAATATTTTTCAAGTGATTCCTACCTTTCTGGTATTTCCCAGCTGTCATCTAATGACTATAAATTGATCAGGTTAATGAATGCCTATTAGGCATTAGGCACTACTTTTCGGGCCTCCCTGGTGGCACAAGGGTTAAGATGCAACCTATGAAGCTATCCGCAGCTTCTGCAGCATGAGTTTGATTCCCGGTGAGCCAGGGAGCAACTCACATGGCTCAGCAGACCTCTCCTGACTCGCCCGCTGCTCCCCTCAGCAGTGTATTTCAGTCAATCTGCCTGCTCTGTTCCCCACTCTGTCTCTGGTGAATCCTCTCACCCCCATGCACCTGTAGCCTGTACCCCAGCTCTTGTATACATAAATAAATAAATATTTTTTTAAAAAAATAAAACAAGAAACACTGCTTTTCCATCTTTTATTTCAGAACTCACTTCAAGTCAATTGAATACCACATTCTAAGAAATGCCAGAATATCAATAAACTAATGTTTGCTTTCCTCTAAAGAACCTCAGTTAAATGGCAATAACTCTTAGAACATATTTTTTTCTGTCTCATGTGGTCTGAATGGTTTACTCATTGAAAAAACTCAGAATGGGGGAGATCAACCTGGAAAAGTAGGAAATAAAGTATATGCCACTCATTTTATATGATGTAAACCAACTGAAGGCAAATAAACTGGATGAATCTGCCAGGGAAGGTTTATTGATTCTTGTTTGATGACTAAAATGTGCCTTGAGAGTTTAATTGATATGAACACAGTACTAAAGTGTGATATCACTATTGGTGTTCTGCCAGTTTTAGGATAAAAAATAACTGAGATTTACAAAGATAAGTATTTAGTTAATAATTTCAGCTATCCAAATCTTGACCACTGTTCTCTAGCATATCACTTCTAAAGTAAATCACAATTGATTCCAATTTAAACTAATTCTGTTCCATAAAACTCTTACTGTATAATTAGAATACAGACTAATGTTGGATAATCAACTTTTTATCTATTATGAACTTATTATTTTCAATTACTTAACTTTTTAGATGTAATCATTTTTCTGGATTGTAGCATGTTTTTCCCTGTAGAAATATAATTAACTTGAACATATGGGACACTTGTTCCACAGCATGGACTAAAACATTCAAAGGGGCATAATTAATTGAAATACCAGGAAACAGCATGCTTATAGAAGCATAGTAAAATTCAGAATAATAATTTTTGTCTAATCTGTGTTCTAAATATTTGAAAGATGAAGACAACTGGTAAAAAAAAAATAATAGTTGGAACTCAAAATTTACCTTCAAGCAGTGTATTGAATTTATTGATAAAGCAATCCTCTGTAAAAGCATAAATCAAATGCATAAAGAGGCAAAGAATACAACTAAATAACAATGGCAAAAGTTCCTTTTTTCCTTTTGCATTGCTATGTTTACCTCGTGAAAGACTTGTAGCCTTTATAAAATTGAAGAATTCCAAGTGTTTATAAGATAGGTAATGCTGTTAATACTTCCATATTTTAGTTATTGTGGCTATAAGAAATCTCAACAGAAATTTACATTTCAATCTTTTAATACTAGACACAGATATTTTTATAAAATTTTCATGGATGGTTTTAAAATAAGTCAGCTGACTGGTGTTTATTCTATTGTTAAAGGAGACATTCATGGAGTAGAAAATGCTGCTATTTAAAATGTAAAGGAGTACTAAAAAACATTTATCAAAGGTAGTTTTATGAGCTATTATTAAAAACATTCCCAAATTAATTGAAGTTATTCACAAAAATAAAATGGAAGAAACAAAGCTGACTTTTTAAATCTGGTTTTTAAAGATCTTGAGGTGTCTAACATTATAGTGAATGGTATCATTGAAGAAAGTCCCTTATACATACAACACAAATAACAATAAAGGTGCATACCAAATGATATGGACCAGGTATGTGTGTGTGACTGGTGTGTACAAAATATGTGTACATAGGCCAAATGGAATGAGTTTGTGTTTTGACTAGCTCTGTATGTAAGTGGGTACAGGATAGTATTTTGTGCAAACTTACCTGAATTCAAATACTGGACACTTTACTGAGCTACTTGAAGAAATTATCCTATAGATTTTTCCTTCTGGACAAAAAAGAATACCTTCTGATTACATTGTATTGTGAGGAATAATATCATGATAAGTGCAAAATATCTAGAACAGTTGTTGGTACAACTAATGACTTGGTCTGCATATGCAAATTTGGCTTCAAAGCTCAAACTAAATGACATAACTTAGTTTTTTTTTTCAATATCTATAGTTAGATGAGGAAATTCCTTATGTAAGAGTTAGGTTGGAAGATGAGATAGCATTTTAATTTTTAAGATACACAGGAGATTCTGATTCTATCACTTCATCATGAGAACTGACAGTTTCAGGGAGAAGAAACTGGAAATAGCCACCAGGCCAGGCGTGATCTTTACCTTTATGTGCATCACTCAATAATTTAACTGAGGAAGGAGGTAGATTAATGACTTAAATGTTAGGGTAGTGTTTTATCATTACCCACCTACCCTAAGTAAAGGAAGGAGGTATTTACCATATTTCTTTCCATGGCCTCTTGAATGAAATATTTTTGATATATAAACATGTTATCTTTGTATATTCAATAGTTGTAGAAAGGCAAATATCGTACAAAGTGACAAAACATTAAAGTGAACAACACTGGCTTATATAATCAGATGAAATGGGCTGATACTCTTAGAAGACTACTTGTCAATTCTGTCAATCTCCATCAATCACTTAAACTCTGCCTCATCTGCTTTAATTATAGAGTAAGGCATATGATTTTATTTTCATTACTATTGTGAATATTAAATGCCTTCTGATTTCGAGTTGATTTGGTTCAAATTTCTGTAGCACTGTTTAATTTTATTTGATTTTAGAAATTTTACTTACATCTGTTTTTTTCCCCTAATCTATAAAATGAAGATTTTAATAGAGATGCCTGCTATTTCAAGAGTTAAATGTGTTAATCCACATAGAGTACATAGAACAGTGTCTGGGGCATACTCCATCCTCAGTAATGACTAGATACAAGGCCTCCCTGGTGGTGCAAAGGTTTAAGATGCAGCCTACGAATCTAGCCACAGCCACTGAAGCATGAGTTCAATCCCTGGCCAGGGAGTTACCCACATGGCACAGCAGACCTCTCCTGACTCACCCGCTGCTCCCCTCAGCAGTGTATTGCAGTCAATCTGCCCATTCTGTGCCCCACTCTGTCTCTGGTGAATCCTCACCCCTCACATCTCTGGCCTGTACCCCAGTTCTTGTATGCAAAAATAAATAAATCTTTTTTTTTTCTTTTTTTTTTTTTTTTTATGGGACCCTCGCCGGCAGCCAGGGAACAAACTGCAGCCTCGCAGCCCAGCACTCAACCACTGCGCCACCAGGGGAGGCGCTACCAGGGGAGGCCCTAAATAAATCTTTAAAAAAAATAATGACCAGCTATAAATGCACATTAAGAGAATATAGCCTATGAGCATGTAGTATTACGTGTAAAAAGATGTAGATAGGCATGTATATATGTGTACATGGGGTGAAAACATCTGACAGGAGAAAATTTAGAATTCCTGAACTGTGTTGTGGGTAAGTGTTTTTGTAGATAATTTTGCCCAAATGAGTAGCTGGCACCTATGTGCTTCTATTTAAAAAAAAAAAAAAATTCTAAATTGCATAATCTTCTAGGGCTATGCTTTAACTTTCCATGCCAAAAGCTGTAAATAAGATGTCAGGTCAAATATAAACCAGAATTCTTACTGTTGAAATTTGGTTGGTAAAATTAATCATTTTGACCCTCTCCAACCCTGCAGAATAAATGAAATGCTTTAAATGGGAAATGAAAATTTACTTTGTTTATAGATCAAGAGTAGAACTAAAGTATATATTGAAGAGATTATGTAAATCAAAGAACAGGAAAGCTTTGCTAACAAACTAATAAATGAAAACAAAGACAAACTTTAACTTATGTGGTTAAGGACCAATAGTTATGGGATACTAAAACAATGTTAATTTACACAGTAATGTAATACCTCTTGTGGTTAAGAATATAAGGTGAATGCATGACTGTTATAATATATAACAAAATTTTGGAATTGTTTAGTCATCTTTAAAATGAACCATATTTTGATCTACAACATCATTATGAAATTTAAAACTTATTTTTGTGAACTCTGATTTCTCATTGAGAGTGGAAAACCTATTACATCTGTAGAGTTGAAAGTGGTGTACTCTACCCTCCTAATTATGACTTCCATGATTATAACAAAATAGTTACAAAGTTCATGAGTGAGTTTCCTGGAGTATTTTTCTCCAATTTGCCTATACTGTATTTGAACAAAATGAATAGTGAGGCAATGTTGTTTTTGCATTTTATCACAGGTAGAATTTTATATTTAAAAAAAATTATACCATTTTTCCATATTGAGGAAATGTGAATTATTTGAGATGATGACAGAGAATTACCAGTCTCTCCAGACTCAGAAACAACAGTGAATGAACTCTGATACGATGACACCTTTGGTAACTACCATGGGCATCTATAAAACCATGAGAACAGAAAAATCTGTAATAGCTATAAAACTGGGGGTGTCCCTGGTAGCACAGGTGGTTGAGTGCTGCTCTGTGAAGCTGTCCGCAACCTCTGTGGCATGGGTTCGATCCCGGCCAGCCAGGGAGATGCCCACCTGGCGCTGAAGACCTCTCCTGTCTTGCCTTCTGCTCCCCTCAGCAGCATATTTCAGTCGCTCTACCTGTTCTGTTCCCCACTCTGTCTCTGGTGAATCCTCTCACCCTCCCACACTTCTGGCCTGTACCCTAGTTCTTGTATAAATAAATAAATCTTTACAATGAAATAAAATAGGGCCTCCCCGGTGGCACAGCGGTTGAGCGCTGGGTTGAGAAGCTGCCTGCAGCCTCTGTAGCGCTGGTTGGATCTTCGGCCTCCAGTTAAGGGTCCCACATGGTGCGCAGACCTCTCCTGCCGCCCACTGCTCCCCTCAGCAGTGTCCTTTGTCAGTCTGGCTGTTCTGTTCCCCACTCTGGCTCTGGTGAATTCTCTCACCCTCCTGCACTTCTGATTGTACCCAATGCTTGTACAAATAAATAAATAAATCTTTAAACAAATAAAAAAAAAAAAATAAAACTGTTTGTGTTGTATTTCACTGTTAGAGCCAGCTATACGGTATATATATACCACACAGGAATCTCTGTCCTGTGAGTAATCTTAAACCTATATAGACAATAATTATTAACATTGGACTGGCCCAAACAATTTATTTTCTGCATTTATATTTCCTATCTATTCATATTACAACATGACATATAGCATACATTTATGCTATAATGTATAATGAGAATTTGAGATTTATGTATCTTATTTTGAAAGGTCTTAGGTTGTGAAAATCAGATGTGGGTATTGCTTCTATAAGAGATTAAGAAAAGTATTCAATCATCATGAAAAAGCTCTCAGATAACAGTTCAGAATCATAAATTTAACGTGAACATTTTTTTATATCCTGGTGATTCCTTCCTGATTTTAGATCTAACTCCATTTTTCCCTTATGAAAATATATAATGTTTCCCTGATAACTTATTTGGATATATTCATTATATGTACTTAATTATTATACAGTGCTTATATACATGTACGTTATATGTCATATTTCTAAATGTGTGAAAGTAATTTTGAGGAGTCCATAGATGGAAGAGAAAAGTATTGCATTACTTTTTTTTTTTAATGTTGGGTCTAAAATCATGGTGTCATCAGGTTGATTTCTTCCAGAAACTCTATGGAAGAATATGTTCTTTGTGTTTTCCAGATTCTAGAAGCCAGTCTTATTCCTTGGCTTATCATTGCATCATTGTAATCTCTTCTTCCATCATCGCATTGCCTCTGTCAATCTGACATTCCTACTGATCTGTGCAAAGTATCCTTATGAGTATATTGTGTCACTTTAGATAATTTGGGATAACCTCATTATCATAAATTTCTTAGTTTAGACCCATCTGCAAAAGCCCTTTTATCCCTAATGTAACATTTACACATATCAGACAACTAAGATGTGGTCATCTTTGGGGAGGTGAATATTATTCTGTAGTCTGCCCACCAGTCCTCAAATATTTACATTCATCCATGTGTGAAATACAGTTAGCCCAACATTCCCAGACGTCTCAATAGCATCAAATGAAAATCCAAGTCTCACATAAATTGTATCAGTTCACAAGACCCAAATCTCACAAATCTCATGCATAAAAGGCAGTTTTTTGTAACATGTTCCATTAAATATATTCTTTAATTATCTGAGTTATGTAAAAAAAAGTTCCCATCAGAAATCCTTAAAGAAATTGTATTAAATTTTGCTTACCATTTTGAAAGGACATACGTACTTGGAAAGTTGCCTAATCATTCAGACCTTTTCTGATTTCAGCATAGAGCCCCAAAAAATTGTGTAAAGGTTGAGAGGGAATTTTCAGCAGAGATATATTTATGAGAGGGAATATTATTAGAACTGAACCAAAATAAAAATACCATATTTAGAGTATGAAGTTCTTTTTTCACACTCCATTCAATTTCTCAAGGTCAGGTCAATTGTTACTATTACATTTCAGCTCAGTAGTAAAAGCCAATTGCTTGGTGTTCTCCTAGAAATCCCTTTTTGTCATCTACTTTTCATTTTTCCCAACATTTTCTTTGATGTTTCTAAAACTGTTTTTCTAACAGATTAAGTAGTGCTTATGAGTAATGCTAGTTGATAAAAACTTGGTCAAAGAAGATTGCAAACACTATTGCTTTTTACCTCTCATCTCAACCCAATTTCTCCCCATTCGATTTCATTGACATTTCCATTTCCTTTCAGGAAATTATATTCCAAACTTAACAGGAATACCCAGTCCTATTAAGACACCAAATTGAACATGCATATATGTCCTTTACCTCTTAACTCCACTTTGATTTATATGTCTATCCTAGAAGTTACAGTGTAAAAGAATAGCATTGTGAGTATGAAAAACATTGATATCAAAGAGATGCTAGTCCTCTGTACAGGCTGACCACAGTGAGAATATGTCTCATTGGATAGTTAAAAACTGGAAATATCTATGAGATTGATTAGTATCTATCAGTTATTTTGAACTGAAGAATAGGACTCTTGAAAAAATAGAATTTGAGAGATCAATTAATATAAGCCTTTGGTTTTGTAGACAAGGAAATCCAGAGGAATTCAAGGACCTGTTCAAGATAGTGCCAGGAGCAGAACTTGAGCTTATTGACTTAGTTGAATACTCTTTAAACCATGTTTTACATCTCAGTCAAGTTGAGAATAAAATATATATTCTGATATTGTCTTAGAGGATTTTGTTCCTTGAATTCCTTCAAGGAATTCAAATATGTGCCAGCATAATTTATTTAATGGCAAATCTGTATGCCTTAATAATATATACAGAAATATATAGATGTAGATATATAAATATATATATACTAATAGACTAAAATTAAGGGAAATGTTGAAGGGTAAAATTACTTAAATCTAAATTTTTTCTCCTACATAATTTGAAAAACTCTAGGATAAACATTATATTAGTGGATTTTCATGACTGTATTTTACTCTTTTAGATGCACTGATATTGAATTTTAATATGCCAAGAAAATTCATAACAAATTAAAACAATATTTGTCATATTATAAAAGTTTAATCTTATCTTAGATAACTTTGAGCTTGGGTCAAAATGAAATCCTCATTTTCTTAAAATCAGGTTTAGCTTTTAAATACTTGAAGAAAAAATGCATTAAATAAAAATACCATCCTAATCTTCTAAATCAATTAGATTATTGCTTTAAATTATTAATATTTATTACTGCTGTGGACATTTCTTTCAAGAATGATTAGGTTGATTTCACTGTATATTTAAATTGATCCAGAAATTTCTGCCACTTTATTTAGTTTTCAATCTCATTCTCTGCAAACATATTTTATAACTTCTCTAACATCTTCAAATTGCAAATTGTGTCTTCTGATCCCTCTATTTTTACCTATGTGTCTCATATTTCTAACTTACCATAGTCTTTTAACAATTTAGTAATATTGACTTACTATATATAGTTTTTTGATGTAGCCCATTATAGTTCAACCTCTGTATATACTACATTATGATCTCCACTAAAAGTCTAGATTCCACCCACCACTGTGCAAATGATTGTCTACCTGATTTGCTCACCCTTCTTCTCCCCTTATGATAACCATTGAAAATCCATCCACTATCAAATAATTGACCTCCTTTATTTTTTTAATTGACTCCCATGCTTCTTGTCCTCTAGTAACCACCATTCTGTTGTCAGAATATAAGGATTTGATTTTTTTTTGTTCCTTTGCTTTGTATTTTTTAATTTGTCCTCCACATAAGTGTGAAAACATACCATAATTATCTTACTCTAATTTTCACTAATTATAATCCCCTCAAATTACATTCATATTCTTGCAACTGTGAGATTTCATCCTTTATTCATTATGTATGTATACCATATCTTCTTTTTTTAAAAAGATTTATCTACTTATTTATATAAGCACTGGGTACAGTCAGAAGCGCGGGAGGGTGAGAGAATTCACCAGAGCCAGAGAGGGGAACAGAACAGGCAGACCGACAAAGTACACTGCTGAGGGGAGCAGCAGGCAGGCCAGGAGAGGTCTGCACACCATGTGGGACCCTTGCTGGTGGCGGCTGGGGATCAAACCTGCACTGCAGAGGCTGTGGGCAGCTTCGCAACACAGTGTTCAACTGCCATGCCACTGGGGAGGTTCTATATCATATATTTTTATTCCAATCATCAGTCAATGAGCACTTAGGTAGTTTCCATCTCTTGTCTTTTGGAAATAGTGCTTCAATGAACATAGTGGTGCATCTATCATTTCCAATTAGTGTTTTCATTTCATTGAATCATAACAGAAATCTTTGTCCTGCATCAGTACTAGACTGTCTGTGCATCTTGAGTGACAGTTAGAGAAGGATCTATCTTATCAATGGTTGTACTTTTGCAGCCCTTTTTTCCCCTGTTTTCAGAAGCTTTGCTCTCGCTTTAATTTTCTTTATTAACTGGACTTTCAATGTTTACCTCAGTGCAAGTCATATGTATTCCCACCTACATATCTACAATTTCTTCTATTAAAAAAAAAAAGGAAAAAAAAAGTAATTTTCTTTATTGACCTCACACATTCTATTGCCCCCATCTCCATCCTGAAAGTATTTGCTATTTGCTACTAACATTGATTCTACTGGATTCTAATTCACAATTCTTAGTTTAAAATATTATGAAATATTTCAACAAAGTGAAAAATGTTTTAACATCACTCAATTTAATTAATGTGTCTATTTTCCCCTATTTGTTTTGGACATTTTTTCACCGTAATATCATGGATGCAACTAAATTGCTACTTATTTGACTTCCTTTATTCCAGAGGCTATTATCTCAAATTAGATATGTATGCTTTCACTCTAATTTTTGTTATAAAATTTTCATAAATCTCATATCTATCCATAAATGATACATGATATAATTTATAACCTTTGTGTCTGTAAAAATCATCCAGCCCACATTCCAGAGCTTGAGGCAGGGATTATTGAAGATCATTTTAGACCATCTTACAGCATTTCACAGAAGTCTTGTCACTCCTCCCTGATGACTAGTTGGACATTTTTTCATCTGTTGTTGGCCATATAACTAAAATTTTGTGAATAAACCATTTACATTTTTTTTCTAATTTTCTATTGAGTTATACACATCCTTGCCTTACTCTTTTTTATGATTTATTTATGCATACAAGAACTTGGGTACAGGCCAAAGGTGTGTGTGGGGGTGAGAGGCTTCACCAGAGACAGAGTGGGGTACAGAACAGGAAGACTGACTGAAATATCCTGCTGAGGGGAGCAGCGGGTGAGACAGGAGAGGTCTACTGCACCACGTGGGTCACCACCCTGGCCAATGGTGGCTGCAGTGGCTGCCAGTTGCTTCACAGTGCTGCATCTTAACCCCTTGCGCCACTAGGTAGGCCCTCTTGCTTTGCATGTGTATGTTACTCATCTATTCTTATTCTGGATAATGATCTTGGGTAGTTTTACGGAGCCCTTTTTGTAACTGGATCCCATTTACTATTCAGTTTAAATTAAAGCCTACTTTAATTTGATATGTTTTACCACCTATTTTCACCTACCCCTGTCACCAAAACTACTCTCGTAAGGTCTTCATTGATTTTTATGTTAACTTCAATAGATATTTTTCAACTCCCATCTTAATTGACTTCTTGGCAGCATCCTGTGCAGATGAATGGTTTCATTCATCTTGAAAATATTTTTGAGTCTCAACTCGTTGGCAGCTATGTTATTTGTTTGTTTGTTTTTTTAATCGCATAATGCTATCATACATTGGTTTATCCCCTTACATTATGACCATTTTTCATATACTTTTGCAGTGTTTTTCAACCTCTACTTGACCTCAAACACTTGTCACTTGGATTATTTCTCATATGCTCTCCCCAGTGATTTTATGCAATCCTATAGATTTACATGTATCATTATGCCTACAATTCATGGATTTATATCTCTCCAACCAGATCATCAATCTCCTACATACATAGTATACTCTTAGGAATTTCTCACAGGTGTCTAGCTTTATGGGCTTAAGTTTGAAGTTTTGATCATCTTGCTCTTGGTATCACAATTTCACCCAACTGTTGATACCAGAAAAATAGGAAATAGTCTATGGCACTTCCATTGACCTGTGAACCTGTTCTGTGTATAATACTGACTCAGACCTTTTCTATTCATCAATATCCCTCCATCCCTTTATCAATTCACTTTCATTAAGCTGCTTTTTTCTCTCCCTGGGGCTACAACATAGTATCATACTATGGTTTCCCACTTTCTTTTTTTTTAATTAATTAATTAATTTATTTATTTATTTATACAAGCACTGGGTACAGTCAGAAGCTTGGGAGGGTGAGAGAATTCACCAGAGCCAGAGCAGGGAACAGAACAGGCAGACTGATGAAATACACTGCTGAGGGGAGCAGCGGGCAGCAGGAGAGGTCTGTGCACCATGTGGGACCCTTACCGGTGGCCGGGGATCGAATAGGCGCTGCTGAGGCAGCAGGCAGCTTCGCAGCCCAGCGCTCAACTGCTGCACCACCAGGGGAGTCCCTCCCCACTTTCTTTTTAACTTAAAATTCATACCAGGTATTTTTTTATGGAAAAATAATGACAAGTAAACTGTAAAAACATTCTATTTTTTAATTCATTTTTTTATTTAGTTATGCATACAAGAACTGGGGTGTAGGCCAGAGGTGTCAGGGGTGAGAGGATTCACCAGAGACAGAGTGGGAAGTAGAACAGTCAGATCCACTGAAATGCACTGCTGAGGGGAGCAGGGGGCAAGACAGGAGTTAGCCATGTGAGTTAGCTCCCTTGCTAGTAATTGAACTCATGCTGTGATGACTAGTCATAGCTTGATAGCACTGAGATTTTAACTCCTGCACCACCAGGGAGACCCATATAATTACATTCTAAAGGATTTCTATTGATTAAAATTCTTAGCCCACCATGAGATAGCTCAATGACAGACATAACACTCTGGGACTTAAGCTAGCCCTCTTATCTTACCTATCCTCAGTTTCCCCTCAGTCTCTTCTTTCAATTTCACTGATTTCTTTTTTCATAAAATTCCAGACTACTATCAGTTTTTGACATTTGAACTCTCATTTTCCTCTGCATGATTACATCTCTTATTCCCTTTACCTACCTAATTCCTGCAATCTCAGTTGAAATGTCACCTCTGATAAAAAAAATTCCTCGTGTCTATTCTATCATAAATATTCTAGTGTCTATTTTCATGACATTAGTTCTCTTTCATAACACCTCACAAAATTATAATTACGGAGATTCATAGTTGTATTTGTAACTGTTTGGTTAATTCTGTATTATCCATAGGATAATACAAAAGCCAGGATCATGTCATCTATAAGTTCACATTTCTAGGTTCCAGAATGTTGCTTGACCCATAGTTGGCACTTAATTAATATTTGCCCAATGAATTGCTGAATCTGCAGCTAGTTCAAGCTCCAGATGAGTTTTTAATCCCATTGGTGTAAAATTAAAGAGAAATACAAAGTAGAAAACTAAAAGTGAGCCGTGATCATTAAGAATACTCTGAGGGGAAGTTTCATAACCTTGCTAGCCATTCATTTCCTCATTATTATTAAATAAAGGGTTTAACCTAGATCAACACTAAGATTGTTTTTACCTCTAATATTAAACAGTTCTAAATGCTGCCTCAGGAAGAAAGATAAATTAATGTGGTCTCAATTAGTCAAGGAAAATTTCATAAGGTAGTTTTTGAAAATAAAAGTAATAATAGATGGGGAAGAAGTAGAAATCAACATAGATATTTTCACATAGTAAGATAGAACAGCTTCCTGAGATAAAGGACTATTTTAGTTTTCAGTGAGAAAGATGATTTGCATGGAGCCATTCTCCTTGGTACCAAAAAATGAAGAGCAATGTTCAAATTGGACTGAGTAACCATGAGGCATTGCAGGATTTTCAGTGGACCAACATTGTGCACATTTTTTTGAATAAAATTTAATTCAGTAAGGGTGTGTTGATATTAGAGAATGTGCTTGGCTATGACCCTGAAAGATATATTAATCTTACCTATGTGTACTTCAAAATAGTGGTATAAAAGTTTTAAAATGAGTATTTATTGTTTCATTAAAAAGAAAATGTTAAAGAAGAAAGAGAATGCCTCATCACAGATGTAGTGCAATGTGTTCAAACTCTTTCGTAACAAGAGGCAGTGTTATATGGTGCAAAGATGATGTTTTATGAGAATATTCTTTGAAGTAGTACCACTTCGAGGAATGTAGCCATTTTGGAGACATGTTGGAATAAATTTGAGATCATTTTCGACTAGAAAAGTATCTCTTTTCAGGACCTCTCCATATCTGCTGCTGCTGGTGATGTGTGTGTGTGTGTATGTGTGTGTTTGTATGTATGTAGTAAAAGCCTGATGTAAGGAATGGAAGTATAAAGGCTTACAACTGGTAAAAAGCAGGTGAATATACAAATGGAATTTGAATATACAATTAAAGTGAATCAGTGAAGAAATTATGATAATATAATCAAAAGTATAAAATAATTGCTTCCTCATTATAGAAAAAATAGATTCCTAACTTCTGATAAAATAAGTGTTAAATAGTTAAAAGCTGTTACTTGAATATTACAGAGTCACACAATTTTAAGTAGACCATACACAATTACCTCATGTAGTACTAGAAAAATTCATATAGGGCCTCCCTGGTGGAGCAGGCGGTTGAGTGCTGCACTGTGAAGCTGTCTGCAGCCTCTGCAGTGTGAGTTCTATCCTGGCTGGCCAGGGAGCTACCCACATCATGCAGCAGACCTCTCCTGTCTTGCCCGCTGCTCCCCTCAGTAATTTATTTCGTCAGTCTGCCTGTTCTGTTCCCCGCTCTGTCTCTGGTGAATTCTCTCACCCTCCCACATATCTGGCCTGTACCCTGTTCTTGTATAAATAAAAAAATAAGTCTTTAAAAAAATCCTATAACTAAAATTAGCCTCATGTTAAAAACAAGAAAATGAGACACTAAAATGTTGAGTAACTTGCCCAAGATAACCCAGCTTAAAATGATAGACTTAAGGGCTTTGAATCATGAACATGACTTCTGAATGCTATTTTTACTATTTTATATCCCCTATATAAAGAATGGATTAAAAGTTCATTTATGTTGACTTAAAGATATAACATTAAGGATAAACTATAAAAAATGTTTTTACAACTTTACTAGAAAAAAATTTCCACTGAAGAATCAAGGGCACAGTTAAGATACAGATGTGATTTCTGGAAATTTTAAGAAAGTATAGTATTGTGAATGGTACTAGAAATGTAATAAAACACAAATAAATGTAAGAATGGAGGAAGTATCTGCACAGCATATCCTATTGTATATTAATATGCAAAGTTTCATTCAATATATCAATAAGAACACAAATCTCCCTAAGAAAAACAGTAAAGGAACAAAACACAAGAGCAACAATTCACAGAAATATAAATACAGAAAGGTCCCAAAGCATATTTTTACATGCATGATCAAATTTATTCCTAAGTGATAAGTATATAAATCAAAATAACAGTGGACCTCCCTGGTCGCCTAGGGGTTAAGTCTCAGTGCTGCCACTGCTATAGCCTAAGTATGATGGCTGGCCAGGGAGCTAACCCACATGGCATAGCAGATCTCTCCTGTCTGTCCTGCTGTTCCCCTCAGCTGTGTATTTCAGCAGATCCACCTTTTCTGCTCCCCAATCTATCTCTGGTGAATTCTCTCACCCACGCCCCACCCCTGTCCTACACCTCTGGCCTACGCTCCATTTCTTCACAAAATTAATAAATAAATATTTAAAAAAGGATACCACTGACAAAATCAAAATACTGATAGTATCCAATGTTGTTAAGGTTGCTAATATACGTTATTCCTATGTTCTTATATTGTTTCATGATTTCAGGAGGACAATTTCTAATGTGTATCAAAATGTTTAATGTGTGTTTCCTTTGGTAAAATAAGTACACTTCTAGCAATTTTATCCAGTAGAGGATAGTGGTTAAGGATTCTAATTTCAGATAAAAACTGGGTTTAGCTTTATTATTATATATGGCCTTGAAGAAATTCCTCACTTTCATGCGCTTCAAGTTATTCATTTGAAAACAAGATAGTAATAGCAAAATTGTCTCACAGGGTTATTCTGTAGATTAAATGAAATCATGCATGTAATGCAATTAACACATTTAGGGTTGATAAATGTTAAATATTATGATTATTATTAATTATACTTATAGATATGTCTCAAGTGTGAAGAAATATAGGGGAATGTTTATTACACCAATGAAAGTGATAATTTCTATTTATAGTATTTAATGCAGTTTTAGAATCATTGCCATTAGTTTTGTAAAATTATGGAGAAATATTGGTTCTCCGGAGACAGTTGATGAGGAAATGTTGCTCTAGGATTGTGAAGTAATATATACAATGGTAATAGAAAATGGTAATAGTTAATAGGCCTTAAAATAGTTCTTAAGTTAATGCTCTTAATTCTTTAAAATAATGCAGTAAACACTAAATATCAACATATTCATAAAGAAAAAAATGAACTATTTTATACATGAAAGGATGTTTGGGTTTGGCATATTTAAAAATCAAATATTTTTATTTCAGAAAAACATGATATTTTCCCCATTTATGAATAAGATTGGGAAATGTGACTGGGTGATGATGTGCTTTGGAAACACAGATGTCTGACTACTAGAATTTAAACATATCGCTATTAGTTTACATGTCAACCTGAATGAAATCTGTCTCATAGATTGCCCAAATGTCCTGCCAGGGTATAAGTAGGCAAGTGATAGATATGACGGACAAGGACCTGTCAGGAAGGTAACAGAAGAGCTTTCAGAAAATATTAACACTATAGTACTAAATCTCAACTTTCACTCCAAGTATTTCAGAGTATGTTGTAGCTGCTACTATACACAACTGCGGTAAGGTTCTCTTGAGGAGAGAAAAGGTCAGCTTCAGTTGAAGGAGTTTCACCCCCAACACAGTAACCATCTAGCATTTCTCACAGAGTGGGAGAGTCTGGGAGTATCATGGGCTTGTGGGATAGGAAAGAGTGTCCACAGAGGGATAGGATTTGAAGTCAGCATCAGATGGGTGATCAGGGTTAAAATTTAGACTAAAATGCTATTTTTAGTCTTTTGTGTTTCTTAAAACAGATGCCACAAAGGAAACAAAAAATTTCTTTTGTGATTGTTGAGAATCATGTAATTTTTCTCTACCTAAAATTTTATTATCTGGTTTGTAAACATCTAGAGTTAGGCATATGCATTTTACATTTTTTAAGTCACAGAGTCTATCAAAATGTTCTATTGGGAAAGATTAACCAGTGAATTGACTATTGAAAATGTATAAAAATAAGACACATTATTGCTAAAATGAAAGTAAATTGAAAAAAAAAAAAACAGACTTTTTTTTTGTCTGTATATTACTACTCAAGAACTACAAAATAAATAGGACGTGACTGATGGAATGTCAATAGAGCTTAAAAAATATGTAACTGGAGTTACAGCAGTAGAAGTTGTGTTCACTATAAAGGATTTCAGTCTCTGAATTCCCTTTCTCTCCTAAGTTGAGGTAAATACTAGTGTGTCACACTATTGTAAAGACCCGATTTTGCAGACTTGTGGTAATAACTTTTTGAATATTAACTCAATATATAACCCTAAAAATACTCTTGCACATCTCTATGCATTAAATCGCCTTAAAACTTAGGTAAGTGGTAGAGTAAGTTTGATGGTAAAATCTTCTACTTTAAGATTAATATTCTTTTAACTTCAGAATTATTTTTATAAAATATAATCTTAGAAGTAATTTAATACAACTTTCTCCTATAAACAAAGACACTTCTACAAGGATGTTTTCCTACTTTCTACTTACATACATAGATGCATTGTGCAGCTCTTATTAAGAGAAAGTGTTCTAAAATGAATTTCACCCTCCCATGGTTTTCAGCTGCTTGGTAAATTAAGTATTACAATTTTGTTCCCTTATTCTACAAGGAACAACTTCAGGTAGTTGAATAGACTTATCATATTGTAACAGGGTGGTCCCTAGGAAAGGGGGAGGTTCCAGGTTCCCTGCCCCACCCAAATGGAGGGTGAAGCTGAGCAGGGAGAGAAGAAGCTGCAGAGGAGACTGAGGAAGGAAGCAGGATGGAGCCAGAAGGAGACCTGGAGGAGGCACATGGAGCCTAGAGACACATGAAGAAACTGTACTTGCCTTTTGGTCATGGATGGGGTGACACAGATGTGGGTAAGACCCGTGGGGAGGTGACAATGGCAGCTTTTATCTTGATTTTGATTTTGCTCTTTTCCTTCTGGGCTTGTCTGGTTGTTTCTGACCCTTTTCTGTGGGTCCCCACTGGAAGATGCTTTGGACTTGTGGCAGGCTTTGGGGCCTTGCTCTGGGCCAATCCCATTTGGATGGCATTTTACCCATAAGGGGACGGGTAACTTTGGGTGCTTGATTTAGAGACTAGATTCTTTGCCTTTCCTGTATTGTTTCCTAATTGTATTAAAGTTCCTTCCCATTAAAGTCTCATGTTTTGTGTTGATGTGGTGGATGGCAGAACCCTGTATAGAATAGGCAGGTTTGTGGGGTTTGGGCTGCCCCTCTCCCTGCCCTATAACAATATCACCCTTCATTTCCTTTTTTCTAAGAAAACACTCTGGTTCTTTCAACTCTTAATTTTGTAACTAATTCCCATATACCTGCTGTGCATATTTCAGCATGTGTATGTCCCTCCTAATATGTGGTGTTCAAAATGGAACTCAATAGTCTCACCAATGGAAAGAACGAACACTCTAAACAATTGGATGATATGTTTTAACAGCTGCATTACAACTTCAGTAAATGTTCGTATGTATAATAATAGTTTATATAAGGAACTTCTGTAAGTGTGAAATTGATAATTTGAGTTTAAATTAATTGACAGTTCTCATTGTTAAATAGTGTCTTGTTGATTGTAACATAGTGTCTAGAACACTTAATGGCCATTGGGTATCATTAGCTCATCATAGCACATATAATTATTAATATCTGCCCTTTGCATAGAATGATGATTCCATGGAGGTATACAGCATGTCTGTCTGTCTCAGTGGTATAATTCTCAGATGGAGTGGTAGGTACACAAGATACTTAATGATTATTTATTGAATAAATAGTATTTTTGAAAGTACATGTTGGATAGACTTAAAAAATTATTGATGACATCTAAATATGTGTGTATGTATATATATATATATATATATATACATACACACACGGGTGTATATATGGTATACGTACATTGATATATATATATATATTTGTATATTTTTTAAAGTATTTTTTAATAGAGGCATGTTTTATTTATTTATTTGTTTGTTTGTTTTGTTTATACAAGCACTGGGTACAGTCAGAAGCTCAGGAGGGTGAGAGAATTCACTAGAGCCAGAGCGGGGAGCAGAGCAGGCAGAAGGACCGAAGTACACTGCTGAGGGGAGCAGCGGGCGGCAGGAGAGGTCTGCGTGCCATGTGGGACCCTCCTCCGGTGGCCGGGGAGCAGCTGGGGATTGAACCGGCGCCGCCAAGGCCGCGGGCAGCTTTGCAACCCAGCGCTCAACCGCTGCGCCACCAGGGAGGCCCTATATTTGTATATTTTTATGACCTACTTTATGTCAGAAAGTTGAGATGCCTAAGATATAAAGTATGTCTTTGCCATTTTTGGAGTGATAGTTTAAGGTTAAATTTCTTATCAGAAAGATTCCTAGAAGAACAACACTGCATATTGCTATGAATTTGTATTTAATTATATAGCACTCAGTGTTATATGCTCTTTCTCCACCCACCACACTTCCAGCCTTCCCACATCCTTATCATTTCAGCATTCACCTACCTGTGATATCAAGTGCAATAGCTCTCTGCAGAATTTGCCTATAATCATTCTTGTTTGGCCTTCTCCTTTTCCCTAATTTCCCTTTCCTCATCCCTGCCATGCTCCCAAGAGAGGTCTTCTTAATCATTTTTGGTTATAAGCCCTAGCCTTATACTAAATTTTCTATGCCTATTTGCAATCTTTCTTTGTCTTATACTTAGTTGTTCTTGGTAGCTATTATAAATCAAATATAACCTCTCAAGGATTATTTTAAGAACTGTTTCTTCCTTCATAATACTTATTTCAGTAATTATTATATAATCCCTTGAAATCCCAAGTATTTTTATACATACTAGCATTTGCAGAATTAGTAGAAGCTTATCAGCATTCATCTTTTCTTAAATGAAAAGATCTCCAGGTTTACAGGGAACAAAAGCTAAACAAGATATGGCACATGGTAACTTTCCATATTAGTTGTTGATAAACTTTTAAGATCTCTACTGTGCTCCTGGAATTGTAGCATGTGATTTTCTATTCTCAAGAAACTGAAGTATTAATAAAGAGGTTGACATAAGAAAATGCAAAGGCTAAATCAGGAAGAGTAATGCATTTAGCTTTAATTTATCTTTTGAAAATTAAAATATTGAGTTAAAAAAAAAAACTTCCTGATTCTCAACAAAAGAATGGTAGTAAAATCGTAATGTTTATATCCATAAATAAAAGCTCTTGGAATAGGTATTTTGCTTCATAAGTTTCACTTAGGTAGCATTCTGTGCTAGGTGCTTAATATAACACTTGAAAGCCTGTTTTCTCCTTAAGATAGATAAGGAAATGGAAACACAGGATATATCTATACCTCTCTCTATATATAGCTATATAGTGAAAATAAAATATTTTCACTTTTGTGAAATTGAAAATAAAAGTTATATTCTCTGTCCTCAAAGTTAAGACTCTAGAGCAAAAAATACATGAATTAATAACTAAATAAATGCTTATAATGAAGAAGTTGATTCCTATAGATAGAAAAAAAATGCAATAAGAGGCAAAACAGATTGGAACACATGATTATTGGACCTAAAGTCCTTTCTCTATTTTTAACACTGTGCCACCTCAGTTTCCACAAATAATGTTTCCTCAGTGTCGGGGGCTTTTCTCTGTACCCCCAGGAAAATTTTTATGTGGCAAAGAAGATTAGAAACAATTACTGTTTTTTTTTTAAATGATAATGTTTTCCACTTAGAAAACCATGGTATAAAACAATGTTTTCTTTAAAAATACACATTCAAGCAACCATAGTGATCTGATTTAAAGAAAATATCAAATAACAATGCAAACATACACATGAATATGACAGAAATCTTAATTGAAATTCAAACATTTTTCTGGTCATACCAGTTCAGCAGATGAGCTGTTTTTTTTTTTTTTTTTTTTTTTTTTTTTTTTTTAAATTCTGGTTATTGCTTGTTTCTGATTTCTGTAATGGGTTCTCTAGTATTGACCCACTAAGTATTTGGTAAGTACAGTATGGTAGTTCATTAAAATGTAAATTAGGTTAAGTGCTTCTGAAACATACAGGGGAATATGTAAATAATGAAGAACAATGAGAAGCTGTCTCTTTCCCTCAGGAACTTTGTTTCTCTAATAGTTTGAACCTTATCCATAGTCATGAATCTGGCTAAGAAACACTCTCCATAAAAAAAACCCTGGAAATAAAGCAAATGAGCTGAGGGCAGTAGTGTGAGACTTCAAATGACATCTAAGGATGAGAAAGCCATCAGGGAATGCTATTGTATTTAATGAAGGAAACTGTACCAGGGTTAAATGGTTCCAGTGTTTACTTCTAATTGGATCATGCAGCACATTAATGTGTTTCTCCTCGAGTATTTCTGGAGATGTGTAAGTCAGGACCACATCAGTTGAAAAGATAGAAACCTGGATATGACTAGTTTAAGTAAAATAGGTAGTAGTAGTTTTCCCCAATTTTTTTTTTTAAATATCTCCAATGAGGATTCTTACTGAATTGCACACCTATATCTGGGCTGTTCCTGGAATCCAGACTTTGGTTTGTCTTAGCCTGGATCTTCCATGTCATAGAAAACTTGAAAAAAGTGATTCAACATCTAGATGTGTAGAAAGGAGACACATTTGCAGATGGAAAATGTCACCTGGGGAAAGAAACTCAAAAGAATGCAGAAGCTTAGAAACCATGGAATTTGCCACCATGAGATAAAATTGTTAGTCTAACTTCCAGCCTTCTCACACTGGTCTTCCCCAAGCTATTCAAAACAACACCATGAAGAACTATCCAGAGACTCCTCTTACTTATATTGATAAAAGAAAAATTAATCATAACTGATTCAGAGTTAGGGGCAGTTGAGGTAGTGATTTAAGTTATTAATTAAAAAGCAACTACTTGTTCAGGAAGATGTTGATATAGGAACACAATAGGGGTAAGGAAAGATGAAAGTCTGGCTGTCCTGGGATGTCAAGTGCAAATTAAAACCGACAGGTGGCCCTCATAACACATTTCTGAAACTGCATTTAGGAGATGAAAAAAAGTCAGCCTGAGATTCTTTGGAGTCTCTGCCCCTGAAGTCTCCTAAGCCTTCTCCAGATTTGCCATCTGCTGCCAGATGCTGTTCCTGGAGAAACTACACTCCCCTCATGGACCACCTGATACCACAAGAAGAGTTTTGAACCTGAATGCCATCACTTTCCAGCTGGCCTCCAGAACTTTGTCTTAGTGGTTCATATCTCCTATCATCCCCTTTAGACAATTGAATTGTATGCTTACATTGTTGAAATGTGGATTCCCCCCTATAAAATTATTGTGATTATATGTGATTAGTTTGACTTGGTAATGAAATCTCTCCATTCTTGTGGGAGATAGCACTTTTGAGATACAAACTTTAAAATATATTTTCAGTCTGTTAGCATGTGACCAAGCAGCACCCAGGGACCCTCAACAAATAGGGTGTATGCTCTAAAATGGGGTCCTACCATCTGCCACATAAAGACAAGGCAGACTCTTAGTGTGAAAGATCTTTAATAGAATTAGAGGGAACAGAGGGAAAAAAAGAGAATATTAGGGTCCAAATAAAACACCCCAAATTATCCACCCCCTTGTCAGATTGGAATGAAATAGGACCTGAAAACTTCCTACAAATCTATGGCAACTTGCACATCAAGATAATGGCTACCACTGTCACCTCTCCATGTGTCTCTCACTCACATGTCTTTCAAATGTCTCTACATCTCTCTCTAGCATGTATCTCTTTCCATGTCTCCTTCCCAGCGGTACAGGGTACAGGTTATTGCACAGAAATAAGAACACTTTAGCCCACTTCCCTTTGTGTTATAGAGCTTCATCTGGCTGCTGAGTTCCACCCTGTAGTACCCCATAGTTCCCAGTAGCTAGTCCAAGGTGACTGCATGTGAATGGGGCCGGGAAATGTGGCACTTCCCCTAACAAGTCTACCATCATCATCCATAGCAATGGATATTAACAAATGCACCTTGTTTGAAAATAAACTCCTTTTTAATCCACAAGAATATTCTCAATGAGGTTTTTCCTGTGATAACTTTCTGATCATGTCTGCTGATTCCTCTTTCATCCTTTCATCCCTTAAATAATTACCTCCAGTTCTCTCTTCCTAATCATTTTCTCATTCAGCAATCTCATTTGCTGTTAGTACAATTAAAATCAGAATCTTGTGTGACTTATTTTTATTGTTTATTGAGTACTTCCTTATATGCTAAGGACAATAATGAAAACCAGATGCCTTAAAAGGTGATCTGATCACTTCTCTTGCATTAAAATTCCACCTTTATGCTACTGACTCTATTTCCAGGATCCAGCACTGCTGCTTCTATTTCCAAGGAAGTATTCATTATACTTTTCTCCAAAGTGGCCCAATTCACACTGAAGGTGTCCCAAACCAACCCCACTCAGAACCTGCTTTGCCCTTGTGTTTACTGTCTCAGTAATCACCAGTGACGTGAGCTTGATCATCTAACCCATAGGGCATCACCTAGTCTTCCTGCTTCCTTAATGGCCATAGTACATTGAGTCTAACTATAAAATGTTTTCTTTCTTCTATTTGTCTTCCATCTACCTTTGCTTTAGAGTAAATCCAACCTAGTGGCGATTTGTGTAAATAAAATTTCCTTAGGCTATAGCTATACATTCCTTTATATATGTTATGTGGCTTCTTTTGTGATACAAGGCCAGAGCTGAGTAGCTATAGCAGAAAACTTGGAATCAGAAAAGCCTATAATCCTGACTATATAGCCCATTACAGAAAGAAAGTTTTCTGAATCCTGTTCCTGCATAGTCACTCATTATCACTCATTTGGACCAATGCAATGGTTTTCTATAGTGCCTTTCATTGTGCATTAGCCCAAGCCCCAATCCGTCTTCCACCTTTACTATCACAAATATTTGCTAAAAAGCTATACCATATTGCAGCCCCAGTTGGAAAACATGACAAAAATTTGATGACTGTCCACTTTGCAGGTAATATGTTGACCCGTATATCATATATCAGTTTTGTATTACTGCAAAACAAACTTAATCCAAAACTGAGTGACTTTGTAGACTGGCATATGCTATCCTCTGATGATGACCTTTGTGGCTGCATTTACCTGAGAGGTGAGATGAAAAATAGGATGTTGGGATGGCTGGAGCTTTCTTGTTTTGGAGTCCCTGTAAGGAGACTAGTCTGGACATCTTACATTAAGGCTGAATTCTAAGAGGAAAGCCCCAGTGTACTTTCATTATCAACTCTTTGTCACATTTGCTGATGGCATGTTTCCAAGCCCAGTCTCACTTTAGGAGGAAACCAATGAGAGTGACTCTCCAAAAGGGATGAGTCACTGGAAACCTGCTAATATCAGTCTACGGTACCTCTTTAGAAAGTTTGCAAGGTCTTTCCCAGTCTAACTTCAGATTAGTTTTCAATTTCATGTATGACTCATTCCACTAAAAATCCCTTTTTGAGGAACTATCAGCTCTTGAACAAAGTTTCTGAATGTCATGTTTTTGTTTTTGTTTTTTGTTTGTTTTTTGCCACTTATTCCTATACTCACTGTTCTTCCTTGAATTTATTTCCTTTTCCTACCTTGCTTTCACAAGTCATGCCTGTCAATCCTAAGAATTTGAGATAAACTTCAAGTTTCCCTGCTCTGTAAGACCTTTTCTGACTCTTCACATTAACTTGATCTTAACTCTTTCAGCTTGTAACCACTCATAGCTTAGCAAGTCAATCGTCACCTTTGAAGCCTCTCTCTATGTCTCCTGCTACCTTGTAAAAAACATTAGAAACATTAACTTTGTCTCAATTAAAATATTATGCTTAAAACCTAAAATGATACCTATTTGTGATATTTTGAACTTCTTCAGTGGCCAGCACCAGGAAGTACAGTGGGCAAGTGGCACTGGGAATCACTGAGCAAAGTAAAGACACTATAAGAAAAATTCCACTCTCTGTTCTAATTTCTAATTATGTGAGTTTTTGTTTTAAGAGTGTATAATGCATACTGGTGACAAAGGGTAAAACCTGAGCTTTATTTCAAATCTCAGGAAACAGTTAGATATGAGCCCAAAAGCAATAGCACATAAAATGGATGGGATTATGAGCTTATTCAAGCCGGAAAGAGGTTTTATCTGCAATAATGCCTTAGTGCTGAGAAAAATAAAGGTGATTTCTTGTTAAGCAACATGGACATTGAGAAAGCATGTTTTTTATAAACTTGAAGTTGTCTGTTCTTTTATATATATATATTCATTTCAACTCTGCAAGTATTATTAAGCACTTTCTCTTGAGCATGTGCCAGTGAGATAGTGCATTGGTGAAAATAAAAGTGTACTTAGAGGGCTTCCCCGGTGGCGCAGCGGTTGAGCGCTGGGTTGCGAAGCTGCCCGCGGCCTCTGCCGCGCCGGTTTGATCCCCGGCTGCTCCCCGGCCACAGGAGGAGGGTCCTGCATGGCGCGCAGACCTCTCCTGCAGCCCGCTGCTCCCCTCAGCAGTGTACTTCGGTCCTTCTGCCTGCTCTGCTCTCCGCTCTGGCTCTGGTGAATTCTCTCACCCTCCCGCGCTTCTGACTGTACCCAGTGCATGTATAAACAAACAAACAAAAAAAAAAGCCTCTATTAAAAAAAAAAAAAAAAGTGTACTTAGATATGCTCACACAGACACACTCATACAAATCTAAAGGTATTTGTCCTTAAGAAGTAAAGTTTAGGGCCTCCCCTGGTAGTGCAGGTGGTTGAGCGCTGCACTGTGAAGCTGTACACAGCCTCTGCAGCGTCAGTTCGATCCCAGCTGGCTGGCGAGGGTCCCACATGGCGTGGCAGACCTCTCCTGTCATGCCCGCTGCTCCCCTCAGCAGTGTATTTCATCAGTCTGCCTGTTCTGTTCCCCACTCTGTCTCTGGTGAATCCTCTCACCCTCCACTTGTATAAATACATAAATAAATTTTTTCAAAAAAGTAAAATTTCTCATAAAGAAAATACATTATATACACACAGGTAGGAGCATGAGGCAAGATGACCTATTTACACCCACGGGCAAATCATTCTGAGAACAAAGATGGTGAAATTCCACGTAACAACTTATTAATTATAAACATCATTCAAAGATGACTATTATAAAAATACACAAAATTGTATTTTTTCTTAATTTTATCCTAATATATCTGGGTCATAAACCACTTTACACAGACCCTCAAAGAATAATCTGGGACAGTACTAGATAGAAACTTAGAGAACTGAACTCCAATGGGAGCCCTCAATGTAGCAAAGCTAAAATGAGTCACAAATAGTAACTTTAAATAATACATGATGCACCAGCTAGTCCTCAAGTTGAATATAATTTAAAGAATATTTGACCTGGATAAAATCTTCATTGGATTGTTAACACTTTAAAACTACATGGTTTCAGCTAAAATTTTTGTCTTCTGAATTATTATAAAATATTATAAATGTAGCAACTTAAGGTCTACAATCCTTTTGGCCAGTGCTGACTTGCTCTGAGTACTACCTGCCATGGTTCCCTGCTCCCTTTCTCCTGGTACGTGCTGGTACATTATAATATGCCCCGTTTTTGTGTGTGCTTAGTGCTTATAATCATTGGACTTAGCAAACACTGAAATGTTTAAATTTTATTCAGTTTTGAAAACAAATTAACTCATGTGGAGATACTGACATTAACAATCTCTAATGTTGGAACATTCTCAGAAACGTTCTTTTACCACTTAACTATAATGCTCTCTCCAGGGTGAAGTGTCCATATCAGCAAAATTGTTAGCTGAGATGTTTGTTATCCTTCAGTATGTTTTGTTTTGTTTTGTTTTTCATTCAGATGGTAAATATTAAGTTTTCCTCCCCAAGAAACTGAAAGAATATCTTTGGTCAACTGTTCAGATCCGTTGCAGAAACAGAATCATACCAGAGGAATACATCAGTGTTTTGGCAAGAATATATGTTCATGTAATTTGCATTTCAGGCAGTTGCTAGACAGATTTGTGGATGATGGAGCATTCTAAAACATAATTTAAACTTTAGTTAATGGCAGGATTTGGGCCAGAAAGTAAAATGGAAGAAAGTAACATGGAATGCTGATTTGAATGAAAGATGATGATTAGGTTAACAACATATAAGGCAGGTGATAAAGTATTACATAAAAGTCATCATACTTTTAAAGTTACAGATTGATCTAATGTCAAAGATAACATAGCCAATAAATCCTAAATTTACCAAAGAATTCTGACTTAGAAAAGCCGCCATTGATACCCACATTAGACTCATGTATTTTCTTTATATTGTCTTTGATTTTAGCTCAAATTGGTTATATATTACTGAAAAAAGAGACATATAACTGAATAGAGGATGACAGACTTTTATTAACAGGAGTGTGAATTACCTAACAGTCCCTTGTAGTTTGAATTCTAATGGATCATAATGCCTATAAAATGTAATGCATTTGATTGTAGTTGATATTCATAATAGGATTTTTTAAAAGATTGATTTATTTATTTATAAATACACAAATTGGGGTATAGGCCAGAGGTACAGGGGGTGAGAGAATTCAACAGAGACAGAGTGGGAGCAGAACAGTCAGATTTACTGAAATGCACTGCTGAGGGGAGCAGTGGGTGAGATAGGAGAGTTCTGCTGCACCATATGGGTTAGCTCCTTGTCTGGGGATAGAACTCATGTCACAGTGGCTGGCAATAGCTTGATAGAGCTGAGACTTTGACTCCTGCACCACCAGGGAGACCCTCATAATAGGAACTTTTTATGAAAATTGGACATTTAAGTTAACCTACATTTATATCCAACACCAAAATTTATTTGGCTCATAATACAGACTTGATCAAGAATTAGAAGTTTGGTTTTGAGAAATCTACATATGAAAAAAATTATGAATGGCCTTTTAATAATGTGTGTTTCTTTTAGTCATTTGCTCCATAAATTCTGGAACTGGGAACACAAATATGTTGTATTAATTAAATACAGCATAGGCTTTCTTTCGGTTAAGTTGATTGTTCATAATTATCTTGGACATCAAAGAACTCCCTGCTAAAATAAGTAGAACTATAAAAATAAGTTTTTGTAAAGTCTCTTTAAAAAATTCATAGTTTGGCCTCCCAGTGGCACAGGGGGTTTAGACTCAGGAATATGAAGCTATCCCCGGCCAGGGAGGTGACCCACATGGCATAGCAGAGACCTCTCCTGCCGTGCCTGGTGCTCCCCTCAGCAGTGTATTTCAGTAGATCTGCCTGTTCTGCTCCCACTTTGTCTCTGGTGGGTCCTCTCAACCCCCGTCCCCCGCACCTCTGGCCTGCACCCCAGCTCTGGTATGTATAAATAAATAAATCTAAAAAAATCCTGTAACATAATCCTGGCATTAAAGATTTATGATTTTATAAACTGATTTTCTCCTACATATCAATACTTCATATTTGTGCTGAATTATGTATGCCTCTGTCTCTCTGTTAGTAACACACCGGTATTTAAATTACATATCTAATGGTGGGACTTCTCCTCACTGACCTTCTTCAGCGGATGCAGCTCTCCTCAAGGCCACCTGCCTGCAACCATGCAGGCCTTTCTTAACAAACCTGTCACATTGGGGTAGCTCTTCCTGCCCGCTTGTGTCTATGCAAGTGTCCTTCATTCTTCTGTCCTTTTCCTTAATAAACCTGTTCTTTAAATATAAAAAATAAATTACATATATAATATTGAATACATATGAATATATAGCATAAATCCAGATGCATGTTCAAAAGATGATTATCAAAATGCAATGTTTATATGATACTTTATATATATATATATATATGTATATACATACACACACATATACATACAGACTTTTAAACTTTCTTAGATTATATCAACTTCTATCAGGTTATCAATGAACAATTTCAAATGTCATTTAAAATCAAACACTAATTTTTAAACATGGGAAATTAAATAAAGGCACTGTTTCACAAACAATGGGATCTAGTAATCACTGAGAGAATAAAACTATCCTCTAATTAGGAACATTTGAATCAATACTAGATGTAGAAAGATAAGTGCTCTTTACTTTGAAATGCCTTATATGATTATTTCTATTATTAAAATCTGATATTGAAGTTTCAATATTGACATGCACATATTTAAACATCACCCAGAAATAACTTTAGTGATAATTACAGTAATTCTAGGGAGTAGATCAAAAACAGAAGAAACATTTTTCTCTAGTATCTATAAGGGATCCCTTCGTAGAACAACACATTCAACTAAGTTAAATGTCTTCCAAATTGAAAACCTATGATAGGATGGATGATTGTTTCTGATCGGTATTATTTGTATGACATACACAAAAATTGCTATTTATTTTTAAAGAAAGGCAACATCTTGTGTTGAAGAGGATGACTTCTGAAATTAGAATGCATCACTGCAGTTCCTGATTCAACTGGGCAATTTAGCAAGTCACATTTCAACTCTTTGTTTAAATTTCCTTTTAAATTTTTTAAAATATATTTTTGTGTAGAACTGGGTGTAGGCCAGAGGTGTGGGGGGGTGAAAAGGTTGACCAGAGACAGAAGAGAACAGGTGAATCTGATGAAATGCACTGCTGATAGGAGCAACAGAGGAGACAGGAGAGGTCTGCTGCACCATGTATGGGTTAGCTCCCTGGCCAGATGGAACTCAGGCTACAGTGGGGATAGTGCTGAGACTTAACCTAAAGGGCACCCGGGAAACCCAGACTCACTGTCTTCATACATGAAATAGGTATAAAAATTTAACTACCTTGTAAGTCTCCCATTATAGTTTTTTTTTTTTTTTTTTATAATTTACTTATACAAGCACTGGGTACAGTCAGAAGCACAAGAGGGTGAGAGAATTCACCAGAGCCAGAGCGGGGAACAGAATAGGCAGACTGACGAAATACACTGCTGAGGGGAGCAGTGGGCAGCAGGAGAGGTCTGCGCAACATGTGGGACCCTCGCTGGTGGCCGGGGATCGAACCGGTGCTGCAGAGGCTGCAGGCAGTTTCGCAGTCCAGCGCTCAACCACTGCGCCACCAGGGGATGCCCTCCCATTATAGATTTAAACATGTAAAAATCTTAGAATAGTACTTAACTCCTAGAAAGGTCCTTGTAAATGGTTCATCAAATTTAAGACATTTTTGTAAGTTTTTATTTATTTATTTTAAAGATTTATTTATTTATGCATGCAAGAGCTGGGGTACAGGCCACAGATGCGGGGGGTAAGAGGATTCACCAGAGATAGCATGGGGAACATAACAGGCAGACTGATGAAATACACTGCTGAGGGGAGCAGCGGGCGAGACAGGAGAGGTCTCTTGCACCATGAGGGTTGCTCTGGCCAGCCAGGGATTGAACTCATGCTGCAGAGGCTGCAGATTACTTCATAGTGCAGTGCTTAACTGCTTGCACCACCAGGGAAGCCCTGTAAGTTTATGTTTAAAGAGGACACATTTTATTTTCAGAACTGTACTTTTTTCCACAGTAGTTTAGAAATATATTTCCCATGAGGCAGATTGTTAATTGAAGTCTAAGAGGAAATGAACATGTGATTTTTGACTTTAAGAGTGGTGAATAAAATTTTCTCCAGCAATGAAATAGAAATTCGGTCTACAAGCTTACTAACAAACTTTCTTGTTAAAAAAAAAAAAAATCCATAATTCCATAGATTCTTTCTGCTAGATTCAAGCAGCATATTTTATATTGAAAATAGACAAATAGAAATTTAACTAGGTAACCTATTATATTCCTTAATAAAAGGTGATCAAAAACATTGAAAGTAAAATTTGCTTTCATGTGTCATTTTCTTACAATATCCATGGACAAGGACACCATATCATTAGAGTTAACGAAGAATAAAATTGGACACACCAATGTAAGAATTTGTCTTTATAGTTTTATGAATATTGGAACCTTTCAACTTGGATAATGTCAGAAAAACCCTATAAAATTTAAACATAAATTTCTTTAAATGTAAATACAATTCTCCTTCCTAATTATTCTACCAAAAGTGTTTCTAATGGGAATAAAAGACATTATGTCTTGTAAAAATTGGATTTTATTTTATTTTTATAAAAAGTCTGTTTTATAAAGGCATTCAAAAATAGTAAGTAGATTAAATTTAGATTGATTTAAAGTTTATAAATAAGTTAGTTTTATTCAGTGTCCTGTAAATTAAGCCCTCTTCCCTTCCAACTTACTGATGCAAAGAATTTGGAGTTTAGGCAATCAATACTGGGTTACTAAACCAGGAACAGAGCATCCCACAGGACAGCTGTAGATTTCTGTAGGTTATCTTCTATGTAGCCTCTACACTGATAAATACAAAACTCAAAGCAATAACATTATCAGCAGTAAACACTACCCTGACATATCACCATCTTATTTCTATCTTCACTAATATAAAGCAAGACAAGCTAGCATACCTATCACTTGAAGATTGAACTAGAAGCTTGGTTTTATTCTTCTAAGGATAGAGAGAATTAATGTACTTGTATCCTTAAAAGGGAATTATTCAGTGATGATATACATGTATCTTAGAATTGTGGCTCTTAATGACTCACAGGTGTACTTTAAACTTGGATACACTTTGGAACAGGGCTGGGGTAGCATCTTCCCCAGAGAGCTACATGCAAATGGAGGTTATGCTCTTCTATAAGCCTGGAGAGAAACACAAGTGAGATGGAAGGAGCAAGCAGATGAACAAGGGAAGCCCATGTGACAGATGGAGGGAATATTTCTCAGGATCACTGGATCTGTCCAACCTCTGAACGTGCTCCGAGGTCCAGGAGCACACCTGTTCCTCTCATCTTTTGAATACATTTCTCCTTTAGCTTAAGGCAGTTCAAATATGGTTTCAGTTAACTTTCAACCACGAAACACCTACCTTAGGTCTTATTTGTCAGGATACTGCTCCTGTGAAATCATAGGGACACAGTAGCCTCCCCCAATTTCCAGCCTCTGAGAAAACTATTAAAGAGTCTGATTTTTACATTCTATTACAAATGCATGACCAGTTGGAGAAAACCTCATGTAAAAATTATATTTTGTTTTATCTACCTTCTCCCTCTTGTGATTTAATTCTTTCTCCAATTTACTGGATGGTCCCTGCCCTGTATAAGATAATCCTACAACTTTGCATGCAAATTCTTATAGTTGAACAGTCCTAATTCATATTATTTCAGTTCCTTCCTGAGAGGATATTGGTGTCATTTTTGTCATACGTATAGTATTTTCATGAAGCAGTGACAAGGAGTATTCAGCATTCAAAATCCACTCTGTAATTTTAAGTTTAAAAAATACATGGTGTCTTAACTACTGTAGCATAGATTCCTGTGAGAAAGTTTTGTGGCAAATAGCTTTACATAGTATTATAAACCACAACCGTAAATTTCTAACTGGATTTCCATGTCTCCTACTTACTGCACTTGCAGTATTCATTTATATATTGATTGACCTAAGTCTGCATCTAATGCATTAGGATCCTCAGGTAACAGCTTCGACCACCTAAGTTTGATTCACTGTCACAGAATCAAAATTGCCTGATGCCATGCAAACTGCCTAGCATATCTTGAACTTCATTCAGATTCACAGTGTAATTTCAGACATCCATTCCTTTGCAAAGCCTGTAAACTAGAATACGTAAGTGGGCCTTCCAGAATTTAACTAAGAATTGATATGTCTGACTGAATCTGTGGATATTACAAGACATGCATTTACAGTGTTCTACTGGCCCCGATGCCAAGAGCACTCTGCCTGTGTTATGAGCAGAATTTGTATTAGAACTTGCTGCTTTCATTTCTATGACACGTACTGATGCAATCTCTCTGGCCTGGGCTTTTTCTTGGGCCATTATAAATTGTCAATTTGGTTCAGTCTCTAGTCCCATTGGAGGGTTTCATCATGAACTCTACCCACAATGATCTTGCAACATGCCTGCTAATAAATCCTTTAAATTACAGCATTGAGAAAAATGACACAGCTCTGAAATATCAGCAGCAATGTCCTCACCGAGCTGTGGATTCAATTGGTGAAATTTAAGTCTCAGAACAATAACTAATAGTGCTGCTTTGGTGTGAACTTCCAATAACCTTGCAAATTCATCAAATCCCTTATCTTTAAGAAAAAATATTGAGGAATCATGTTATAATACTGTATACATGGTATAACCCTAGTCCTCACAACCCTAATTAAATCATTCCACCCCACAGATACCTGCTATGTTGTGTATAATGTCACTTAGCATATCTGGGCCTATTAGCTATCTAAGAACCTTTACATATGGCAAAAGTCAGTTATTCTTTTCTTGATACATATTTGATTGGAGTAGACTGAGGCTGTCTGGTGTTGCAGAGCTCTGGCAAAGTGGTGGGTTGGGAATAAAAGGCTTATATTCCATATGCCAGTATATAACCTCAAACATAAATTTCTTTGAATTTAAACTGGCTTTCTTTAAACTGGCTTTCTTTAATTTAAAAGAAAGGTGTTTACTTGAGGTTTGAGGTTTCTTTTCATTCTAACATTTTGTGATTAGATAAAGTTGCAGCTTTGCAATTGTTGTTAACCTCCCTGCACACTGCATGTCCTGTCTTATTTTGAAATCTACTGGTCAGAACCACCAAGACTGAATAGTGCTCGTCTGTCAGTGCTGTTATCAAGGGAACAACTGTACTACTGTTTATTCATATTTTGTCTTGATTTCCATTTATCCAGTCACATACAACAGTTTTCTAATATGTCATATTATCCAAACAAAGCTTAGGGTAAATAACTACTATTTCTGTTTACATCTCCTTCATAAAAGTGCCTGCTTTATGTATTTATTTCCTTAAGACATAGCTTCCATATTGAGGTTTTTTTTTTTCTTTTTTTTTTTCTGGAGCTAAATTCTTTTAATATTACTCAAGAAATAGGAGGAAATGTTGTCTTCAGGAAAGCAGGGAAGAGAATCCTACAAGGAGAGTATTAAAGAACTTTATCATGCCACAATCATGTTAAATAGGTCTTAAATTGAGTAGGTAGAGAGATAGCATCTTGGGACTCAGATCTGGTAAAATTGGGGTAAGTTGTGTGTTTATGATGTGCATATTTTGAGTATATAATAGAACTTAACCCAGCTTAAAATATAAATGGTAATAAAAATATTAGGGTTGTCATATTAAGCAAATGAAAAGAATCTAGTACATCAAGTTAAATGTGAATTTCAGATAAACAATAAATTTAGTATAAATGTCTTATGCAATATTTTGATAATTTTATATTAAAATTATTCACTATTCATCTGGGATTAAAATTCAACTATGTGTCCTATATTAAGTCTGTCAGCACTTATTATATATTTAGAGGTACTGTAACTTTTCATTTTTCTTTTTATCTTATATAAAATTTGGGAAGTTATGCTTAATCTTTGACACTATACTTGTAGTAAAGATGCTATTGAAAATAGAGTACTTTGAATGAAATAAGCTATCCGCCACCACTGCAGCACAAGTTCGATCCCTGGCTAGGGAGCTACCTACATGGTGCAGCAGACCTCTCCTGTCTTGCCTGCTTCTCCCCTCAGCAGTGTATTTCAGTCAATCTGCCTATTCTGTTCACCACTCTGTCTCTGGTAAATCCTCTCACCCCCCCAAACCTCTACACTTTAACCCAGTTCTTGTGTGCATAAATAAATATAAAAATAAATATCCTTTAGGCTAGACGTTAAAATATGAGAGATATTTAAAGAGATTACAGATTAATGGGGAAAATAGAACATACAAAAAGACATTAAGGGTCATGTTTTATGAATTTGATTTTGAAATATGCTCTTTTAAAACTAACTCACTAGATGTTTTTCTTCATCACAATATTCTTCACATACTTTATTAGAGTTTCTGAATATGTTCTATCATCAAATGTTTTTTTGGGTATTAGTATCTTACCAATTTCTAAATCAGAAAAAAATATATATCTGCTTTCCTTGTCTTAACCCTTGCTACTTCCCACCCCAATTCTCTTTATTCACAGCAGACATAGTAATGTTTGAAAAACCCAATGTGACTTTGCCAGGAAATTATTTGAAATTCCCTCACAACTTTCCTTTGTCTGTAGGATAAAATCCAAAGTTTTAACATGGCTAGAATCAACTGAATCTCCTCAACTTTTTATCTATTATGCATTATATATAATATATACTTATATAATTACATATGAATATATATATATGAAATAACTTGAAACTATTACTTGCTGCTCTAGAAACTTTACCTGCTTTTCTCCTTATCACCATTTCAGAGTAGATTAACAATCCTTTGGAGGTGCCAAATTTACCAGAAAGGAGGCTAAATTGTATGCTTTCCCCCTATGTGTGTTATATTGATACTGGAATCTCAAAGTTGGAGTGATTTGAGTAACCTGCGGTTATGGTCACCTGCAATGGGAAAGTGATATAGCTAAGAATGGACCTGAAAATGCTTTGTACTCTAGTTCTATTCTGACAGTATATTTTGTGCACTAACTTCTTTTTTCTTTAATTCCTTTACTTTAATCTTTGGGCTCAATTATTTTATCTGCAGATTGGTTGCCTAATTATCCTGCTTTAAAACTTCTTTTGTAATTCTCACTCTGATTGTTCTTTAACTCAATTAAATTGTCTGGCTGGCTATTTGGAAATCACACCTTCAGCAATATGGAACTTCCCTCATGTGTAGTGTTCCTTAAAACCAAATTTCGGGGACTCCTTGGTGGCCCAAGGGGCTAAGTGTCAGCATTATGAAGCTATCCATTGCCGCTGCAGCATGAGTTTGATCCTCTGCCAGGGAGGTGACCACTGGGTGCAGCAGACCTCTCCTGTCTCACCTGCTGTTCCCCTCAGCAGTGTATTTCAGTCAAGCCTCTGTTCCGTTCCCCACTCTGTCTCTGGTGAATCTTCTCACCCCCCATACCTCTGGCCTGCACTCCAGCTCTTTTATGCATAAATAAATCTTAAAAAATCAAAATAATTAACTTTCAATCTGATATAGGCAAATGGTTATCAAATGAGCATGCATCAGAAATAAATGAATGACATTTAAAACACAGATTTCTGGGCTCTATATGCACAATTTCTAATTCCATAGGTCTAGATTTAGGGCATAAGGATTTGCTATTTTTCATAAACTTGTGTTTAATGCTAATGCTGCTGGTATAGGACAAGAATTTTAAAACCATATTGCATAAGATGTATTCAAAACCAAGAAGTAAAGAATGAAATGCAGATTCTCTTTTGACCATAAAACTTGTTCACTACGTCTGTATTCCTTTTTACATACCCAAACTAAACCTTACATACTTAATTGAAATTCAGAGAAATGCTCAAGATATATTAGTGTTAATGCCTCTTTACTTAAAATTGTATTTACAAGGCCATTTTTTCCTCACACTTCCCTGAGTTATTTTAACAGGTGTATAAATGTCAATATGATTTTAGCATTTGCTTCATCAATTATTTTTTCACTGTTACATAGTACAGGGCACAAAATGCAATAATGATACCCTCTACTGCTCCATCCTCAGCAGTATCTCTGAGATTGTTTTCATCTTCACTCAAGGCCTGTCTTCCTACTAGACCCCCACTTGACCTCAAGATCACATTGTAACCACAATCTTAAATTCAGCTTGGAAGACTGTAAGTGACCTATAGTTTATGTCACTAATTGATGTATGAAGTGAACGCAATACCTTCTAGAAGAATAAATTAAAATTTTAGTCTATCATAGGATCTCCGTTAGTTAATCATAAATGCCTTTTCATCTTCTACAATTCAATTCCTTTTTTGTTCCTCATTCTAAGTTTTTTTTTTTTTTTTAATCAATAACTAGAAACATACCATGAAAAGACTGATTAAATGCTGCTAGCATTACTGGACAGAGTGGGGAAACACCTACAGAAATCCAGTCCCTTACTCAGTTCAGGTGAAACCTGAATTGATCCAAAGAGACAGAACACATTCAAGGAGAGTACCTGCAGGCTTTGGCAATATTCACTGTATCTGAAACTGTCTTCACTCCATTCTCACTTCCAAATTAATCTTTTTCTGCCAAACTTACCTGCTTACTCCCAATATCTGGATGAGCACATTCATTCACTCATTAATTCATTTATCTTTTTACTTGACATTGTGTCTGCTGCAGATTATACTTGAGACATGTAATGTGCTAATAACTAGATGTGACATAAAACTCACCGAATGTAATTGGAAACACATAAGGAAAAATGAAGCCAATTTTATATTAGATCTCTGAACAGCATAGTTTAAGGATACAATGGAGAGAAACCCATTTTTCTTAGAAAGGGGAGGGAAGTAAAGAAAGGATTCTTGAAGATATATTGGCAATACACTTGAAAAACAATCGGTTGTTAACAGAGGATTGGGAAGGAGGGATTACTACAGACAAGACTATAAAGTCAACAAGGCAAGGATTTTATATTCCTTTTTTTAATAGTTAGGAGAAGTGAAATATCTTGAGATACTCAGAGAATATAAATTCAACAAAGGTCTGAACTCTGATTACTGATAGACTTCAGTTAAGAACTCAGATATTCTCATTGCAGGTCCAGTTTCTTTATACCATCCCAAGATGGATGTTTCTGCTCAGCACAAAACTCCACATGTCTTGTTTAATTTAGAATTTGCTGGCTGTACAGATTTTTCCTGAATTGGATGATTAGTCTCACTATAAAATCTTCCAAGTGAGAGATAAAATAAGAGGTCTCTCAGGATAGCCTGCCAGAATCGCACACATCTTTGGATTAAGGCACTTATTTTTTTTTATTTCATTATTTAAAATGTCTGATTAATGTAAATGCAAACAGACATTATTTTTCCTAATTTTGTTTGTTAAATGTCTATGTATTTATTCCATGGGCTCTGATTTTCAGACTTGCTATAATACCTGTGTTTCTTTAAGCTTTTACATTAAAATTGTGATACTTTCACTGGAGAAATTCAAAGTTTTTTTTTTTTTTCCCCTGGGAAAATCACTTATTAAAACTAATGATCATTGGAAATTACCATTGGGGTATACACCCAAGCTGTTTTAAAAAAAAGGGGACGGAGGATAGTTACACCCTCTTCTAACATTCTATAAAATTTTCAGAGAAATGTGATAGCCATGTATCCATGGATCCAACTTATAATAGAGCAGAGATAAACAGGATATAGTGTAAAAATTTAAAAAATAAATATTGAATTTTTAGTACTTGTATTGTATAGTGTATTAAGTGAACAAGTATATTCATTTCCAGAAGTAAAAAATAATCTAAAATTTGTAAACAATTCCTCTAAATAAGCATTGTTTTTGCCAGGGAGGATAACACTGAATTCTGGAAACAAATTAACCCCCAATGCTTAGTGACTTAAAATATTTCCTCTGCGACCTGTTTCCTTACTCTTCTAACTATATCATCAGAAACACTTGCATTCCAAGTTAGCTAGGATAAAGAAGAAAGGGCTGGAAACTTTTGTGGGCATTTTTTTTTTTTAACTCTGTGTCACTTCTGTCCACTAGATTAACTAAAATGCAATCTGTGCTCCCAACCTAACTGCAAAGTGATGTGGAAAGAGAAAGTGGTGAACACATAGCTTTCCCCCAGCTGAAGCCTTAACTTGACAATGACACAAAATCAATGTGCTTGTCATATCTCACCTTGGACCTGGGGTCTTCTTCCCCCACTCAAAGCTTGTCATTGTTATTGTCTGACTGCCATAAACTCTTTGAAGGTTTATCAGCAATATTACAGAGAAAAAAGAGAGACAGGGGCGGAAGAGGACAAAGAAGGAAAAAGAGGAAAAGCAACAAGTTATATAGAAGTTATCCTCATTGCTTTTTCTCTATACACACAACTGCTATCCTGGCAAAACTAGTTCTTTGTCACCTCCCTGGCCTGACTCTAGTCTTGCTTTGTGGTCATTCATTAATACATCATGACTTTTAATCTTACAAGATGGTTTTCCTTTCACTTTGTGAACAAATCAAACCATTCTTAAAAACTTGAGATTTCCTTGACTTGTAAATATTCCTCTGAATGTAAATTTCTTGATGGGTTTTATTTTATTTTTTTAAAGATTTATTTATTTATACAATCACTGGGGTACAGACCAGGGCATGGGAGGGTGAGAGAATTCACCAGAGACAGAGCAGGGAGCAGAACAGGCAGAAGGGCCGAAGAACACTGCTGAGGGGAGCAACGAGCATGACCGGAGAAGTTGGCCTCGCCATGTGGGAATCTCCCTGGCCAGCTGGGAATCAAACCAGCACTGCAGAGGCTATGGACAGCTTCACAGCGCTGCGCCCAACCCACTGCACCACCAGGGAGGCCCATTCTTGGTGGGTTTTAACCTGTCCTACTTATTTCTGGGTTCTCAGTGCCCAGAAAAGTACTTGATATATAGTAGTTGTTCAATTGCATTAATTAAATGAATTAACTAATTCATTGTTTTACACAAATCATATCACTTAGCACAACATTGTGTATACAATAAGCCCTCAATGAGCATTTGCTGATGGTCTGATTCTCCTTTTAAATGTTTCAAGTTAAAAAAATGATGAAGCATTTCTCATAGGAGGGAGTGTGTAGGTTGACTCTAAAACATTTTATAATAGCAATTCTTTAGAGAAATTGAGTTTACTTGTAATAAATTATATCTAACTAAATTGCACATACTTGGTTTTCAAATACATACAAAAATTTTCAATGCAAACATAGGATTTAATTCAAGTTTGGCAAAATGAACATAAAAGCTAAAATGTGACTCCTTGGAAACATTCCATTATTTCTCATCCTAATCATATGTAAATTGGAACTAGGAGTAGAAATCGGGGGAGTATCAATTGACATTGTTTAGAGAATTATACAAGTTATCAGCACAAACAAAACAAAATAGAGTATATTTCATGAAGCATGCAGAATGCTGGGGGAAGTTTACATCTCATAAAAATGGTAAGACTTTGTAACAGAAGGAATTTCTTAGTCTGAAATTCCTAAAACTTTTAAAAAATGCTCTAAACTTTAGCAAGTGTACACTGACTTCTAGTAATTTATTTTTATGTCTTTGTGTGTGCTATTTTCCAGTTCACTATTCCTTCCAGAGATTATCTGGGAAACTACTCACTTTGAAGAGTTTTCTGAAATCCTCATGGAGGGGGGTGGTGGGCATTAAGCCTCCATCTCTAAGGATATTATCTATAAAATTCAAGAGTTATAAACACATTTGATCAAAGAAATTTGTTAGACTGGCCAAAATAACATGTTGAGTCTAACTTTGCCAGAATTAATGTGTGGTTGCTAGAAGATTAGTTGCTTCAAATATGATTCTTAAACCAGTTTAAGTTATATCCTGTGGAGAAATAGAAAGAGTGCTGTTAATACCAACCTTGAAGAAGGCCTGTGTTCTTGGGATAATCCCAATAATCTTATGTCTGCTACTGACATTTTTTTGCTACAGACATGGTCTGTAAAGAGGAGGCTGAGATCAGCTACCAATGCTGTCAGAATAGATTTCCTCTAACAAGGGCCACATGACATGGAGTCCAGATGAAGAGTTATAGGGACTTTGAACGTCATACATTTCTTTCTGCTTTCTCTCTCCCCAAAGTAAATTCTCTTAAGTGGGGAGTTTAAGCTAACTTTAATGTAATCCCAAAAATAGATATCTATTTCCTTGGGAAGGTACTGCAACTTGGGTAGTCCTCATATTCTTAAAGTTCACCCCAAATCTTCCTATTTCAAATATAAACCAATGGTGTTTAGTTGGCTTTCAGAGACAATTTATGTTTATTTAAAGATCATTACATTGTCAGCTTAAACATTCTCTACTCTAGCAGACTGTGCTTTAGTCCTTTTACTTTTCTAAAAGGCCATATATTGGGCCTCCCTGGTGGCGCAAGGGGTTAAGCACCACACTATAAAGCAATCCGCAGCCTCTACAGCACGAGTTCAATCCCTGAGTTCAATCCCCGGCCAGCCAGGGAGCAACCCACATGGCACAGCAGACCTCTCCTGACTTGCCCGCTGCTCCCCTCAGCAATGTACTTCACTCTGGTGAATCCTCTCTCCCCCCGCATCTCTGGCCTGTAACCCAGCTCTTGTATGTATAAGTAAATAAATCTTTAAAAAAATAAAAGGCCATGTATCTCCCTAAATTTGTTCCTCCCCCTAAATTCAGCCAAGGCTGTGCATATTTTGGTGTAATTAGTACTGTTACAAAGCATAGAGATGCAGAGTTCCATGCTGGTAGAAATAGATGTATCAAGAGGAAATATGTGCTAAGTATATTTTTTTAGGTGTGGGAGAGGCTGTATTATTTTCTCTTCTTTGATACATGACCATTTATAACACACCTGACCAGATTCACACAAACTGGTCAAGAAAATTCTTTTTGCTATGAAAAAAAAAATAGTCCATGAGATCATTACACTCCCTATAACTACTCAGTAGAACACAATAAATAAACAAATTATATATAATATTTCCTCTAAGATGAATATTGTAACCAGTCATCTTGGTGAGAAACAAAAATTGCCAATAGAGAAGAAAATAATGATTATGGGAGAAGTCAGGAGAGATCATAGATACAAAAACCTAGAGTTGAAAGAACTAGGTTGTGGGTTTGATGATAAGAATTTGAGAAAAATTGTATTATGTTTGGAAATATATATATATATGCATATATATACATAGACATTCATATATACTTACATATATTATGTATAGAGATAGAAATATTGCATACATAGATGTACACATACATATACTCCCTAAACAAATGTTTATGAAGCTTCTGTCATATGCAGTGTACCATGATTTTTCCTGGGGGCATATTCTAAACCTACTCTAATCCTTGCCACAATCATATTGAATGTAATGGTAGTTGTTTCTTTCCATTTTGCACGCAATGAATCTAACACTCAGGAGCTAGATATTTTCCCACTTTCATGTAATTAATGTTACAGTCACTAGTATGGTAGTGACTTTTGTCCAGTTCTCATTCCATCACAGCAAAAATGCCACCTGAGAACACCTGTAAAATAAGAAGTTGGAATTCAGTGCCTATTGCACTTCTCTTTTTGATCTCTTTAATTTTCAACTTCAGTATTTTTCTGGGAAATATCCTGGAAACTTCTATTTTCCCATATACCAATTTAAAATAATTTCAAGTGTGCATATACCCAGTTGTGAACTTAGAAAAATAATGAAGATATTATAATATTATGGCAGTTTTCCCCACAACCCTACATCTTTGAAAAATTTTTACCATAGAATTTCCATACTCATCTCACTCTTTCATAAAAACATAAGGCAGTATCTCATTATCTCAAATATTGTGCTCCCCAGCTTATAGATGTGAATGGGATGTGCTTAACTATTTAACTCCTTTCCCTTAGCCAACCTGTCTGATGCATACTGGTGCAATACAATTTTCAGAAATCTGTAGACTGAGGAAGTTACTTCTGATGCCTTAATTATTGCATTGCCTATAAATCACAGTAATTTAAAGAGTGCCAGCTTTCTAGTTATGCCACTGCTGAGTTCCCAGATTAGTGGTACAGCGAGTACAGCACAAATAATTTTGCAGACATTAGAAATAGACTGCTGCTTTTGCTTAGTAGATTAATAATTCTCAGGTGTCTCCATTTAATTTCCTGTTCATTTCAGATCGACATTTTCCCCCATAACAATGTTCTTTCATTACATTTTTCAAGTCTTTTTCAATAATTTGACCCTCATGTTTTTCTTACAACTTTGAGGTTAGCAATGTTCTCGTCTCACCCTTTAATTGTATTGGTGATCAGTGATTTTACTGCGTGATTTATTTAGCTTTTCTTTGGCCTGAACCCAAGTTGACTCAGTTTAGGTAAAAAAGACTTGCTTCAAAACAGGCCTTGTCATTTTAATCTAAGAATGTTTTTATTATGTGCTATTGCATTTTGTGGTTAATGCTACTAAACTTATTTTGTGCTCAAAAGGACTTTCTTATCCTTCCCATATGAGGTGTGAGCTGTGGTACGGTGGCTTTCATTCTTTATTTTCATGTTTTTCTCATGTCATCTCTCTTCTTCATATCCTCCCTGCTTTCTTCTCTCTGAATTAATTGCTTACCCAGGACTGTGCTACCCAAGAAAATACCTATCGTCTAGTGATTTAAGAAAGTCTATATATATATTCTTTCCATGACACTTCTATTAGGATTGCAGTCATTTCCTTATGTGGAAAATCATCATGTAGGCAATCAGAAAAGTACTCCCCCATTTCTTTGTTTTACTTTTTCATGTGCTTATAGACTCACATTCCTGTTATTGGAAATTTGTACAACTCCTTGCAGTTGGTACTATATGCCCAGTAAATCAGTGCTTTGGAAAAGCACATCCACTTTCTTTAACATATGTAATCCCCATAATAGCTTTTTCAGGTTGACAAGAATATGCAGCTTTCATCATTTTATAGATGAGGAAACAGAGTCATAGTTAAGTGAATTATATAGGGTCATATAACAAGTAAACAGCAGAGTGGTAGAAATTCTGTTGTGATTTCAAATCCAGCCTTTTTTGGATGATACATTGATAGATTAACAGATTGCACTGGCTATAAAATGATCTGCAACATTGAATTGCAAACAAACATTCTGGGAATCTGGCTACATATCAAAGTAAAATAATTCATTGCTTCAAATGAAAGCAACTTTTGAACAATAATATTGCAAATTAAAATATGAGATCATTGACCAGTATTATTAATCCTTACCCTAGCTCCATTGCAGGAACACTTGAGATTCAAAACTATCATCTGCTTTATTTTACCATTTCACAATCAGACATGTTATAGTTCATTCTCTGATGTTAGTCTGTAGCATGTACATACAAATAACTATGGGATGTGAGTCTTCATGATACCATTTTATGGGTAGCTTCTTATAGAGATAGTTAACTGCTATTGGTTATTAGAATTATAGCATCACATTTAAGACTAGGAGGTGCATTTTGAAGTGTTTGGGGGACATTCTTAATTCATAGCCAGCTTTATTATGTCTTTAAATAGATTCTATAGTCCACTGATCCAAAATATGAACTACATATCCTATTATTAAACTAAAGTGAATACGTGGTATAGTTATTTTTTATAGTTATTTACTGCTTATTCACTTCTTTATTTTTAATAGTCTTTATCAATGCTGAGGACAGCTAGAAGGTCATGTGATAAACTCCTCTGCATGTGTCGGAATGCACATATTAAAAAATGAGATACATTAGATGTTGGTAAAATATATTTAATTATAGACTTATTATTGCTTGTAGTTTAAATAAATGGAATTTAAATTATTGCAGAGGACTCTAATTTTCTCAATAGAGGGAAGGAAAAGATAATTGAAAGTTAATGGATAATGGAAAATATACCTCCATACAAAGTGTTTATTGCTGTTATTTTTCTCAATGGGTATTTAGACAACTAACTCCAGTTGTTTTTTGACAAACAATTTAGTAAATATTTATTGGGCATATACTACTGTATGTTAGTCCCTAAAGATACAAAGACATCTAGATTGAGTTTCCCACCATCAAAAAACATACAGCATGCTCTATGTAAAGAATGAGATATGTGAAAAATATTGTAGAAACAGCAGTAGAATGTAAGGGTTAATTCTAATTGTATTAGATGGGTTTAAAGTATTTAGACAGGTGAAAAGGAATAGAGAAGGTGACTTGTTATCATAGCTAAAGTATGACCAGTTAGGACAAGTGTGATAGACTAGAAAGAAAATGTCCTTTTGGTACCCTAAAGCCTGCATATATGTACCTTCATCCTTTACCCATAAAGATATTAACACCTTTGTCAAATAAAAACAAAATCTGTTTAATCAAAATTGAATAGTTACCTTTGTGTAAAATTTAGGCATTTACAGGTATTGGATGGATACATACATCTGTTATTATGGTAATCTTCGTCATCTCCTCAAGAAAACAAATCTATTTTTTTAAGGTTTATTTATTTATGCATACAAGAACTGGGGCACAGGCAAGAGGCATGGGGGTGAGAGGATTCACCAGAGAGGGGAACAGAACAGGCAGATCGACTGAAATACACTGCTGAGGGGAGCAGTGGGTGAGTCAGGAGAGGTCTGCTGCGCCATATGGGCAGCTCTCTGTCTGGGGATCGGACTCATGCTGCAGTGGCTGCTCATACCTTCATAGATTGCGTCCTAGCCCCTTGCGCCACCAGGGAGGCCCAACAAATCTATTTCTCAGTCTGAAAATACTTTTTCCCTTTTCTTTAAATAGTACATTACAACATGTGGATTTTACATATGTATTATTGGGAATCAACATGCATGTATACCACATAAAGTTCAATATGCTATTAACTTTGTCACATAAGTTTTCAAATTGTTTGCTAGTCCTTATTCATGAACGCAGGAATGAGTCCTCTTTCTTAGTTTTTGTGGTTATCTGCCTTTGTATAACATGACCTTTTTCTCCAATGTCTTATTCATTGCTTCCTTTGCTGAATAAGTTGGTAACTTTCTCTCATCATCCAGTCTGACCATGATTTGACCCTCACCCCTTCAAGCAGAAGTGCTAACAGCTTGCCTTTTGTGAATGTCAGCAATAAGCATAAACCTGATATCAAAATCTCATATTTTCTCATTTCTCCATTTATGCTCTATATTTGGTGTGCAAGAAAGAATCAATGAGCATTAAATCTGGCTCATGGAACCATAAGCCAGAGCAGAACCAACCAGCAACAGGTGCTTGCCAGACATACATGAAATTAGATTGTGATTACTGCACTCAAATTGCCAATCATTTGATCATCTGCTTAATTTCCAAAGTGTCAGAGAGATTCTCATATTCAAACAAGTGCTATTTGCACAAGAGTCACAGGAGATAATTTACTTGTCCAGCAAATTCAACTTTCTTACTCATCCTGACTCTTTCCCCTCTAATACTAGTTAGATTAGATTCCCTACCATAAAAAAGATTCTTCCTTACCATACCCGTTTTCTTCCCCCAAGAAAACAATAGTTTAAGAGTAACTAGCATAATATTGTAGAAGAAATGTGTGCATTTTTGATATTCTTTGTTTGATTTAGTCTCTAAGAGGATGTGGTGTATATATACAGTAGAATCTTATTAATCTTATAGTTACTTCGGTAAGTTTTATTTTACTCCTGAACAACCCATTAATCTTTCATTCTTACCCTAATATCCTGATGCTACTCCTTTATCAACCTGTGCATACACGTGTGTATCCAAATAACAAAAAAGCCAAACCGTGAAGAATTGGCTTAGCAAAATGCTCTTTTCTTCCCTCATATTCTCACCAACCCTCAAAACACTTCCCAGAATTATCCACTTTTAACAGTTTGGAATATAATTTCCCAGGCAATTTATCTGCATTTTCATGCATGTATATACATGTGATATGTAATACACACGTTAATTGACATAGATAGATATATTATTCCTGTGATGCACTTTAAACATCTAGCCATAAGACTGGTAGGTGATCATATCATAATACAAAAATTACTGCCTCCCAATTTTTACCAACTTCAAATAATTCCAAACTAGAGAAAAACAGCATGCATTTTGAAACCACTTTCCCATTGTGGACACTTTACCAATCAAATGATAACTCAGTGAACATCAGACACATTTTAGTATTATATACAACAATTTCTAAAAATTCCTACATTTGGAATTATTGTGTCAAAGATATATTCCACATTTCTAATTTTGACACTCTGAATTGCCTTCCAAGTAGACTTTATAAATTTGCACACTTATAGTTTTTACATTTGATATTATTACCCCATTTAATTAATTTATGGTTTTGTCAGCCTTACAAATGATAATTTTTATCTTATTATTTTTTTTCATTGTCCTTATTGTTAGTATGGTTGAGTTTTTTGTTTGTTTTTGCATGTTTTAGTTTATTATGCTGTGAAATCCCTCATAGTTACACAGCCCAAGTTTTTTATTGATATGTTTATTAATTTAATAAGACATATTACATATTACAGATATTAATACTTTGTATATATCACTAATTTAGTGGTGACTCCCAGTTTCAAGCAATGTATCATTATTAACTATTCTTATGTATCATCTTAATAGTAGTAGTTATTAAACTCCAACAGATCTGGGTCTATGTTTTCTATCATGTTCAGTACCCAATAAACACAATAAATAGGCACTTAATATTCTTTGTTAATTGATATTGGAAACTACAGTGACAGCTTTTTTAAAAAAGATTTATTTATGCATATAAGAACTGGGGTACAGAGGTGTGGGGGGTAAGAGGATTCACCAGAGCCAGAGTGGGGAACAGAACAGGCAGATTGACTGAAATACACTGCTGAGGGGAGCGGCAGGAGAGTCAGGAGAATTCCACTACACCATGTGGGTATCTCCCTGGCTGAGGATCAAACTTGTGCTGCAGTGGCTGTGGATAGCCTTGTAGGTTGCGTCATAACCCCTTGTGCCACCAGGGAGGCCCTACAGTGACAACTTTTAAGACATGGTCTGCAGAAATATGCCAATTGCTCAAGACCAAGAGTGACACAGACACAGTCAGCTATGGGTTATCATTTGAGTTATCAATCAAAATGCGTAAGACTAGAGGACAGAGGGGCCTAAACTTACCTAGAGATATGACCACTCATTCGGCCTGGTCAGTCATTTGCTTATGATTTCATTATTTCACACATTCACTCATCAAATAACACATTTATTCTCATTTCTCAAATTCCATGATACCAACTTGAAGAGAAAGGTTAAGCCAAAATACACTGTAAACCTTCCATCATGAAGTTCTGTCCTAAATGTTGTTTCAAAAGGCTGCAAGGTAAAGCAAGTAAAACATTTGGACACATTTAATTTGTCAAATCACTTGTTTGCATAATATTTAAAATATTTTAATTCTGTCTTTATTTAATAAAAATTCTTCCACATACATATTTATAAGTACATAAAATTATGCAGATTCTGCATGTAGTTGTAAACATTTTTAAATGAACAGAGTACTAGTTGTCTTAGGAAGAAGGAATATGTGTAAGATTCAAGCAAAACACAGAAGACGCTTTTTCATACTTGACCATTTCTCTCATTCCCAATTAGCATATCCACTTCACTTCTGAAAGCCTTTATTCACTTATTTGCCAGACTCTTAGGTAACAGTGTGTGCTAACCCAGTTAAGGAGGCATGGATTATGTTTGTGATTTGGTAGGATAAGTTTTTCTTCAAATGATGTTTTAGAAGTCCTTAAAATAATGTTGTTTGTGATCCTACAATTTATGAGAAAAACTTCTCACCCATGCTGTAGTTAGAATCCTAAAGCAACAATTTTTCTTTCATTCTTTTTGATTTTTTCTGGGGATGAAGAAGAGGGTGGAAGCTTGCAGAAAGCAGATTTTCTTTAAAAGCTACCCTTTAATAGTGTGTGGTGTGTGTGCGTGTTGACTGGTTTTGACTAAAATGAGCTAAATATTTGTTACACAATAAAGTAAGAGTTGATTCCTCTTAAAATCCTTGGAGATACATCAAATATCAGATACTAAAATTTTATAGTAATAGAAATAAGTTAATGAATGCATATAAATAAATGTATGTTTTAAAACATCTTTACTTTCACTGGGAAATTTTATCCACAGGAATATTCAGTGCCCCTGCCAAATTCTCCTGAGAAAATCTAATTGAAATAGGCTACTCTGTCATACCAAGTCTGTCAGAATTCTTAAATGATAAATTATTTATGAATTTAATATACTATCGGAAGAATATTATTTGTATATAGATAGTATATTTGTACATATTACATATATACTTCATTTAATATTTATAATAAATGTCTAATGCACAAACATATTTGCTGAAATATTATGAAAGACACACTGAAATATGTGAGAAGAACAATAGGTTGAGATTAAGAAATCTTCTGTTTTTGTGCCTATTGCTACAAGCTACTTTTCTAAATTAGAAAAATGTCACTCATCTTTTGTAGACATGAGTTTTTTAATCTACAATACAAGGGGCTTGAACTCAGCAATATTCTGAATTCCCTTCTAGCTGTTAAATTCTATAAAGGAGTATAATTTTACTATTTTAAATGATTACAAAGGTTTATAGTTCCTATAGCTTTGCTTTTATGACATTTTGTTGTTTTTATCTGTGATTTATTCAATGCAAAGTCCTGCTCAGGAATACAGCTCCCCAATTATAGAATTGCTTCTATGGAAAAATAGCAATATGTTTTAAGATGAGTCTTTTTTGATAGAATTTATATGAGCACATTATATCAGAAATGGGGACTGCAAGTGTATTTTAGTTTCTTTCAGAGCTAAATCTCCCAGTGGGCTTATTTGTTTTCTGAATATTCTTTATCTTGAGACTATGTGGGGAAAAACAAAATCTATGATTTGTGGGAAATAATGACTCCTGCTTAATGATTTTTACCAAATTTCTATAGTTTCTCTCTTTGGGATCAAGATCAAGAGCTTTCAATTCTTGATAACATTCCCCTTCCTTTTTTGCACAAATTTTAAATGGAGCAGTGCATAACATGAATTCTAGATTGCTTTCTCCTATGCTAATCTTAGAAACTTAGCACATGTGGCTAATTTTACTTTAGATTGCTTATTTTTTTTATTATTTTTACTCAGAAATTTGGAAGCCCTTTATTGTAACTGGAGTGTGCCTGTGAATATTCATAATAAGTATATGTTTAATAGGTGCAGTGTTTCTGCTTGTGATGATAAAAAATTTCTGGAAATAGTGGTTACTGTTGCACAACATTGTAAATGTACTTACTGCTGCCAAATTGTAAATTTAAAAGTGGTTAAAATGATAAGTTTTATTATGCATAATTTACCACAATAAGAAAAATGAGTATAGCAATAACATTATTTATATCTGAAGCTATATTGCTGAATTTAAAAGAATACACATGATTGGAAGATAAAAAAATCAGAAAACATATTTAATACTAGTGACTAACTTACTCTATTCTAGATTCCAGATACCTAACTATCCCCAAGCAAGTCTGTTGTAATAATGGTTTGAATGTAATATCTATGTCTCAAGGGTGTGATGACCTCTGTGGGCCTATTAATTCCATATCCATATACATGTTTATAGTTCTTTCCTTATAACCAGAATATTCACCTCTGTCATTTTGGTGATATGGATGTGAATGGAATATACAGTTAGTCACTAGCGCAAAAGCAGACAAACTCAGAGAGAGTGCTGTCATCCCACATTTGTAAAGCTTTCTCTTTTGAGTTATTTTTCATTGTCCAGTTCTTCTGTGTTTACCTGAGGCTAATTATTATCTTACTCTCAGGGGTGACAAAAAGAACATATTAATAAAGGGGTGCAGAGAAATATCCAAAATACTGCTCAGGTGGAAAATTATACATTTGAAGATGAAAGTCAATTGGAAATTAGGGAAAATGTCAAAATCATAAATAGATTTGAACCTCATTACATATAGACCAAATATAGAAGTTAATAGATCATACTACCCTCCTTTATGATAGTATGAAATGGGGTTGTCCCATCCATCAGAGCTTTATACTGTTGTTTAGCAGTGGCAGCATTTGGTACACCATATTCTCTCACACAGCATGCTATCTGTTAATATTTCATTATTGAGCTCAATTGGCAGCAAGCTAGATCCACTATGAGCAACTTTGATCAATTTTTATGTCATGGTTGACTTCTATCTCTGTAGTTTCATTTAGTTGTTCACTCTGTATTAAATCCCTAATTCTGGTGTCAGGGCCAATGGAAAAAAAAAAAAAAAAACACTTTAAAAAAAATACTAAGACCCCCCCCACCCTCGAGCAGTTTTATTTGTAATTAAAACAGTAGTGTTTTCAAAGAGACTTGGGGGATAATTTTAAACTAAATTTGTGTTTTGCATGAAATGCTAAACAATAGGGCACAGAAAATTCTTATCAGTCTAAAATTCTTTTTTTTTCCAATTAACATTTTAGTAAGTGCCTTTATGTGGTAGGCATCACAGTTTTACCGTGTAAGCATTATAATTTCCATTTGGGAAAACTGAGACTCAAAGAAACTAAGACACTTAGCCAGATTCTTCTGATTTCAGACTCCATGCTTTTTACCATATACAAGGGACACATCTTATATTGACAACTGACTTTCCTTCTATTTCAAGACTGGAGGCTACCTAGTTGAGGAGAGGAAGCTTCAGAATCCCAAATCTCATGTTTACCCCTTCTACCCAGCAAATCTGGGCAAGTCTGTGCAGCCAATTGATCAGTGTTTGGAGAGGAAGGGCTTTCTATGATGTCCTATATGATGCCCTAGGGGGAAGGTTCTGACAAGAGCATCCAAATTCCATTCTCTTTCTTTGTTTTCTCTCCTCTGCTTTACTCGCTCATATCCACCTTGTAAGTCCCATGCTCTTTACCTTGAATGGTCCTTCCATGAGAGTTGTAATATCATTTGCATTGCATGACTGCTGTGAAAATTAAGTGAACAAATGTCCAGGAGAACATGTGCTTATCCTATCAAGGTTACTCTCCTCTCTCTGTCCTGTGACCACCCATATCAGCCACATTTGATGCCTTGTTCTCTAACTAACACTGAGATTCTTTAGAATAGATTCAGGATACAGAAACGATATCATCGACTAAGTTAGTCAGGTAAGACTTTACTGACAGATTAGAATAGAGAAACCATGATGGTGGGACTTTCTAGAAGAAATTGCATTTGTTAGACAGCATAGCAAAGACTCAAGAAAATAAAGTCACAAATGAGATGTCTCAGTTCAGTGGTAGACAATTGGAAATACTCATTTGCTAGTTATTCAAACTTTTAAGCATGATAAATCTGTGTTCATTTATTAATACTAGGTAATTAATATATGACTATTTAACTCTCTTAAATATTTGTACAGTTTCCTGAAATTAATGAAAACCTTTGTATCTATAGCTTCTGGCAATACAAAAAGTTTTCATAGACAGGAAATTATCATAATATATTAGTCATCATCTTTGAAAAGTCAGACTACAGTGAAATGAATCTTCAGGGAAAAAAAAAAAACTGTAAAGTTGGAGGAAAATAAGGTATACGTAGAAAAATCTTCAATGAAAATGAAGAACATTCCAAATTGATAATATATACAATGTAAATGTTTTATAGTAACTGACATAGTAAGAAAAATGGCGAGTAATTCAAGACATGAGTGGAGATACTGGTTTCAATATCCCCTGCACATGTTCTCACAGGGTAGTTACTAGTTAACTAGTGTGTTTTCTTATTTTACTGTAACAGCATAATTTGCTACAGCTTTTTATCCATTTGCATTCAACTGATTCAAGGGTGAGGGGAAATCTTTGCTAAACTATTATGAAAAAGCAAGCAACTCCATGGAATACTCTTTGGAATTCAAATAGGAACTGGTAGTTCCAGATGTTGGAAAGTTATCAGTGTGACATTTAAAGTCAGTTCAAGAATTCACTATGAAGATTTTTGTCTGGGAGTTTGGTTTTATCCCTGCAGCTCTGCTTAAGAGATTTTCTGTTCCTTTGTGTTAGTGACTTAGTATTGTTTTTTCCAACAGTCTCATTCTTTTTACCTTTGCCTTGAGCACTGTGGAAATCAATATAGTGGGCACTCTCTGTTCTGTGCTCAACACCTGTAGTTTCCTGTATGTGATGGTCTGATATTCTGTAGAAGCTTCTTAATCCGATAGCCACAGAGTGGCCCATTTGTCCAATATAACCTTTTCCACAGCGGCGGGGGGCACTAAGCTATTGCTGTGGGTGGTAGAATATTGCCTTTTGTTAGCAATAGGGTGCAAGAGACCTGAGATGAGGTTAGAATATTATTTTTTTGTTTTTGTGGGTGCTTTTGAAGATAGTATTGATCCAATTTATGAATGTCTTGACATGGGGTGGGATTGCTCTTCTCTCACATGATTTTTTCCTTAGCTTGTTACTGATTTCCCTCTTGGTGGGAACAGTGGATTTAATCAAATAACTGCCTGGGTGTCCATTCTTTGCAAGGGTCATATGAAGGGTATGGATTGTCTCTATGAAGAAAGAAGATTCAGGATTAGCCTTGGTTTGATATATTAACCTTAGATTCAGTTGTCTCAGTTTGAATCCAATGCCCAAAATGGCTGGTTAAACAAACCCAAGTAATATTTAAGTTAAATGTTAAAATTATCAATTTCATAAGATTTGCAGAAGGTATTAGAGATGGAGGCAGGATATTTGGAATCTGTTTTCTCAGCAAGAATCTTACTCAGAACACAAAGATCATTAGTAACACTTCAGATGATTTCAAATCATTTTGCTCAACTTAGTACATACATAGAAATTAACAGGCCCTGGCAATAAAGCCAGTGATGGATTCATGCATAGCTTGGGCAGACATGATCCCTTAACTCAAGAGTTTATTAGTTAGAAAGTGAGTATACCATCCAGCTAATATGAAGGTTTGAAAGTGCTGCAAGCTTAACCAAGTCTAGAGGGATGGAGAAAGTGTCCTATAAGAAAATGATGTTTAATTTGGGAGATTAACAGATGACAGGCAAATTTTAGGTGACCTGTTTCATTTAATTTTGGTAGAGTTTACCCATCTCTCATACCCTCCACTCCCCCACTAACAACAGCTTCAGTAAATGGGGATTAAAAATATTATGAGGCATTAGAAAATTATGAGTCTTGCTTTTGTCAAGACTTTTAATAGTCATTATTCATAAAAACTTTGGGAAAAATTAGGTATCATTTTGATTTCTGGCTTGCTCTCTGATGGAGTGTATGACCTTTGCACATATTGTTTCTCATTTGTAAATATCCATAATGCATATCTTATAGATTGGTTGGCAAATTCAATGTGGTAGTATTATATAACATTCTCATAAAACATTTATAATAGGCAGTTTTTATATTTTCGGCCCTCCTTTCCTTGCCCAGTGCTTGCCTCCTTGCTTGAGGGCTGAGATCTACTTAACCTCACTGTTTCACATGTTAGCTGTCCTTAAAAGTCAGTTTCTTAAATTCCTAATGGGCCACTAAACATGGGATTTTTGTTAAAAGCTTCAGCCCTTTCATCAAGAAATTTGTTTACTTAAATCATCCCACACTGATTTTTTTTAAAGATTTATTTTATTTATAGAAGAACTGGGGTACAGGGTAGAGGCAAGGGAGGGTGAAAGAATTCACCAAAGACAGAGCGGGGAGCCAAACAGGCAGACAGACCAAAAACACTGCTGAGGGGAGCAGCAGGTATGACAGGAGAGGTCTGCCATACCATGTCATCCCACACTGATATTAAGGAAGTTCATACAGTTTATTTTTGTTGTTACCAATAAGGATAAGAAATACTAAACTCAAGAAGAGAGTGTTAATGACTTTTCAGAGATCTATCTCCTTCCCGAATCCAATAAAATATTTGTTTTTATCTCTGTTGATCCTTCAGCAAGCAGGGAAGGGAATTGTGTTTACAATGTGAACTTCATCTTCTCTTACCAACATTACAAAATAAATGTTAGTAAAATGGCATTTTTCTGTGGTGCTGTGATTCGGGAATTTGAAGGAGTCTAGGTAAAAATTCATGTCAGCAACTTATAGAAATCCTATACTCTGATAGAAACCCTAATAGCTATTTTATTCCTATAATCTTTGGGATCCTTCAAAAACTTTAAAACATATGGAGTTTTTGTCACACATTGTAATTATCTATTTTTACTAGTCTTTATTTTCAGAACTTTTTTGCATGCAAAGCAAAATCAAGGGAAAGGTAGAGATTTCCTAGGTAGGCCCTGCTTTTACACAAGCATAGCCTACTCCGTTATCAACCTTCACCCTGGTGTGGCACTTTTGTTACAGTTGATAAAACTGTTCTGACCATCATCATAAGGTAAACATACTATGTTTTGTTTTCTTTGAATTATCATGGTGTGGGTTTTGAAAAATGTAAAACGGCATCTACCTTTATATTACCAGATAGAATAGTTCCACTGTGTTAAAAAATCCTGTGCTCCAACTATGCTTCCCTCCCTCCCAATTAACCCTGCTAAACTACTGAACATTTTAGAATTTCCATAGTTTTTAGTTGTCACATTTAAGGTTCATATGTCACATTTTGAGGTTAACTTTTTCAATTAGTAACATGAGTTTAAGTTTTGTTTTTTGTTTTTTTGTTTGTTTTCCATATCTTTCTATGGCTCATACTTCTTTCCTTTTAGTGATAGGTAGGGTTCTGTTCATTTCAGTTGATTCCAAGTTTTGGCAATCATGAATGAAACTGTGTAAACATCCATGCATATGTGTTTGTGTTGACATAAGGTTTCAACTCAGTTGATTACATACCGACAAAATTGATTTCTGCATCGCACAGTAAAATGATGTATAATTTTATAAAAACTGTCAAATTGTCTTTCAAGGTCATGGCACCATTTTGCATTCTCTATAGCAGTGAATGAGACAGCTTAAGAATTACTTTACATCCTGACCAACATTTGGTAATAAGTTTGGAACATTGGCCATCCTTAGGGCTATATACTGATACCTCATTACTGTCTTAATTTGCAATTACAAAATGACCTATGATTGAGCAATTTCTAATATCATATGTTTATTCATTATCAAGCTTCATTCTTCAGGTATTTGTTCACTTCTTTTGCCTATTTTGTGTGTGCTTATCCTTTGTCTTAAGAGAGTTTACTGTATATTTTGGATAACAGATTTTATTGGTTATGTCCCTTTGAATTTCTCATTCTCTGCCTTATGTTCTCATGCTCTGTATTGTATTTAACAGAATAGATTTCTTCTGTTTTAATAAATGCTACCTTATCAATCATTTATTTTGCTGTTCATGACTTTGGTGCTATATCTAAAAATTCATTGTCATAGCCAAGGTCATCTAGAATTTTTTCCTTCACTATCTAATAGATTTATAATTCTACATTGAGGTTTTTTTGTAGATGTTCAATTTTTTTTACATGTAGATGTTCAATTCCAGCAGCACTTTCAAAAAGTCTGTCTTTATTCCATTGTATTGCTTTGCTCCTTTGCCAAAGAAGAGTTGACTATTTTTATATTGGTCTCTCTTTTGTCTCTCATAATTTTGGATATCTCTTTCCTTCATGTGCTCTGAATTTTAGGGCCATCCCATCTATTAACTCTCTGTATTCTAAGACTGACATATAGGACCTGAATAAGTATCTGCTACGTGAATCTCCCATAAAATTGGACAAAATCAATTATCAATTACTCCATAGTAAACAAACAATATGAAGCTGAATATTTTTTTTTCTAATGCTCTTTAAATAATGCACCGTACATATGGGATTCTCTAGATTCCTTCAAACTACCTGGTCATGTCTCTACTTGGACACTTTTATGGCTTATCAGTTAAGACACGAAACACGTCAAAGGGATGTTCTGGGAATCTGTATTCCTGATAGAACTCCCAGGTGATTATTATGCTCATTTGCAATTAGGTAACAGTGATGCATGGGAAAATAAATCAATCCCATCATCTAATGTTGCATGTAAATGCAGACTGAGTTTATTCATCCATTTATTTTGCAAACATGCACAGAACTCTGGTACTATTCCTGGGGAGAAAAGGTAAATTGTAGTGACAGGTGAAAGGTTAAAATAAGTGGTTTGAAAATAAATAGCATTTGAAAGAGTAAAGAAGGTATCACAGTGTATATAATATTTTTCCAATATCCTCAGTATGCTTTTCATTTGACTTTCTTCTGACTTTTACTTAGCCCTAATTAGGATGGATATATGATCCAACATATTTTTTCAAATCTATTATCTCAGGCAATTGAAATATCCTATTATTAATTATAGTATTAATTATACCACTCAAGGTACCAGTCCAGGTTTGAATAATTACATTTCTGCTGAATCATTTTGGCATTGTGTTGCTGTCTTATTGAAGACTCCATCAACTGAGTGTTCTGAGATTTAAAAAAGGGAAAAAGAAAGGACCAACAAATAATATTTTAATTTGAATTACTATAAAAAGGGCTAGAAAAATGTGCTATCAGGAGAAGACATTTTTTTTTTGTTTTGCCCATTTGATGATTTATATTTTTGAAACTGAGAGGGATGGTAAATAACATTAAAATTTGGTTTTAAAAATATTAAATATACCTAAATTGTAAAGATACATGAATGTCAATATATATTCAGATTATATATATATGCATCTTTCTTATTTTCATATATTTTATATACATACACACATATACATACATATACAAACATAGAGAAATATACCCATTAACAGTGTTTGTTTCATTCCTAAGTCAAGAATCTTCAAAATAGATAGAAAATGTATATATTAGCTATTCCAAATGAAGAAAACCATAGCTTTGTGGAAAGAATGTAACATCAATATTTAAGTTCTTTTATTGAACTAATTTTTCATGCTTTCAGATGTGTTGCTAAACCTCTCTGGACAGCACTCACATGTATAAAATGATAGTTTACTGCTGACATGTCTCCTACTTTAAAATTCTATAATATAATACCTACTCAATATGTATATTATTATGCTTATGACTTGTCTTCAATAAAATTTTTGTTTGAATGAATTAGAGCAGTATCACTGTACTGCATGCCTCTCTTGAATGAAGTGTTTCTGAATGAAGATTTGCTTACTCTGTGGACATCTTCCTGTAGACTCTACACATATATATTACATACTAATATTATTCCTTGCACTCTGTTTGTATGCACTAATCTTGTTTCTGTATGCATTAGACCTAACGTCTCTATATAACACTATTGAAGAGGAATAATATTTGTGATATCATTTTGTTTTGCATACTCAGGTGAAGAAGTCTAAGATAATACTATAGCATTTTCACTTAAAATTGAGGCTATTTAGCATGAGTATACAGAAGACCAAATTGCAGTCGTCTTAACTGAAAAATAAGGAATTACTATCACAAGATTAGGAAAGATAAATTTTAGGCAATCAGGTGGAGATACAGTTGTGTGTTAATTACTCATTTTTCAGGGCATTTCTCTGGAGTTCTCCTTGAGGGAAACAATAAGAAAGACTTTGTTACTTTGTTTTGGGTGTGTGGTATGCCATTACCCACCAATAGTGATTTATGTTTATGATTGCCACATTGTTTTCAAATAACCATGGAATTTACTAGATGAGTTGAGAAGAATATCATTGCTTCATAATTTCAGAATGTGCCTGGACATGGCCAGTGCAAGCTAACATTTGTTTTCCTGATTTTATTTTTCTTTCTTTTTTTTTTTTTTTAAGATCTATTTATTTATTTATTTATACAAGCACTGGGTACAGTCAGAAGCGTGGGAGGGTGAGAGAATTCACCAGAGCCAGAGCGGGTAGCAGAGCAGGCAGAAGGACCGAAGTACACTGCTGAGGGGAGCAGCGGGCGGCAGGAGAGGTCTGCGTGCCATGTGGGATCCTCCTCCGGCAGCCGGGGATGGAACCGGCGCTGCAGAGGCTGCGGGCAGCTTCGCAACACAGCGCTCAACAGCTGCGCCACCGGGGAGGCCCTGATTTTATTTTTCTTTTAATGAGTGACTTTAGCTTTGAAAACATTTGAGTATGTACCCTTCTTAGTTGCTGCGTAAAGCATCTGTAGAAAAATGGGCATTTTCATTTTCTTTTTTTTTTTTTTTTTGAGTAATCTTACCCAACTACAGCTGGACTTGCCATAGTTTTCAAGGACAAGTTGATGTCATGATGAACTCTATTTGTTATGCTGATAATCAGCATCATTGGCTCTGAACCTCTGCCATATTTCTTTTGTGTGATTGACCTTGTTATTTTAAAGGTGTCAAGGATGGGGGGGAGAAAGGAATTTGGCAAAGCATAGAAAAATCAGAACACTATAGCTCAGCAGTTCATTTTAGACATTAAGGTCAGACCAGGTGCCAAATAACCTGACAAATTTGGAATGAACAGCAGAACAGCCACCTAAAGGACATCAAAAGTTCAGAATGTCACTACAATGGCACAAAAATCGGATAGTGACTAGCAATCCTTTTCATTATTTGGCTAATAGTATTTGCAGAGACAATGAACTCTTCCTCTTTACTTTCCAAAGAGACTGTATAGGCACATAGCATGTCAATAAAAATGGATTCTTACATAGCCCCGGAATAGTTAATGCAGCCATTTGTAATGTGAATCACTTTACTAATGCGATAGCAAGAAGTTGAAGTTCAAAGGGCAGTTTCTAAGTAGATATATTGAAAGATATGTAGCTGAACCCCACGCTACCTGCTGATGTGCAAGTTCTAACAAGGAAGTTAAGTACAGTAATTGACATGAAAGTCACATAAATCAAAAAGAATCCATTTCATCTTTATTCAACTTTTTAAAAAATGTACCATTCTACACTCTATAAAGAAATTTTAAAATTGGATACTTGGCTGTGATATTCATAAATGAGGACTCTAAAAGTATAATATTATACTTTTTGAATTCACAACTTTTTCTCTTAAACAAATAGGGAAGTTATCCATTATTTAATTAAATCTCTTGATATATTAGAGAGATGATATTTCACCTATTTTATTACCCGTAGTGGTTCCTCATTTTCTGTTCTTCTTTCTTTCACTCTTCAATTTTTTCATCTCTATTTTCATAAAAAAATTCCCCACCAAAATTATAAGTGGAATAGTGCTCACAAAATCTTAGAGAATCTATCCCATTTTCTAACTTCAACTGTTATGTAATTCTGACTAAAATGTTCAATTTAGTAAATTCCTGTCCAACCTACGTAATGTATGAGATTATATGAGATTAATTGCCCAAATAACTCTTTTTTATTTATTTTTTTATTTTATATATTTTTTTTTTATAGAGGCATGTTTTATTTATTTATTTATTTTATTTGTTTGTTTTGTTTATGCATGCACTGGGTACAGTCAGAAGCACGGGAGGGTGAGAGAATTCACCAGAGCCCGAGCGGGGAGCAGAGCAGGCAGAAGGACCGAAGTACACTGCTGAGGGGAGCAGTGGGCGGCAGGAGAGATCTGCGAGCCATGAGGGACCCTCCTCTGGTGGCTGGGGAACAGCCGGGATTGAACTGGCGCCACAGAGGTCGTGGGCAGCTTTGCAACCCAGCGCTCAACCGCTGCGCCACTGGGGAGGCCCTGCTCAAATAACTCTTAATTTTGACATAATTTGTTTAAGAAAATATCTTGAGATTGACACCTGGAAAAGTTAACTTCATGGAATTGGCCTCACCATGATGTTATCAAAGTTTGGCCTGAATTCATCTGCTTATTTGATTCTCACTTAGCTTCTCTGGCATTTTCTGCCTTATTAAGTTATTTAGCACCAAAATAAAATTAAAAGGTCAGAGTTGACCATTACTTATATGTTACTTTTGTTACCAGGTATAATTACAATTATTTAAGTTACACTTTTGGACACTTGAGAAAGAGCCTCAAAACATGGCATAGACTTAGTGACTTTACAATGCACACTGATGAGTATTACCAAGTATTACAAGCATGTCCTTTCAGATGTGCACTCTGTATATGTAGTGTGGACATGGAATAGCCATTTATTAAATGTAAAGGCAATTCTAATATTTCACCTTTCAAATACAAACCTTGATATAAATAAAAATCATTGTGCTATGGTTTGTTGGTAGAGTTCACATTCTTCTGGGAATAACTTGCCTTAGAGTGCAACAAATGAGAAATACACTTTTTTTTTTCCTTTTTACTAAAAGGTTAATGAAATTCTTCCTGACTTTTTGGAGGAAAGTTCATTTTGAGTTTTTGCCAAGGTCTGGAAATTTTCCAATATGTCCAAGTAACCTGAATGATACAAGCCACTTTAAAAATCAATACTATACTATATCCAATACCTCAACCAAATAGGTTCTCAAAGGGTGTCTTCATTTAAATGTGTCAAAAAATTGGTAAAAATATGATAGGAGAGAGATAACATAATAATGATTTTAATGATTTCAAGTTCAATATTTTTAAGGGTCAAGTATATTTGAATCCATAATGATATTATTATACCTTGAATGATTCCAACAGAAAATAATTGTATAAAATATGTATTTGTATATTTCATGCAACTGGTTCTGAAAGTAAAAAATTTTAACAATACAATATCACAGTAAAAAAAAAAATAGTAAACTGTGTCATTTCCTCCATATTGAATCTATCTGGATTGACATTCCAGAAAGTCAACTAAGATTTTTTGATTCTTCCATATGCCGTTTCTGTGTTTCATGATAAGTGGAATGAAAATTACCACTTTTAAGAACTGACTTCATATTTTTATCAAGTAAGTTGTTACAATAATCAATGTTATGTAAACTATTTATATAAGTGCTCCTGGAAAGGGTCAGTACATATCAGAAATTATTTCTTTGCTTATTTTTATATTACTGTTTTTTCACAGAAATACAAAGTATATTCCCTTTTTAAAAACATATCAAGACTTAAGTAGCTAAAATAATTGGTAGGAAATCATCAGCATTAGCATTTTATCTGCTAATAGGGTAGCTTTGGAATGGGCAGTCACTTGTTCTCAATGTAGGATACTAACAGAAGTTTTGGTTCCCTAAAAGATAAATAAGAGCTGTACTTATGTGTTCTTCCAATTTCCTATTAAAAAAAAAAAGATTTATTTGTTTATGGATACAAGAGCTGGGGTACAGGCCAGAGATGAGGGGGTTGAGAGGATTCACCAGAGACAGGGTAGAGAACAGAACAGGCAGAATGACTGAAACATGCTGCTAAGGGGAGCAGCAGGTGAGACAGGAGAGGTCTGCCTTGCTATGTGGGTTTATCCCTGGCCTCCTTGGGATTGAACTCATGCTGTAGAGGCTGCGGATTACTTCATAGTTCGGTGCTTAACCCGTTGAGCCACCAGGGAGGCCCTGCCAATTTATTCTTACGTCGTAAATGAATGTGAGCATCTATCCCCTCATCTTGCATTTGTGTAGCAAGATTGCTGATTTGTCACTCTTACTGACTTGATCTCTAGGTATTTTGAATTCATTAGTTCACAAAACCTCTTAAATTCTTAATAACTCATATTTTTAATATGTGGCTGAATATTGCACTTTAAAAAAAAACGATATTCCCTAGCACATATTTAAATGGAACCAGGCAGATTATAGTGCAAATTAATTGAATTGCTGAATCAATTTAGGTTTTTCTTCTCTTCACATCATCCAATCAAATATTTCTCCCTCAATTCTATTTCCTCAGTCACCCATATGCATCATTTATTTAACAAATATTTAGTAATTCCTATAATATCCTAAGCCATCAACTTGATGTATGAATAAAATACTAAATGTTTGCCTTGCTGGCTGTTTGAGTAACAGGTTATTCTTTATTTTTATTTTTAAAGATTTATTCTTTTATTTATACATACAAGAACTGGGGTGTTGGCCAGAGGTGGGGGGTCGGGGGACAGTGAGATGATTCACCAGAGACAGAGTGGGGAGCAGAACAGGCAGATCTACTGAAACAAGAGAGTTCTGCTGTGCCATGTGGGTTAGCTCCCTGGCCAGGAATCTGACTCAGGCTGTAGTGGCTGGCAATAGCTTGATATCACTAACTTTAGCCCCTGTGCCACCAGGGAGGCCCTGAATTACAGGTTATTCTGAGAAATAAGTAAGAAAAAAAAATGAGAATGCCAATTGTTGTCATAGAGATTGATAATTAGTTGAATGAATGTTGTCTTGTCAAGTCCAGGCTCTTTGATCAGAAATTCCCAGTAAGAGTTCAAGAAAAGCAGGTTGAGGTGAGGGGTGGTAATGGTTATAAATATATAGAAGGTAACCGAGATAGGAACTACTGACTAGCAAGAAATAAGTAGGACTCTAATAAATGGTAACTCTGTGTATAAGACAGCTAGATAGTAATTCTGTATATAAGACAGCCTGTGGAATCACAGTCTGAAAGACTTGAGGATGTTTTCAAGGTGAAATCCTCGAATCTTTCCTATAAATATGTCAATGCAACTTACTTGAAACCTACAAGTTTACTTCTGTCTTGCTACCAATTTATATCTTCTTTACATTTTAGTTAAAATTCTAAAGTGGAAAAAAAAAATAAACAGGTATAGCTCAGTCTTTGGAAGTGTTCCTTAAATTAATCTCCCTAATTTAATCCTATGATTTTGGGTACAGAAACATACATTGACCACCTAGGTCCTTACATAGATTTAGCAAAGGCATTTGATTGGGGTGTGGGGGGGTTATCATGGTAATTTCCAGACAATATATATCCAGTGCAGTATCCTTTGTACCCCTGCTACAATTCTCAGTTTAGTTCTTGATGTTAGTATCTTAATTATAGACTATCTTAGTAGCATCTTAACTGACTTACTCTCCAGAGAGATAGACATTAAGCAAATAATCACACTAATAATCAATTTATTTTCTTAGATACTTTTATGGCACTGAGTTTTTTTTGTTGTTGTTTTGTTTTGTTTTTGCATTATCCACTGTCTCTACTATGAGGGAATCAAAAGGAGCTGAGTAAATGTGTAATGTATGAAGGAATGAGTGCATAACTAACAAAAATGGTTTAGTTTATCTTGCAAATGAAAGGTGTTAATCATTTTCTCTATGTTGAAATAAATAGAAATTTAATTTGTTATCCCAAGACAGAGGGGGTATCCCATTCTTACAGAAATGGGGAAGGTACTTGGATCCTCAGTTCTTACCTCTGTAATTATCACCACCAATTTGTTAAAAGATGTGATGGAGTGACAACTAATAAAAGAATAGCAACAGTGAAAGGACAGTGATTCCAGGGAAAGTCTTAACTCCTCACTGTAGACATCTGTGCATGTGCCTACCTGTGAATGCAGTTATGCTCACACCGGACAAACACATGATTTCTCTTTGGAGTTTGCAAACTTGCTTGTTTGTATGGTTCTGTTTGTTTTGAGTCTCATTGCAATAGGTTCACAGCATGTCTTTTCTACTTTCTTGAACTTTAATTAAGTTAAACTCACTATAAAACCACTAATTATCTTTTAGTTGAGTTTTTTTTGTTGTTGTTGTTTAAGTCTTTACAACAATCAGGATGGGACACTAAAATGCTGATAAATGTTAAAACTAATTGTTGGAGGGCCTCCCCGGTGGCGCAGCGGTTGAGCTCTGGGTTGCGAAGCTGCCCACAACCTCTACATCACCAGTTCGATCCCCAGCTGCTCCCCGGCCACCGGAGGAGGGTCCCACATGGCGCGCAGACCTCTCCTGCCGCCCGCTGCTCCCCTCAGCAGTGTACTTCGGTCCTTCTGCCTGCTCTGCTCCCCGCTCGGGCTCTGGTGGATTCTCTCACCCTCCCACGCTTCTGACTATACCCAGTGCTCGTATAAATAAATAAAATAAATAAATCTTAAAAAAAGGAAGAAGAATTCTCAAAAGTTTAAAAAAAAACAAACAATTGGTGGGTACTTAGGAGTTCTTTATGCCACTCTGTTTTTGAGTGACAAAAGTTCTACACTAGAAAATAAAAATATATATATATGAAAAATAAAGCATATGCATGGTAATTAACTGCATTTCCATTTTTGAAGTATTTTGGTTTACTTCTTACTATAAACAGTGTGACTGTATTTGTGTGAATCCCTTTTGCAGGATGGCTATGTTCTCTGAAAAGAAAAACTCATTTTTCTTAACAATGATCTTATGAGGGAATGAGGAAGACTAAGAAGAGACTGGCTAAGTAAGGAAAGCATTGATACATTGAGAAATCCAGAGGAACTTATATGGGAATAAAAATAGCCACATTGATCTCTGAAAATTACTTCAAAGGCTAACAATTCCATTTTACATTGCAGTCAGATGATACCTCACCATATTAAACTTGACCCTGAAATTGCACCATGAGGAATAAAGATGGCCATTTTAGTTTATTTCTTTTCCATAATGCTTTGGCTTAGTACTGCAATAACACATTTAACTATTGACTTGATTTTTTTCTGCTCCCTAAACTTCTCTTGTCTGTATGTTTAATAAATATTTATGGAGGCTCTAAGTTATGTCAGGTATTGGTCACAGCACCAGAGATGGAAATATAAATAACAACCACACTGCATGCTTTGGAGAGCACACACTATCCTTGAAGAGGCAGGCCCCAAAACATAATTACCATCCAATGAACTATTTCTCTGAGATATGCCCCAAATGCTAAAATACAATGAAGAGAGGGGCTGAATAACTTCCTGTAGGTCTGGGAAGACATGAACATTGGTGCAGGAACTTGAGGAATGATTTTCCCACCAGAAACTTGATGAGAGGACTGCCTTTTCTTTCTTCTATGTATTAAAAATATTGAGGTAACATTGGTTTATAAGATTATTTAAGTTTCATGGGTACAGCATATCGTACTCCTACATCTGTATGCACTATATTGTGATCACCACCAAAATCTGCTTTGCATTCATCACTATACACTTCACCCTCTTCTTATTTCACCCACTCTCCCAACCCTCTTCTCTGGTGACCCCCAATCTGTTTTCTGCATCTAAGAGTTTGTTTCTGTTCATTTGCTTTGTTTCTTTCTATTCCATCTATGAGTTAAATCATATAGTGTATGTATTTATTTCATTTAGCATAACCCCTTCAAGTTCCATTCATGTTATTGCAAATGACAAGAATTTCTTTTGTAGTGGTGATTAGTATTCCATTGTGTATATATGCCATATCATCTTTATTCACTCCCCTGTTATTGGGCACTTAGATCATTTCCATAGCTTGGACATTGCAAATAATGCTGCAAAGAATAGAGTGGTGCAAATAGCTTTTCAAATTACTGTTTGTATTCTTCACATAAGTATACAAATGTGTAACAGCTGGGTGATATGGGGGGATGGGACAAGGGAGTGGAAACTTCCTAATGTACCCTTTTAAAACAACTTTGACTTTTTAGATTTAGTGCAGCAACATTGTTTTCCATCTTTTATTTTTTTTTATATTGTTACTATTTTGGCAGTATAGGATTCCTCCCCTCAGATGCAGTCATCTTTGCTCCCCAGACACCAAAGCACACTTAGTCCTCCTCCATATTTCATTGCTCCTCCTCTGCATTCTTACCCCTCCTTATACTCTGGATGCTTCAGATCTATGGTCATCTCTCAAGGGTTTGTTTTATTTTCTGTTGATCTTTTGTTTGTTTTCTCAATGTTCTACATATAACTTAAACCATTCAGTTGGCCTTTATTATGTATTTCTGACTTATTTCACTTAAAAAACCCTCCCAGATTCACCCATGTTGCCACAAATGACATGCGTTTATCTTTTTTTTTTTAAGATTTATTTTATTTATGCATACAAGAACTGGGATATAGGTCAGAGGTGTGAGGGGGTGAGAGGATTCACCAGAGACAGAGTAGGGAACAGAACAGGGAGGTCTACTGAAATACACTGCTGAGGGGAGCAGCAGGTGAGCCAGGAGAGGTCTGCTGCAACGTATGGGTTGCTCCCTGGCCAGCAGGGGATTGAACTTGGGCTGCAGAGGCTGCGGACAGCTTCACAGTGCTGTGCTCTACCCCTGTGCCACCAAGGAGGCCCCATTTATCATTTTTGATTGCTGTATGGTATTCCATTTTGCACATACATACATACATACATACATATATATATATCATATCTTGATTCATTCATCTCTTTTGGGCAGTTAGGTTGTTTCCATATTTTTTTTTATTGTGCAGTGTGCTGCAATAAACACAGGAGTGCAGATTTTCTTTCATATTAGTGTTTTTGTGTTCTTTGGTTCTATATCAATGAGTGGAAATGCTGGGTCATATGACAAATCTATTTTGAGTATATTGAGGAACCTCAATACTGCTTTCCATAAGGGCTGAGTCAGTCTACATTCTCACCAGTAGTGTAAGACAGAGTTCCTTTTTCTCCACACCATTACCAACACTTGCTATTTCTGGTCTTTTTTTTTTTAAGATTTATTTATTTATGCATACAAGAGCTGGGGTGCAGGCCAGAGATGCTGGGAGTGAAAGGATTCACCAGAGACAGAGTGGAGAGCAGAAAAGGCTTTCAGATGTACTGAAACTCATTGCTGAAGGGTGGAGCAGGAGAGACAGGAGAGGTCTGCTGCACCACGTGGGTCACCTCCCTGGCCAGGGATTGAACTTGTGCTGCAGTGGCTGTAGATAGCTCCATAGTGCTACGTCTTAATGCCTTGTGCCACCAGAGAGGCCCCAATTTCTGGTCTTTTTAATCTAGGCTATTCTCACTGGCATAAGGTGATATATCATTGTGGGTTTGATTTGCATTTCAGAGGCCAGTGAACAAGACACGACTTTTAACTAATTGACAACAGAGTATCATCTATTCTTAAAAGAGTAGGTATGTCCATGTAAGAGAACTACTAAGTATAGGGGTGAACAGTAAATTGGGCACTGTTTTTGTTGACTAACATACTGGATTTTTCATGTAAAAGTTATATATATCATTTTACATAAGTTTTTTAAAAACAATAGGGATTTTAGGTGACAGTTTAACTTAAAATAAAGACTGCTATAATTTTTCATGTCCTTAATGTATTTTATGAAGACTTGAATCTGTTTGCTATTAATGTTTGTAGGATTTATGCTATTACATTATACCCAGCTGTTACCAAATCTCATCCAAAAATATAATGCCAAGACCTTACTTGAGAACCAATTCCATATATGGCTTCAAATTTACATCTTAATAACATGCACTGTTTGCTTTTCTTAAAAAATCTTTAATTCTTTAGAGAAGGCAAGTAAGAGCCCCAGTTTTGAGTTCCAACATTGGACAGATTTCAATTTCCTATATCATATCAATATCTCTGTTAGAAAGCCATATATATATATATATATATATATAGTGAGAGAGAGTTGTGCAATTTGAGATGAGTTGTTTTCAATTTGAGATGCAAAAATATTTCTAATTTTAACAAAAATGATAAAAATGAATTGTTTATAAACTTATTAGAAAAATTTAGGCATGAAAATCAGTGGGCCTAACATGAGAATTGCATTACTTTTATTCATTCAACATTTACCAACCATCTATGAACATCTGGGTAGCTGAGGTGAACAGAGTGTCATTGAACAGAATAGACTTCCCTTTTGGGGTCCAATGAAGGGAAAGAGATAGAGTGAGTGATAAACATGGTGTATTAGACTATGTTTTGAAGCATTCTTGATGCAGAATTTCTTCAATTTATCTCTTTCCTCTCACATGTACAATAAGCAGCAAAGAGACACCACGTTGTGCCTTCCACACTTTGCTTGGAAATCTCCTCAGCTAAATATCTAAATTCATCACTGACATGTTCTCCTTGCCTCCCAGCAGTAGAAATAATTCAGCCAAGTTCTCTGTCACTATATAGCAAGGATCGCCTTTCCTTCGCTTTCCAATATGTTCCTCATTTCCGTCTGTGTCCTCACCTTTAACATCCATATTTCTACCTACAGTTTTTTCGAAGCAATCTAAGCTCTTTCTATTAAGTGCCTCAAAAGTCTTCCAGCTTCTACCTATTACTCAATTCTAAAGCCACTTCCACATTTTTTTGATATTTGTTACAGAAGCACTCCACTTTTCAGTAATAAAATGTGTGTTGGATTCCTGGGTACTAACAAAGTATGATAAGCTGAATGGCTTAAAACAATAGAAATTTATACTCTCAGTCCTAGAGGTTAAAAGTCCTAAATCAGTGTCAGCGGTGTTGATATCTAAGGGGAAACCTTTTCTCTGCATCTCACCTAGCAATCCTTGGCAACCTTGATTTGTAGATATATTACTCCAATCTCTGCCTCCATCTTCACATTCTCTTGGCGGGCTGCTATGCCATTTTCCTAGTTTGTCACTAAAATGTCCCAATTTCCATCTTCTTATGAGGTCACCAGTCACACAGAATCAAGGCCCACTTAAATATCTTAAAACTAATTTGATTACATCTGTAAAAACTGTTTCCAAAAAAAGGATATATTCACAGATACCAAGATTAGCATATCTCTATGGGGAGGGTTAGAGTGGGAATGGGGTGGATGTGTGTATTCTGCCCATCATATATGCCATATTAATAAATGGTATAGCATACTAGAAGATGAGTCTGTATACATGCTCTCTTTCTCCTTCCTCCATACAGCCAGATCATGTTTATTTTTACTAGAAAACTTGTAGTGAAGTAGAATATCCCAAAGTGTTTTGCATGAAGAACTGTCCTTTCAAGATACTGCATAAGGGAAATACGTAATCAAGTGAATTTGTTTCATGTGGCACTCTGTAGCCCTTCTTCAGGCCATGTAGTATCCTTTAACCTATTTAGGATTCTGAAAATTCCTGCAGTAAAGAAAACATACTTTTTCAGATGAATTTGACATGAGACTCTTAATATTAACACTTTTCTTGAAACTAGTACTTACTGAAACACTGCAATAAATGTACATCTATATTCTGATTGCATTGAAGAAGGTTAACCAAATTAGAAAGCAGATTGGACTCCACCAAAGAACTTTCAAATTGATTTCTTATTATTGGTAGGTAATTAAGGGTGTAGATATGCTTTTCTGTAGAGATACTCAAATTTGAGATCAGAATTCTCAAAATCTATATCTCAGATCTATTTAGGTTAATAATTACATTTTCGATAATGTAGGGTAAAGAAAATGTCAGGCTTTTCTGCCCTTCCGCCATCAGGATAGATGATGGATCCTTGTCCTGAATGCATGCCTGATGGCGGGCACCTGGAATAGGGTGTGGGCACAGGTAGATGGGATTCAGCTGAGCTAAGACTGTGCTTTTAAGGGCGGCATCACGGGGGGACGCCAGCAGCAGCACCAGCACCAGCAGCAGCCGCAGCCGCAGCCGCAGCCGAGAAGCAGCAGAACGAACGCTAGAGAGCCCAGATAGAGTGAGGACTTGCTGGGGGCTGGGAGGCCTGCCAGCCTCCCAGCCCCCAGCCAGCACCCCTGCCTGCCATATGCCTGGTGAACCCCAAATAAAAAACCTGCAAAACTACTGAGGACCCTGACTCCTCCTTTACCCGGTCTGCATGGGATCAGAAAACCTGCCTTGTGCCCTGTCCTGCCCTTACAAATGGCGTAAGTCGGCAAGATCCATGCAGACGGGTATTGGAGCCCTCCGAAGACCTGGAGGGACTAAGGAGAACAGACTTTGCCTGTGACGACGCTGGAGGCACCATGGCGGTATAGAAGATGGATACGTCCACGAGCTACAGGATGAGACCTGGCGTGAAGGAGACGCCCGAAAGGACCAGCCAACGACACCGGAAAGGACCAGCCAACGACACCGGATAGGACCAGCCAACGACACCGGATAGGACCAGCCAACGACACCGGATAGGACCAGCAAACGACACCGGAAAGGACCAGCCAATGACCCCTGAGGCAGCAGGCCATTGCTGAAGCAGGGAGAGGCCAATGGACTGATAGACTGATGAACTGATGATTTTGGACTGACAATCCCGCCAGAAGGCGGAGGACCTTAGCAGGTTATGTTTATTTTTTGAGAATCTGGGGGTGGCCAGTGGGCCTAGATGGCCAAAAGCAGCCTGTGCATGCCCAGCAGCCAGGTGGAGGAGAAAAGCCAACTAAGAAGGCAAAAGCTGGTACTGATGATAAGTTGAGAAGCCCTGAGCGGCTGTTAAGCAGCCTTGGTATGCTGAAGCCCTGTGAGTCTCGTAAAATCACCTGTGGGTGATGCCCTGCTCATTCTTGAGTGAGGGTGAGGAGCTGAGGAACCCGTCCTTGGGGACAGGTGGGGAACGTGGCTTGGGGTGGAGCCCAAGCCAAATGTAGAGTTTTGATCCCCGACCCATGTGATTGTGCAGTGGGTTGGCTTGAGTGCAGGGGTCTGTGAGTCGCATGGATGGCTATGAAGGCCAAGTGTTGGAGCGACTGCAGACAGAAACCCTGAGGGTTGGCGATTACCCCCAACAGAATAAAATTGCCAATCCCAGAGCTAGTGCATCCTGGGGGTGGATGCTGTGTGTGCCTTGTAGCCTAGACTACAGCCGGAGAAGGCCAGGAAGCCTGACGGCTCCTGGTATGTTATAGTAGATGCCGTGATTCCCCTCCCTCATATGAGCAGTGCCTTCGGCAGCAGATTTGGTGGCTCATCTGCTGGTACCAATAATTGTCTTTTGCACTTGGTTGGTGCCCTGCCTGGACTTATTTGTGTTCTGTTTTTTGTTATATGTGATGTATTTGCTTTTGTGGGCCATGGCTGCACTGTTTATGTTTGCTTAAAAAATTGTATATACGTGGACTATATGGCAGAAAACCCTGAGGGGGTGGACTGTAGGGTAAAGAAAATGTCAGGCTTTTCTGCCCTTCCGCCATCAGGATAGATGATGGATCCTTGTCCTGAATGCATGCCTGATGGCGGGCACCTGGAATAGGGTGTGGGCACAGGTAGATGGGATTCAGCTGAGCTAAGACTGTGCTTTTAAGGGCGGCATCACGGGGGACGCCAGCAGCAGCACCAGCACCAGCACCAGCAGCAGCCGCAGCCGCAGCCGCAGCCGAGAAGCAGCAGAACGAACGCTAGAGAGCCCAGATAGAGTGAGGACTTGCTGGGGGCTGGGAGGCCTGCCAGCCTCCCAGCCCTCCAGCCAGCACCCCTGCCTGCCATATGCCTGGTGAACCCCAAATAAAAAACCTGCAAAACTACTGAGGACCCTGACTCCTCCTTTACCCGGTCTGCATGGGATCAGAAAACCTGCCTTGTGCCCTGTCCTGCCCCTTACAGATAACAATAAAAATAAGAAATTATATGTGGTGATATCAGAATACAGATTCATTAGGAGATAGTCCAGGGATTTTAAAGGGATTTTTTTTTTCTAATGGGTACAACTTTTGGATAACTTTTCAGAGGTCACAACAGTGTTAGCTACTTCCATGTCCAACAAATGTAGGACCTAAAAGAGATAGTGTTATGCTTTACTATAAGAAGTACTACTAAAGAGGGAAAAGGCAGTAAGTAGGCAGCACAAACACAATGGCATTAAGAAACTTAGCTCATGAACTGTCACCAAGTGGAGGAAGAAAGGAAGGCAGTAGGCTGCCCTTCAACAAAGAAACTTAGTATGTGAAGGCACTTCCCCACCTTCCCACTACTCTGAGAAAAATGAAGGAGATTTTGCTGGTTTGTACCTACAGTACCTGCTGACGAGAATTTGAAAGGTCACCTACTACATCGATGTGAAGAATCTTTCAGAACAGAAAATTCTCATATCATTTGAAGCATCTGGTGTCTTTGCATATATTTCTCTAGACTTTTATAGATCATTCCTGTCATTCCTGGTATCATTTACAAATATCCCAATTGCTGATAATCAGTTTGGGATATTACTTTTGTGAGCTTAAACCTCAAGAATTGTAAATTATATTCTTTGGAAGCTTCTCTGCCTTCTGGCTACACAACTTCCTCTTAGTTGTGGGCTGGCAGTGAAAAAAAAAATCCTTTCTTCTCAGACTTCCCTTTTCATATCAGACAGATTTATGGGAAAAAAACACACACACACACACGCACATCCAATTACATGCATGTGGAAAATCTACATGGATATAGATTCTAAAGACAATGGGACAAGATAAATGTATATATCCTGAACTAAGTCATAGGATACAGACCTTCATAGTGAGAGGAAGAAGACACACACAACAAAAAAAGAAAAAGAAAAATGCTCTGGATAAGTCAGAGAAAAATGAAACAAATAAGCAAGAGCAACTAAAAAACAAATAAAACAAACATTCTGTAATTAGGTATTTGCCTTGCCATAAATGATAGGTTTCTCTGATAGAAAGGTTATTTATGGTAAAAATCCTAATTTTGGATAGTATTCCCAGTTTTCACTCTTCTAGATAATTAAGGGAATAGTAAAAGTTTCTCTTGAGCCTGCAGGTACTTGATTGATCTCAGCTTAAAAAAATCCAAATGCCAGTTACATATTTTGGGAAAACCTGTTCTGAACGTGCTGTGAGAGTCTATAGTTCAACAAGATAGAGAGAAATTCTGGGGCATCATTGATAATGATTTCTCTTACCTAAAGCTTATTCTTATGCCTGAGATGTGGGCTCCTAATCTGCCCACTTATAAAGCTGCTTCTACTAATCTCATGACAATTGGAAACATGTTCCCATCTCTGCATGCTGTAAAACTGAATATTACCTATTATGGGTGGCTAATTCTGCAGCTGTCATTTACGTAAAACATTCATTTTATAGAGTGCTTTTGTTTGTATCTTAAAAATCAAACTTCTAGTTGGAGCAGACAGTTAAAGCAATAGGTAATAAAATGTTACCATTTCAGTTTCATATTTCCCCCAGATGACCTAGGGCATGAACTACATTTTGTAAAGAAATCATTAAAATGACTGGTAATTATCCAGAAGCTTACTAGTTTTACCAGCCTCTGAAGAAAATCCCATTAAATCAAACTGTATCCTGTTTCCCCAAATAAAATAAGACCATATAGCAGAGGCTTATCAGCGCTTATCATTTTGAGGTCATTAATTAAGCAAATTCTACTAGTGAAAATGTTTCCCAGAAATCTCTCTTGGATTGACATTTATTTTGTGTTAACCACTCTGCCTGGCTTGGCTCTGCACCACATCTAGAGGCCATTTAAACAATATTAAGATAACAACATTAATTCACTGTTCTTCCGTTAATCATATAGAAGCAGATCAGCTTATTATAAATAATGATCTTTCCTTGCCTGAAGCTCAACTTATAGCACTTGTCCTAATGCAAATCTGTCTCCTTTTGTACCAGTTGCAGTGTAATAGTATTTAATATGATACTGTTTTCTTATGTATCAATACTGAAAGGGGTTGGGTGTAAGTGACTTCAGTTTTCACTATTAAATGGGATTGACTTCTAAAAGTCTCTAAGGAAGAATTCACAATCTCTTTTGACTGACTTTGATCAAAAGCATAAATTTTCTTTTTTCTAGTGATTATTCCTGGAATTGAGACTTAAATTCAGCTGTATGTCTGACAGATGATATAATGCCTCATAACTTTTCCTTTTCTGAAAAATAAGTATATCAGGTTGGAAAATCAGGAAGTTTTGTTAAAATTTCATTTATTTTTGCATTTGGCTCATACTGACTGCAGAGGAAATGTAGCTGCTCTTTTCCTGGCAAACCATGGTTAAAATGATTTCTGTCATTATCTTATGTGGAATTTTTGAATTTCTCAAGCTGATAGGGTAAGGCAAGCAATTATGCAATTGGATTCTAGTGACTAGAGATTCTTCTTTGCTTGCTTGTATAATTAGGCAGTTTTTTTTTTTTTCCTTCAACTTTCTATATCTCTGGGATGATTTCACAAATATAAGAGGTGTTCCAGTAAGCTGATACTGCTGCTGAAGTTTATTGCTATCTAGTTCTTCCTATCAAATTCAGTCAAATTCAATGTATCTTGTTTAAAATAATTTGAAAATAATATGATTGTAACCAGAGGGAGAAACAAATAGGTAGCATGTTCATAATCTCTGTGTTCTGGTCTTCCCTCCTTGAAATCAGAAATTTATACTTGACCAACATTTTGCCCAGTGCTAACAAATTTCCAGGAATCATTCTGGAGGCCTGGAAATGCATCAACCAAGGCAGTCTTATTTCCATTCTTCATGAATCCCCAGCCAAATGTTATAGAAAGTAACTAGGCAGTTACAATAAAACAATGTATATTACTCTAACAATAAGAATGAGAAACTATAGGGCACCTAAGAGGGACTTGGCAAATGTAGAGAAGACAAGGGAAATATCTGATGTTAAGTAACGTATGAAGGTCTGAAGCTAATCTTAAAGTGTGAGAATAAAATATGGGGAGGTTGCTCTAGGTATAGAAAACAACTTTGGTTAAGCATCGGAAGGCTAAAGGTATCATGACCTCACTGGAGAAATATTAACTTGACCACAGAGAACAGTATAAAATAATGGTAGAAATGGTAGACTGTAACAACAAAAGAGTTAAAAAGAGTATTAATTCCAAGGATATAAGAAAATTCCAAAGAGATCCACTTATATGGGTAATACTTACAATAAACTAAGGAATTAAGATTTTTTTCATAAACTTAAGTATTTGCTCTCACTACTGATTGGTAGTCCCCCAAATTATATCCCTCAAAATTTTGTCTAGGTCTATCCTTTGTCTAAAAGTACATATTTAGTGTTTTAATACCACTGTACAGTGGGATAGATCTCCCAATACTTCTGTGTATATCATAGCAGATATTGAAGACTATGAAGAAATGTTGAAGTCTACATGTGATGGACTCAGGAAGGAGAATCATTCATTTACCTTGGAGGTATATCCTGTGGCTTCCATAAACACCACCCATTATTTTTTAGTTGTGCTATTTGAAACAACCATATATTCCCTGATTGTTTTAAACTGTCTCTCTATGGAAGATATGCTAAACACTATCAGCCTATGGCAATTGATTTTATCATACAGTTTACTTCTAATTTAATATTTTGTCTCCTCCTCATCAAAAGTTTGAAACAATATGTTTAATATGAAGAAATTGTTTTAGATGTGAGGTCCAAATTACATTAAGGGTGGGATGGGGATGAATGATCACTAAAGAAAATAGGAAAGCCTCCCTAGAAATAGTGCTTGGCTGCTATCTATTGGCAATTAATAACATCTCTTTGTTTAAGTATACTGGATGCTTAATACCTTGTGTTAAAAAGCAAATAGAGGCATCATTTAATTTGAATAAAGATGACTCTGATAGAAATAGCTTTTATGAAATTATAAGACTCAGAATAGACTGTTCTTTAGTTATTGTAAAGCACAGTTAACATGTTTCTGTATAATCCCCAATGTAGGGGTGTATGTGTGTGTGTTTTGTTGGGAAATGTTGAAATGGATTTTTCTACGATTCTAATCAATATGCATTTAAAATTAATTATAGCTTGTAAAGATGAAAATCAAAGTGCTTAGGAATTTATAACACTGGCCATACAGTAGATCCTCCAACAATATTTATTGAAACAAAAACAATAAAGAAATGGAAGGAAAGTAATATGTTAAATGAGTAAGAGAAAAGATATAAAACATGCATAATTAGAGCAAAATGTAGTCACATTTTATTCCTTGTATTAGTTAGAGGGTTGCCATAACAAAATGCCATAGACGGGCTTAAATGACACAAATACACTTTCACTGTTGTAGAGGCTGGAAATCGAAGGTGAATGTAGTGTCAGATTTGGTTTTTCCTGAGGCCTCTCTCCTGAGCTTGCAGAAGGCTGCCTTTCTCTGCATTTTTTCATGGTCTTTCCTCCCTGCCAGAAGACTTGCTGTCTTTTTAAATGTCCAAATTTCCTTCTCTTGTAATGAGCCCAGTTAGATTGGATTAGATCTCATCCTAATGGCCTTATTTTAACTCAATAATTTCCTTAAAGACCCCCTTTCCAAATACAGTTATATTCATTTATTAGGAGTAAAGACTTCAGCACATTAATTTGGTGGGGAGGACAGTTTAGTCCATAACCTTCCTTCTACTTTCAATGATTTATGTCTTGCATAATTGACATGCAAGTTTTAAACTTTGTGTTTAGTTTAATTTTTATATCAATAAAAGCTTTGCAGGTTAATGTAACAACTTAGATAAATGTTACTACGTGCATTTACTTACCACCTCTTTCATTTGTTCGCACAAGTTATGGTCCATGTTAATTCATAAATAATAGCACAATCTGTAAAAGTATTTGTTAAGCTACATTGTTTACTTTTCTTGATGCTTGTGAGGAATCCTTGGAGTTAGAAATGATGCAGTCATTTTTATTCCCCATGGAAATATACCATAATCTACTCAATAGAGCTGAAATGTGGGAAGAAACTGCCTTGCATATGGATGTGTGTGAAAGAAATTGCTCCAAACATGTACAGAGAAGCATTCATGGACTTTCAGTGAATCAATATTAAGCTAAAGCTTATTTGGGCTCAGTGTTGTCTGTTTTCTTTTATATTTCACAAGACTTAAATTGGACTTTGTTATTATAATAAAAATGAAAGCAGCTAAATGATGTAACAGCTTTAAAGTAAAGGAATTGAAAAACAAATATGACAGACTATTTTCTGACATTCAACACTAACATAGCAAGGGCAGGATATATATCCTGCTTGCTGGTCAAAAACAATAATAACACTTCTGAGTGTGTGGCTGAGGTGACCTTTCCAAAAGACTTTGGAAATACAGAAAGTGTGTTTTCCTATTTAGCAGTAACAGTTGCTGAAAATGTGCCCAGGTTTTACCTGTGTGTTTGTAGTAGTCAAACCCACTGGATCATGTAATAGACTCAGTGTTAGACTGCCAGACCTCACTGTCTTTTCTAGGCTATTCTGTTTAAGGGGACCTGGCCTGAAGCCTAGATTACCAGGTGGTCTTACCTGACTTAGGTCAGGAGGTCTGAGGCCTTTAATGATCTCATAAACTGGAGAATACAGAGGGATTCAAACATTACTTATCTAGGCCTCACCTGGTAGTACAGGCGGTTAAGCACCGCGCTGTGAAGCTGTCCACAGTCTCTGCAGCGCTGGTTCGATCCTGGCCAGCTGGCGAGGGTCCCACATGGCGCTGCAGACCTCTCCTGTCGCACCCACTCCTCCCCTCAGCAGTGTGTTTCATCAGTCTGCCTGTTCTGTTCCCTGCTCTGTCTGTGGTGAATTCTCTCACCCTCCCACACATCTGGCCTGTACCCTGGTTCTTGTATAAATAAATAAATAAATTTAAAAAAAATAAAAAAAAACATAACTTATCTAATCAGCTCCCAATTAGCCATAAAGAATCTATCCAAAACGTACAAATTGAATCACTTTTTAAGCTTATCACCATTTTTTTTTCTTTCATTTGTTCATATTCTAAAGTTTTTGTTTGCTTTTTGGTTGAATTTCCAATTAGAGTACAAGGAAGAAAACTGTATTCATTTGAAACTTCTGTGAAAAATTAGGAAGGTGTAATGCAATTACCTCACTGGAATCTAGCCAGACTCCTAAGGCAATCTCCTAACAAAATTGGATCTTAGAATCTATAACGACAATTATTGGTCAAAACTTCAATTTTAGGACTCATCCTAAAAAAAAAATATTTTTAATTGGAGAGCTATCCTCAAGGAATTTTCTTCAAAACATGTTTTATGATTTCTTTAGATGAGTTTTGAGAAAAAGAAATGAATGTGGACTGTATATATAAAAAGTTCTATTTTTAATGAATATGGTATACACAGTTACAGAATAAGGATAATACAAGAGATTGATTCACAGTATTTTATTTAAAGGTATCAAATATTGTGAACTTTTAAGTAGAATGCATTACTTTAGTGGACAGTTATGTTACTGTAACTTTAAATACTGTAACTTTAAACTGTTACTGTAACTTATGCCAGTGGATATAAGATGTAAGTATAATTAAACTCTGAATAAGTCCATTACAATTTTTTGAGACAGGAAAATCCTCTGTTATGTGTATGTTCTGATGCAAGACATGGGAAACTGAATCAGAAAACTATAAACTGCCCTTCTCCTATCAAACATAAAACTCCAAGCAGGTAGAACACTTGTAGTGTAACTCAGAATTAATCTAAAGATGAGTAACTACTTTAATCTCTAATACATATGCATGCACACATACATATTTAGCTGATACTACTGGACTGCCATAGCTTATTTCAAACGTTCAGTAACACAGTTTTTCTGTAAGACAATAGGTGCCTTACAATAGATCCCATTTTCATCTCTTACCTGGTTTAAAGGATAATGATTGAATAATAAATTTGGATCATATTCACTTAATTTATTCACTTAAGTTTTGTTACATATATTTAAAAGTGACCCATATATGCCTAACTTTAATACAGATTGATAATAAACTATAGTGCTTATCTAGATTATCTCATGCCCTTTACCAGGTTATAGAAGGCTACTATTCTGCAATTCTGCAATTTGTGTAACAGTTACCTCCATTTAGCAGACCATTTCAGAATATGCTAAAATCAATAAAATAATGTGTTCACTACTTGGCACTTTGAAGTTTCTCAACATATTTTTATTGACATTTTAATCTATACTGATCTATACTATCTAAACACATAATTTATTAAGTTTAACCAGTAAGCTTTAAGACTATCAAAACTCACTTTAACTTGTACTTGTTAATGTGCATCATCTATAAATTGGATGCAAGGGTTTCATATTAAAAATAAAAAAAGTGTGAAAACATTTATAGGTTTAGGCACCAGTTATTCTTTCTTTGAACTTGGCCACACCAAAAAAGAACAATGAATCCAGGCAGGCAGAATAGAAGAACAAACAGTTCAGGAATTTAATAATACATTAGAAATAATACCCCCTTTAAAATATTTTGAGAGAATGTTAAAATGATTAACTTTTTCACAAAACTTTAAACATTTTATTTTTAAGTTTATTCTATATAACTATATTGGGTTGCATTTTGGCAACCAGTCTCAGCTCTACTCCAGACTGAAACCAATACCCAAAAGCACATATGTGTGGTTATAACCTCGCTAGACTTTTGGATCATTACTTTTGGTAAAGGTGTACCCTAAAAAAAATTATGATTTTTTGGAATGCTGCTTCAAAGAGAAACACTGGAGACAACTCCTTTATGTGCTTCTTTATGAAATTGTAAACTGGAGACAGCTTCCAAGCTCAGTGTGCATGGACATAGGCTTTCTTACATCAGAGCCCTTTGTGGAGGATATAAGTCAGGGTAGCTATGTTTAGGCTAGTTCAAAGCATTTGCTCTGCTCCACAGATATGAAAGTCCATGGGAATTTGCCTGCATCATAAGTCTGTCTTTAGAACTGCTGACGCTGGCTACTTGTGTTATATATTTCCGAGATTTGAGTGAAGTTCTTGTGGATGCCCAGAAAAATAGTACACATGATCCTAAGGACAGAAATTGTCAAGAAATGGTATTAGAGGTTGAAAATTACAACTAAACAAAGGTCTACAGTTCAACATTATGAATTATTGGTGCTCTGGAATAACTCAGCTTCTGTTTGTGTTGCAGCTTGCTTACCTGACATGGAAACAATAGTTGACAAGATAATTTTCCTTCATTCCTATGTTGAAGATACAGTTTTATTTCAGCAAGACAGCATTCTTGGAGTACCAGAATGGAGAGAGCTCAGCAATGATCGCAGTGGGAAGGTGTAGCACATTTTGTAGCAACATTTGCTGTGACCAGAGCCATTTCCTGTATGGTCATTAGGATGATTTTAGCATCTATTTTACAACTTAGAGCTACTAAATATTTACGCTTGTCAAGTTAATTAATTTTGAGTCAGATAATAGAAAAACATGGAAGTAATTTGGAAATAAAACAAAGACCAAATTATGGAGTTCAAATTTAAGGCAGGAAGACAGAAGTAAGGCCCTTGTATAGACAAAGGTATACTTTCATTTTCTGACCCAGGATTCCTCTTCTATCTGAATGCAGAATGTTCCTGTTTGAAGTGTTTTAATTGGTTATTTTTTATGTCTTGGAACATATTCCCATTTCTTCATACAGAAAAAGTTTTCAACACGTCCAGACCCAAAAAAATAGCCTGCTTTCAGATAATGGGGAAACCTTACTGAATAATTCATAAAGCAGACCCTAATTTGTGTGGATAAATGGTCACCTTAAACTTAATCAGGAGATACCAACAGTTATGTCATGCTTTTGTTTGGGATCTTGTCAACTAAACTGTTCTCCTTTTAATAACTTCCGATGCTGTAACTGCCTGGCTTTTAAGTCTCCTTATTTTCTGGGCCCAAGCAGGGTTTCAAATAGCCCTGTGTTTACTAGCAGAACATCCATTTGCAACTTGAAATCATGAGGAAAAGAATCCAATGGGCAATGTACTTTCTTATTTTATGGCAGAGAATTATTTTATAGCTACCCGGAATAGACATAGTCACGTGATATTTTTCCTACTCAGTGTGTGCTAATAAGGTTTTACCTTGAGTCTAGTTGTGACTGAAGTGTACAGGGGAATTGATTACAGATTTTTCTAGTTAAAACATACAAACGCATATACACATATAATCCTATACATATATACACATACCTAAATATGTGAGTTTCTGTGTGTGTGTTCTCCTTTGTGGAACAGAGTAAGTCTTCACAGAGACTTGCTTTTCTCAAATTTCTCTACCTGGGAAAATTTTTAGGTATTTGTTTGTTCGTTCTTATCTTTGCAGGTGATTCCAACATATAATTAAAAGTGCTCTAAACAAAGCACCTGAGTAGGAGGAGGGGTTGGATTGAGAGAGGAGTTGATCACTGAGTGTTTCCACCCTTTGTACCTTTTCTGTATTCTACATACTTCACTATTGCTTGCTTTTTATGGTGTTGATTGGAGTACTGTGTAAAGTAGAAAATTAGCAGTTTTAAGAAGGGGAGACTCATTTGCACTATGGTGAAAAAGATTCTTGTGCAGAAACAATAATGAATATTTTAACTGGTGGATGGGAGGTGGAATAGGTGGAAAATACTATCATATACAGAGCCCAGTCTAGAAAGTTAGGGAAAGCATGGAAAAAAAAAAAGGACAATTTCAAAACTTCTCTAGACCTTTTGGTTACAAGGAGATCAGGAAGTCATACTTCAGGAAGAATTTACTTTGGTTTTTGAAAACAGTTTTCCTATGATGATCTTATAGTAACAAAGACAAAATTAAATTGCTAGTCTGATATTTCCTAAAATATGATGCAGATCTGACATGGACCCTCAGTGTGATTCCCCTTTATGTAGTACATAGCAAATATATTTTTAACATTTATCCATGGGTCAGATTGTTCATAGCCAAATTATGACATTCAAATTAAGTGCTAAATTATTTCCATCTGTCCAAACATTCTTATTATAGTAGTTGCAAGCACCAACCATAGTTACTGTAAACTAAAGGTTTAAATGAGAATTCAATTGAAATAAAATGTTGTGTTCAAGTTTAAAACTTTCTGCTGTGGCCAGAGCTAGATTTCATTACTTCCAAGGGAACTTTTGGATCTGGACTCTTGAAATCTGCCTTATCAATATAACCAACTGGGGAATCCTTTTTTGAGGCAAACCAAGCTATCGATCTAAAATGAACTAGATGATCAAAATGCTGAAGAACAAAATAAAAAAAAAAGTCAAAAAGTGAAATAGGATTTTTTTTCCCATGAGCATTACCTCTAATGCTGTTTTTTTATTATCCCAGACCAATTTGGAAGTAACATAGTAGCTATGAACAAAAGTGATATGACTGCTTGAGTTGCTGATTGCAAAGTAACAAAATACAGCTCTCCATGGAGTTGATCAGAAATGGTGGCTTTCCAAAATTAGAGCACTTGACGGAGAGCTAGGGAAAAAGAGAAGGGGGTGGGGGAGTTGAGAAAAATAAAAACAAAGTTGATTTTATAGGGAATTGGTATCTCTTTGTATCTGAGAGAACCACAGCCAGATTGGCTATTATTAGTGAGGCCACCACATCTGATTTTATCTGATAAGCTATCTTTTAGTTATGTCTCGGCTTCTAACCTTCTGGGTTATATGCATATAGAACAGTGTACACTCGTGCTGCTTATACAGAGCTGTGTCTTGGAGTTTTCTATGACTTTTGTATGACCCAGTGTCTCATTTCATCTTTTAGTCAACCAACCACATTTAAATTGAGCTCATTGTTTATACACATGCTAAACTACTCTACAGGTTTCGCATATAAAGCCACAATAACTTAAATAGCCACTTTTTCTGTTATTATATATTTGCTATGTCTCAGTTTTGAGATATTTCTGGAAACAGAGTTGTTATCCTTTGCAAGATTAATATAAATTATTCTACAACATTCAGCAGAACCAAGTTAATGATATCATTTCTGTACTTAAGGAGTTTTCAATTTAGAAAGTGAAGTATGTCAAGAGGTGAAGTACTCCTTAAATTACATATGCTTTTCAAAGACATATAAACTCTGTAATCAAGTCCTAAGATAGTCTATTTGTACTATTAAAAAATTAGAATTCATAAATTATTTGCTCTCTATGATTGATTTCTATTTATAGCTGCTTAGAAAGTCTTGCTGCTTTTTATTCAAAGTAACAAAAATATGTGTTAAGTGCCAAATATGTATAAGCAACCAGTAAGGACACTATAACATTCAAAGATGAGCAATACTCATAGTCCACCTTCTTGTTTATACTGCCCATTAATGTAATGAAATTAGCATAACTATAAATAAATAGACTCTTACCCATGAATTAGGTCCCAAAGTCAGTGATTAATATGAAAATAGTGGGTAAAAATAATCTTTTTTTTGCCCTGACTTCACCTAAGTGCTATTAAAATTTCATAAATTGCACATGAATTTCTGTGTATATGATTTTGTGCATGTGTAGCTGTTTTTCAGCATGTCCACCATAGTCTATTGTGCTCTAAACAATAAGGTTGTTGACTTGTTTATAAGAGCGTTTAATACCCAAAACACACAAAACAATGAAGCAAAGCACAAAATGAAATACTAATTTATTTTGTGGTAGGTTAATGAGTGTGTTATTTTTTTTTTCTTTTTATAGAGGTTACATTGGCTTAGGACATTGTATGTGACTTAGAGGTACAGGAGCACATACTTAAGGGATATGTTACCACACCCTCAACTAAGGCACTGCAAGTCTGCCACCACTGTCCTTTGCTGCCCCTTTCCCTCCAACTCTGGTAGCCTCATTTCTACAGGCAAATTTCTAGGGTTTGTTATTGGTTTGGTTTTATCTGATACTTTGCTTTGTTTCTCAATATTTCACATATAAGTGACACATTCGCTGTTTGTCTTTCTCCTTCTGATTTATCTTGCACAACTCCTTCCAGTTCCATCCATGGTGTCACTAATTTAGAAAACAAAAAAACAAAAAAAAACAAACAAAAAAAAGTAAAATTCTGTTTCTGTTGTTAGGTTTGATGTGTTTGATTGACAGTTCATAATTTCAATGCAGTATAAAATAATACCACTATATTAAAATATTAGGAGAGGGCCTCCCTGGGGGCACAGGAGTTACAGACAGTGCTATCACGCTTTTGCCAGCCACTGCAGCACGAGTTCTATGCCCGGTTAAGGAGCTACCCACATGGCACCGCAGACCTCTCCTGTCTCACCCGCTGCTCCCCACAGCAGTGTATTTCGTCAGTCTGCCTGTTCTGTTCCCTGCTCTGGCTCTGGTGAATTCTCTCACCCTCCCGCGCTTCTGACTGTACCCAGTGCTTGTATAAATAAATAAATAAATCTTTAAAAAAAGACAGTAAATTAGTTGGATACTACTAAATCTGTTTATAATCATAAAATGGCCCTTCATAAACTGTTTGCTGTAGGATTCACTTAAATATGAACTAAGTCATGTTCCAAATGCTGTTCGTTAGTGGCCAATGGCATGTTCCTTTTGTTATATTGTGAACATCTTTTTTGGTTTTACCTCTATTCTTCTTAAATCTACATAATGGGTCTTAGTGATATGAACAAATTTATTTGGCTTACACTTCAATCTCTTTAGTGAAAGGACATTAAATTTCTACAGAGGGAGTTATAAACCCATTTAACTGATGAAAATGTTAGTAAGCCTCTCAAGTCTAAAATATAATTAAGTTTATCACAATTACTTTAGATCAGTATTTCATCTATGACTAAACTATATTGAATGTTGTTTAGTAATGTATTTTACTATTATTTGTTATCACTACTATTATTATACATAGTCCCTGCTAAAGATCATCATGCATATGTTCTAATATCTGTCCATTCATCTCTCCAAAATTATTTCTTTCACACTTTTGAACAAATCTGTTGTGTTTGGGTTTTTCTAATCAACTAACTATACTAATCTAAAACAAAACAAAACAATGTTTCCCTTGTGAAAAATATAAGACCACAAACAATATCTTCAGAAATCAGGTTTTTTTAAGATTTACTTATTTATGCATACAAGAACTGGGGCACAGACCAGAGGTGGGGGGATGAGGTGATTCACCAGAGACAGAGTGGGGAACAGAACAGGCGGACTGACTGAAATACACTGCTGAGGGCAGCAGCGGGTGAGTCAGGAAAGGTCTGCTGCACCATGTTTGTCACCTCCTTGGCCAAGGGATCATACTTGTGCTGCAGTGGCTGCGGATAGCTTCATAGTGCTTAGTCTTATCCCTTTAGGCATCAGGGGGTGCCATCTGGGGATCCCCTTCAGAAATCAAATTAAGATGCTGCTTAGTCTCCTTTAAATTCCAAACCTTTTATTCCAATCCTAATAATATTGATGTGTGTATGACATATAGTCATTGATCAAGTAGTCATGCAAAAGTGAGCAAAGACAAATGCTCTGGAAAAAGAATGGAACAGCTGATAATAATAGTTCAACTTAGATAAATAAATCTTTTATCATAACTATACATTTCTGTTGTCTGTTTTGGAAGTCAAAAAAATGCAGTCAGTTTTGGATGTGAAAAAACACATCTCATTCTGTATATACCTGTTAATTGTTAACCACTTAGAAGTATTGAAATAACAATGTTCACACAAAAATAATAATGTAACCCATAAATGTTATTATGGTATATGTAGGTTTTTTTTTCCTGACTCCTGTCTGAATATGTAGAGCTCATCCATTCAAACAATAACTGAATTGTAATTTGCCATGTATCATTCCAATTGATAGTATGCATATCAAATAGAGGCAGATAAATTTTGATTAACTTTCAAAGGACTATACAACATGCTCAGCACACAATACTAGACGCTCTTCTGACAACATTTTAGGTTTCCAATATGTATAGGGAACATCACATATTTTCATGAATTTGGTGTGTTTCCAATGCTGTGATTGCAAATGGAACCTGTGATTTCTGTTTACCCATATGGCCTTTAAGTAGCAGATGCTTAGAGAAATTGAAGAAAGGTGTGAGTCATATTATCTGCAGAATTTTCCTATTTTTTCCCATAGTTTGTCAAAACATCATGTAAAAAAATGATAGTTTATGGATAACAGAATAAATTCTACATTTCAAGTCTGTCAAACTCTTCTGCTTAGTACAGTATCTCTTTTCTGCCAAAAACTATTAACACTTAACATTAAAAAGCTGATAGGGTGTTGCTCATTGTTTACAAATGTCTAATACTTGAAGCAGACTTGGATATTTTCCCATCTCATTATGGAATTATATGTAAACAAGTCTAGAAACCAGCATCTTGAAAGAATACTACATTGTACATAATTAAAGTGGCTCTTAAACTTTGTGACCTTAAGAAATAGTTTACATCATGGTTCAGTCAACAAGTTCATATTTTCAATAGATATTGGAAACTGAATGTTTCACAAATCAACATTTAACTTCACTAATGCACTCTGATAAATCTTCAAATCTTATTTAAAAAAACATTTATAATCCTATACTCTGTAAGAGACAATCAAATTATTAAGTATATCTTCCTTTTTATCTTTCTATATTTTGCTTAAATTGTTTGTATTGCTATATTATCCATGAATTAGCAATTTAAAACTACTACATATTAAATGGAACCAAAATATTTAAAATTTTTTGTTCACAATTTATCATAAGGAAAAAAATATCTTTTTTTTCATTGATTTCTGTAGGTCATGAAACCTCTGAAATTCTACAAACCAGCTGTTTAAAACTAGAGATATTCTTGACAAAAGATGATATACATTTATTTTTTTATTTTTAAGATAGTGTGCTACCTGTGTGATATCAATACAACAAACAATATAGATATTCGATTTGTTTAGCATTTATCCAATTAAGATCTCCTTTAATTTGTTAAAACAAAAATTGTTTTGACTATTCAGTGTACTCAAGTAAGTGATAATTGTGATGAATTGAAAATCACGCCTCTCTCTGAGATATCAATTTGTAATTAGTTAATGAGTCTTTTTTTTTAATCTTAAAAAGTTTTTACTACTAGATACTTACAGTCTACTGTGTAACAGTTGTATACATGATGCTTTTTATTTCTGGTGTTTTGTATATTTCACTATCTTTAAACTCCTAGGGAAGAGGACATTTATTTTTAAACACTTCTTCTTGCAAAAGGGAATATTTTATAGATAATGTTTATTACAAGCACAACCATTTTTACTAGTAAATAAACTGTGTTTTGTTACTGTTGTGTAATTTATTTTAAAAAGTGCTCATACTTTTTATTTGTGTTATATTACAGTATCTATCATGCAATTTCAATTAAAAAATGTTTTTTATTTGTAATTGTATTTTTTAAATTGGTCATTTCTGACTCAGATTAGTGGGTTGTAAGTCTGTATGTTGGTTAGACACAGATGAAAAAGTACTACTTCTTCTGATTAGCCCTTTGAGATTTAAGTCAATGACAGGAACTTTGGGACACTTGGAAATTTAAATTCAGTATCAACAACAAAAATGTTTATATCCTCATGTTTAACTAAGTGTTTTTAACTTACTAGCCAGGTTGTTCTCTCTGTATAATTAAAGTAACATTTTACCCTCATCCTCATTCACCATCCTTTGCCCAATTTAACCATTTTTGGAGCCTCCCTGGTGGCATTTCAGTTACCTCTCAGAAGTATCATGTTGTCACCACTGCAACCTGAGTTCGATCCTCAATCCCTGGCTAGGGAGCTAACCCACATCGATGCAACAGCCCTTTCTCATCCACTGCTGCCTCAGCAGTGTATTTCGGTAGATCTACCTGTTCTGCTCCCCAGTCTGTCTCTGGTGAATCCTCTCACTCCCCCACAACTCTGGCCTTACCCCAGATCTTCTACACATACACACACACACAAATACACATAAATAAAATATAAAGAAACACAAGCTAACCATTTTCTTCATTTCCATGTTTATGAAAACATGCTATGTTTCTAAAGATAACATTACTAGAATATTTCATTTAGGGTAGATATTTAAAGAAATTGGGATAAACACACACACACACACATATATATATATATATATATATATATATATATATACACACAAACATACACAATGTATAATGGAGAACACATTTTCTCAGGAAACTTATAAGTCAGACTTGAAAACTATGTGAACTGAGTATGAAATGAATGGATAGGAAAATAGGGCACCACACTCAGTGTTGGTGGGATGTGTGTAGCATATGAGGTTGAAGTAAGTAACAACATGTCAAAAAAGCAAGGGGCTTCAGGGGAATATTGAGACCATAAGGATGGATTTCCAGATCATATAATTTGGAAGTAAGAATTTTTCCTATGGCTCCGTAGACCCTGAGAGGTTGGATCTCTTGAAGTTTCTGGGCTATACTTATCTTCGAATATTTTTTATCAACAAAACTGGTACTGCTGTTGAGTGAGCTAAACAGAAGATAGTTGCTATATTCCAAATACACCTATAGAAAAAATATGTATAAAAAACAATCTAAATTATATAGACACCATTTTTATGGGCTTGATCATTCCTAAAAAAATCATGGTCTATATTTAAAAGAAAAACCTATAGACATTTAAGGAACATGAACTGAAAACTACATTTTGGTCTATCTATTTAAATTCCCTCCTGTCTACTACCCTCCCACATAAACACATATGGGGACACACACATATACCCTACTTATGGTGAATTGCCAGTGATCTTAGAGTCATTACTGATCAAAGCATCAAAGTATTAGGTGGTGAGACAGCCATTGTATAGCACATGTGCATTATCTATAAATCATGAGATGAAAATCTAAATATAGGGTCTCCCCGGGGGCACAGTGGTTGAGCGCTGATTTGCGAAGCTGCCCACGGCCTCTGCGGCGCAGGTTCGATCCCAGGCTGCTCCCTGGCCACCGGAGGAGGGTCCCACATGGTGCGCAGACCTCTCCTGCCGCCTGCTGCTCCCTTCAGCAGTGTACTTCGGTCCTTCTGCCTGCTCTGCTCCCCGCTCTGGCTCTGGTGAATTCTCTCACCCTCCCTCACTTCTGACTGTACCCAGTGCATGTATAAACAAAACAAACAAATAAAAATCATAAATAAATAAAAATACATGTCTCTTTAAAAAAAAAAAGAAAGAAAATCTAACTATAAATTGATTTTTTTTTTTCCTATTTCCTGGCCAGCACCTGACCCACATCACAGGCCTGGAGAAATGAGAACTAAAACCAAACTTTTAATAGAATACATAATTTTAAGGCATTTAGATCATTCCTAATGAGAGCAGCTTAGGTGAAATGCTGCTTTTAGGGGCCTGGGGAAAGCAAGAGGCTATATGAAGATTTAGAGTAATTAGGAAGCATGAGATAGAGGAGCAAAAATGAGCAAAGGGAATCAAGAGATACTAAAGACATACTTCTTGGAGCTGCCTCAGGTTAATTCACTATCTTCTTAGCTTTGGAGAATCACTGCCAAATTATACAGGGGGTGGAGGTGGGAGATGAGTCACGCTCTAGGCTGTTTACTATGGCTCAGGCTTCCTACACAGTCCAATAGCTAAAGAACGAGAAAAACTGTCCAAGACTTTTAAAAAGAATGTGTTTTTGTGAGGATACAGGGTGCGATGGGAGAGCAAAGGGATATGAGAACATTGAAAAGGACTCCTGTAACATTTAGTTGGTGTCTTTGACTGATGAGCTGGCCAAGTGCAGCCCTGAGCAGTCGCTGTCATGTGGCAATGATTTTACATCAGCAGCCAGACATATCTGGTAGCAGCAGGAGGGAAAAATAAAATACCTCCTCTGATTGAAACTGTTAGCGGATTCATGGAAGAGGGGCACAAGTACCCGAATTGGAAGGAGGCAGGGATCATCATTTGAAATCCGTTCTCTTTAGGGAGAAAAAATTCTCTGATGAGTACAAGTAACTGGGCCTTTCTCCACTCTTTTATAGCTCATCTTAGAAATGATACTCTTGCTTGTCTATAAAAAACGTTTGAGGCTTAATTCAGAATGACATCCCCATTTAGGCCATAAATGTTTGAAGCTTAAACTAAAAATCAAACTTGTCTTCCGTCTCTCTGCAACATGAGCAACCCCTAGGGCACTCCAAGTATTTTTATATGTATAAATTGCTTTTGCTGTGTAAAAGTTTTTAAAATGAAGCTTTTGTGTCACAAAGGTATTAAAAGGCAAAGGTATTAAAAGGGTGATAATCTCAGCAAGAGCTTTGCATTCAGCTTATGCCAGGCAAACACAATTTAGTTTGTATATCTCATGTATCTAAATCACTTTAAAAAAAGAAAAGAAAACTCATTATGCCTAGGGAAAGCAATTTATAATGAGACCATCTCTAATAATTATTTTAGGTTATGAAGTGATAGGGCACTTTTCTGCCTGGGTGGGATCAACTAAAAATAACGATCTTTTTTCTACATTTGCAAACAACTTAGTTAGCAGTAAATAAGCCCCAATAGATGCCATTTCATTCCAAAACATATCTTTAGGTGAAATAAAAATAACACGGAATATGGCGATATTTTTCAAGTTCAACAAACTGTGCAGTTTAGTGTCTGTTAAAGTCAAATTGGAAAGAGTTCTATCTATGTTAATAATGCTGCTTAACTTTGAGTATCTTTATTGCCTTTCTTGAAATGTGCACCCCAACTTTTTCAGACATGCCCTAATTTATCGGCATACCATACCTGAAGTAGATGTGGCAGTCTGTCTATTTAATAAACAGTAATGCCCCATCTCTCAGGATTCAGTGACCCAGCAATCTATCTGTTTTGACAGATCTGAGAAGCAAGATTTAAACAATAAAATATACACAACCAAAATTGCAGCCATGAAGTCCATGCGACAAAACAAATGCATCTTTTTCCCCTTCTGAGTATTTCCTTAGAGCCTACAAAATCTTATTTTACTGACAGTTTTAACAAACTTAGTTATCTGGTTGCCAAAACCTGTTCCTATTAAGAACAGCAAATTAGAAAAGGGAGTGAGGCTGTTAGGAAAGCAGTGGAAAGTGACAACAAGGGAGTCGACAGAAAATCTATAAAAAGCCCACAAAGAAATTTTAAAAAGCATGCAACTGAGCTTTTGAGTAGGGGCAAACAGACCTGCAAACTTTAATTATCATTAGCTGCATCACCGTACAATAATTGGTATTCATGATGATGGTCATCGTCATTAAGACTTACATTAGGTTCAGTAGTTGATCAGTTTTAAGAAATCAAAAAGCCTGCCATTTTAAGCAACATGGTGGAGCTTGGAGGGATAATATTAAGTGAAATAGGTCAGAAGGAAAAAGGCAAATAGTAGATGTTGCCATTAATATGTGGAATATATGGGTCCCCCGTGACTCAGGCAGTTGAGCACAATGCCGTGAAGCTGTCTGTAGCTTCTGCAGTGCCAGTTTGATCCCCGCCCACCTCCAAGCAACCCACATGGCAAGCAGACCTCTCCCGTCTCACCTGCTGCTCCCCTCAGCAGTGTATTTCATCAGTCTCCCTATTCTGTTCCCCGCTCTGTCTCTGGTGAATCCTCCCACCCTCCCACACATGTGCACTGTACTCCGGCTCCTGTATAAATAAAATAAATCTTTTTTTAAAATGTGGAATATAATGTAACTGCAGATAAAATCAAATTTAAAAATGAACCCCTGATAGCTGACCACAGAAGTGAAGCACCAAGCAGGGAAAGGTAAGAACAAAAATGAAGGAAGCTCAATGGTCTATATTGGTGGAATATGGGTGAGTAGGTGGCGGGTACACTATGGTGATAAAACCTGACGGGGGTTCCCAGTAGTGCCACAATTAAAAATAAATGAATTTAAAAAATGTTCATCATTCATGTTACAAAGGTGTTCATCCAGGATAGCCATCTTAAAGGAAAAAAAAAAAAAGTTTTTGAGGGCTAAACTTTTCGCTGTGTCTTGGTGCTTTTGTCCATTTTTCTAACTCATTATTAAAGATTGCAAGTGAATCCCACTTACAAAACTATACTGCTAACTTGAAAATACATTTTTTGGGGGGTAATGAGACTGTCCAGGCTCATTTAGTATATATTTAGCCTTCAAAACACCAATTTAAATGAAGTCAGTGAAATTTTTAGTATATCTTATGTTAAAATATGATAAACATATTGTACGATAAACATATTGTAAATTTTTGTAGAAATGACTAATGTTGCAGATTAAATTCCTTATAGGCTACTAGTTTTTAACTTGTGTATTGACTTACATTTATCCTCCCAAATGCAAAAATAAATAAATAATAAACAAACCTATCTGGGCCTTACCTGGTGGTGCAAGCGGTTGAGCAGCACTGCACTGTGAAGCTGTCCACAGCCTTGGCAGCGCTGGTTTGATCCCAGCCAGCCAGCGAGGGTCCCACATGGCATGGCAGACCTCTCCTGTTGAGCCCGGTGCTCCCCTCAGCAGTGTGTTTCAGTCAGTCTGCCTGTTCTGTTCCCCGTTCTGTCTCTGGAGAATCCTCTCACCCTACCGCGCGCATCTGGCCTATACCCTGGTTCTTGTATAAATAAATCTTTAAAAATAAACAAACAAACAAACAAATAAATAAATAAACCTATGTACATGCATGGAAAAATGAGCAGATAATTATGGAATGACATTATTTGAATATTTATTAATAGCATATTAAGAGTAATAATCTGTTTTCAGAGTTATTTCATTTTCATGTTATGCACTTACTTGGGACAAGTGCAATGGGCAAACTTGCTTTATTATATACAGTGAATATAATACATATTTAGCAATTAAGTACCACAATTAGTTCCACACTCAAAATATCTTACCTAAAAATCTAGACACCAGTTTTCACATGACAAAATTGAAGTCCACAGAGGGAACCAGTATCAAATTCAAGATAGTTTCATTCTCTTTATCCCACTGCAGGGGAGGAACTAAACACATACCTATGAATCCATGTTAGTTATTAACATTACTACTAATTATCTTGTGTGGATTCAGTGTGGTGCTCTGTTCATAGTTCGAATCATGCGTGATAACTGAGACACTGAAATAAACTCAGCCAAAGGACTGAGAGCAAGAGTTTCAGTTCTATATCTAAATGGCTCTGTGATATTGGGCCAGTAATATATTGTATTTTGTAGGATTATATCCCTTTTGAAATAAGGAATGTCTTCATCTACCTCTACGTCTACAAACCAACATTATTTATTATATGTTTTCTTTATTAAATACAGTGAATATATATATATATATATTTAGCAATTATGTTCTATAATACCATCAATAATTACCAGATTGTATCTGAGGTAATGAATTGAGTTAGAAACAATTAAAGAGATTTTCTTTACATGTAACAAAAACACTCTTACGCTTCTTTGTTCTTTTCCCACTATTATTGGGAATAATATAGAAAAGGAGCTTTATCAAATACTTAATATCATCATCTCTAAGATAAACCCAACTTATGAAGAGTTTAGTGCACCTGTTTTGGTTTAGTGAGATCTTAGCATTCAGAGGACCAATTTGGATTTTTGTGCATCCTGTAAACAACTGAATATAGAAAAAGGGGAGAAATCCTGGTGTATATTCATTTTATGTATTCTAATTTAAATTTTCTTTCTTTTTTAAAAAACATTATTTATGCATACAAGAAGTGTGCTACAGGCCAGAGCTGTGGGGGCTGGTAAGAGAATTCACCAGAGACAGAGTGGGGGACAGAATAGGTGGATTGACTGAAATACACTGCTAGGGGAGCAGCGAGTGAGACAGGTCTTCTGTGCCACGTGGGTCAGGTCCCTGGTTGGCCAGGGCTTGAACTTGTGCTGCACTGGCTGTGGATAGCTTTATATCACTGACAATTATTTGTGTAATTATTTGTGCCACAAGGGAGGCCCTTTAAATTTTCTTTTCAAAATATTGTAGGTTAGCTAGCTTGAAATACTGACAGTGTATCCCTTGGGTTGTTTTCTTCCACTTATTTGATTTTGCTTTGTTATGTATTTCATGTATATGGGCATTAATTACCTCATGTGAAGTAATTATGCAACATTACCTTCATAGATGGATGTTTTTAAATTTTGCCATTGCCTCTAGGTGGTGGTGTTTTTTTTTTTTTTTTAAGTTTAAACACATTTTAAAAAAATCTCAAAACACACATACATGCAGACAAATAAAGCGATTTGTTTTCTGGTATTCTATAATTAGATTTTTAAAATTTAACTTATAATTCACTTATTTTTCATTGAAGTAATATTGGCTATCCTCATAGGATTTACAAAAAAAATATGGAAACAACCTAAATGTCCAAAAACAGATGAATGCATCAATAAAATATGGTATAAAAACACAATGGAATATTACTCAGCGGAGAAAAAGGTAAACTCATGCTATTTGTATCAATGTGGATCAAGCTGAAAGGGATTATGCCCAGTGAAATAAGTCAGGAAAGAGAAATACCATGTGGTATCACTAGTATACAGAATATAAAATAATAAAACTAACATCAGATAAAGATAAGCTTAAAAACTAACCCTTGAAAACTATCTACAAAACCTAAATACCAAAATGTGGAAGTAAGAGGAATAAGAACAAGAGGGAAGGGAGCACAATGGACTGTGCCTCTAGGTTTTCATAAATGAAAGAAGATTGTATAGACATTTCAGTGGGTGCTGTGATATGCTGTGTTTAAAGGGAGAGAGATTTCACATATTATTCATAGAATGACCTAATCAGAGGGAGAAATGCCATTAATAGTTCCTGGAAAACTAATGCATACCAGGCACTTTCTAGTTGGCTTATAGATGCTATTTGAATTTTTTCAGAACAATTATTTGAGATAGGTATTATCCTGTTAAAAAAAAAATGCAGCTTTCCATACAGAATGTAGCATACATAGGATAGAAGGCCATGTCTGTCCCCAATGGTGGTATTTTTTTCAACTATATGATGCTGTCTCTTGGCATTAATTGTTGATTGTCCTATGTAGTAGACTGTTGACTAGCATAATTTAAATTATTCAGTATCTCTATATCTGCTAGGAACAGAGAATAGAGTTAGACGATTCATATATACTACATGTTGATAAATGTAAATAATCAGATATTTTCTTTCTTTTACAATCCAAATTAGTTGCATATTTGTTGCTAATTCCTTTCAGTGCACAAACATTTATTCGTATGTGCTACAAAATGAATGCATTTACATGCTATGTTTACAAATAGATGAGGTTTTTACCTGTATTTCACCATATATGACCTTTCATTTTTTCAGTTTAATATATACTTGGAATTTGTCGATGACATTTGAGCAAATGTGTTTGTGGAGTGTGAATACAATACTATCATGTAGTCAAAATGTTTCAATCATTCCATTTGTTCCAGAGTCCACTAAACTAATTTAATGGGAAATTAAACTGCTTTTTTGCCAGTTTAGCCATACAATGTTCTGAATTTATTTCAAGACACATCTTGTACTCTACCAACACTATCTCTAGTCTAATGGACTCCAAACTTTCATTTTATTTTCATAATTCATATTTCTACAGTAGTATTCTAAGGAAAATATGAATAATTCAGTAAGAGATAGTTGATGATGACAATACATGCCACAATAGCTAGCAATGTTGATTTTGAAGGCTTTTTATCTTTTATTCTGTATTGTTAAGATATATTTTATGCAAAAATAAAGGGATCTTTACAAATTAAAAATCTCTATACCGTACATTTTTGTTCACATCTAATATGTCATTATAAAGTAAGGGTGGCATATAAAGAATGCTATGGATTGAAAAGGTTTAATAATTTAACCAGACTATTCTATTTCCAGTAAATTATTTTTTCCCCTCCCGTGCATTTTATGTTCTATCAAAGCCCATTTTAAAGTTATTTGTTCTGAGTTATGGAATAGACATTTTACTTAATATATCTTGATCATTATCTGCTTGATTTGAAAGAATTTTCCAACATTATAATTATCTTAACTATAGAATTAGTAATTAAGTGTAGTTTCTCTTTGGCTCTCCAGAAAGGTAACCTATATCCACACAGGCTCAAATTTATACAGTAAACTCATACATGAGTAACATGACTTAACTCCTACAGAGATAGGGTACCCAATTTAAAATACCTTTTCCTCCAAATAAACAGAACACCCCTGCACACACATACAACCATGCCCATCCCACACACATGCTCAGTATTATAGGATACTATAAGTACATCCCCACTGACTGTTGTCCACTAACGTCAGTTGCTTCATATTACATGAGGATCTTCTAAAGCATCTTTGTAACAGGCTTATTCAATTACTAGACCAAGTATTTATAATTTATTTTAGCATAAATAGTGTAGGAAAATACCTTAGGTTCAATACCTTAGGGAGAATAAATGGATCTTCAGTTTACAAGAAAATTTTACTCATTGTGAAGTGATTTTTAGTGGGAAACTGAGGAGTCAACCAAAGGGACTCCCCAGAGAGAGATCTAGAAGTGACCAGAAAGACTAGCAAAGGGATGAATTAAAGGATAAGTAATCTAATGTCCCTATTGAAGGGAAAATAAGAGATTGTGAGTGACAAAGACAGAAGATAGATCTAAGTAAGATACTTCAATTTTTTCCAATTTTTTAAAATAATAAAAAATGTTAATTTACCATCTTAACTATTCTTTAGTGTACTTTAGTGGTAAGTATATTAACAGTGTTGTAAAACAAGTCACCAGAACTTTTTCAACTTAGAAATCTGATGTCTAAGTCCATTAGACAAATCTATGAATTTGACTACTTAGCAAAAGAGGAACCATATAGTCTTAGCATTTTTGTGCCTGGTTTATTTCATATATTATGTCACCAAGTTCAATCATGTTATAGAATTTTATAACCAAGTCATTTGCCTTGATATTAAATCATGCTATATATTCTGTAGCAAGTATGCATGCATGTTGTACACTTAGCTATTTGTAATTTTGGTTATAAAACTTTCCAGTAATAAAAACACACATATATCATAATGTTAAAAATGGTACATACTCAACAGGCTCTCCCTTTCTACATTCTGAATTATTGTTGCTAAAATGGAAATAAATTATGTCTTTATATAAGTTTTCACTTTTTTAAGATTTTATTTATGCATACAAGAAGTGGGGTACAAGCCAGAGGTGGGGGGTGTGAGAGGATTGTTTCAGCAGAGACAAATTTGGGAGCAGAACAGGCAGATATACTGAAATGCACTGCTGAGGGGAGCAGCAGGCTAGACAGGAGAGGTCTGTTGCACCGTGTGTGTCAGCTTCCTGGCTGGGGATCTAACTTGTATTGCAAACTTGTGTTGCTGTGGCTGCAGAGAGTCTCACGGTGCTGAGACTTAACCCCTTGTACCACCAAGGAGGCCCTAAATTGTTACTTTTCAGAATCTTTAATCCTTTGTTGATGAAGGATCTTTCTTTACCAAATGTGTCTACTTACTGTTAGGGGAAAAAGCAAAAAGTTAATCTCAGTTGTCCTTTCTTTCCTCTAATCACTTGGCTACCCTATCTTAGTTCTCTCCTAATCTGTTAAGGCACTAAGTTTCTATAATGTCTTAACATGTTCAATAAGTGTAACTTCAAAATAGTCTTAACTTTGACTTTAGAACTGTTTCATTGATATATTTTCATCTAATATGACGAGGAAAACACAGTATTTTGGATTAAGGATTTACCAGTTACCTGCACTGATAACAGTAGTTTAATGTTTGTCTCATCTTTAAACTCCCTACTGATTCTCTTATGCTGATCCTCTTAACTCTGCTGTTATTTCTTTACTTCTATTTTTTCCACAACTTAAATATTGGTATTTCATTTATTTAGCCATGAGCAAAAACCTTTGTATTTTCCGAGGACCATCCATTCTGTGTTCATTACCTCTTTTCGTAACCCCTGGGTCTATTGTTATGACTTTGCTCTCCCCTTACAGGTGTTTGCAATATTTACTAGTCTTTTATCACTTGCCACATTCATCTGTATTCAGCTAACCATCTATTCTAGAGTTCCATATCATTTTTAAGTTGAAAATGAATCTTCTTTTCTCCAAACTGTGTGACATTAAGAGTTCAAATGACTTAAACTTTCAAAATTGATTATTATTGTTAAAAGATTACCAAGATTGCAAGTATTGCTTTTGGTCAAAAATCCTCAAAATATTATTACTGAAACGCTTCACTAAAATTTTGCAAATATTTTACTCTCTTGCAAGGCAATCAGACTTTATTTCAGTTATTTTCCCAATCCTTTAATATATAATGTATTCCATCTTTTAACTTTCTCAGAATAAAGTTCACAGGAAAAATAATTCAAATGCCGTTCATGAGGAGAAGATTTCAGAGTTGAATGTGCCTACTTTCTTGCTGAGAATTAGTTGTGTGGGTATGTGTGGGTTTGTGTGCATGTGTACGTGTGTGTGTGTTTTAAATTTGAATCAGGTAAAATTGGCACATCCCTTTAGTGGAATCAACTATCAATCTTTGCACACCATTTCCTCATACTAGAAATAAGGTGGCTCAGGTACAACAACACATGGATACCACAGTCCCACCCCAGCAACGCCCACTGCAATTCAAACACAAGGAGCAGCAGCAACATTTATAGGCCATATTAATACTTTTAGTTTCCTACAGGTTACTTCAAGTTAGTGCTTGAATGCAAAAACTCTATCATTGCCTCAAATTTGGGTAAATGCACAGGGAAATAGGAAATTAAATAGATAAAAATGGGCATACAACCTGACTTTTTAGACAAAGGTCATTTAAAAAACAACTTGTGGGGCCTCCCCTGGTGGCTCAGGCGGCTGAGCACAGTGCTGTGTAGCTGTCCACAGCCTCTGCAGTGCCAGTTGGATCCTAGCCGCCTGGGGACAATCCCACATGGCCTCCAGACCTCTCCTGTCTCGCCCCCTGCTCTCCTCAGCAGTGTATTTTGGTGGGTCTGCCTGTTCTGTTCCCTGCTGTCTCTGGTGAATCCTCTTACCCTCCCACACATCTGTCCTGTACCCTGGTTCTTATACCCATGCATAAATAAATCTTTAAAAAAAAGAAACACAACTAGTATGATAGCTGCTGAGGTGAGTCTCAATTTCCATGTCAGGGCATAATTTATTATTTTTTAAATATTTTATTTATGCATATTAAGTGCTGGGGTGTAGGTCAGAGGTGCAGGGGGGTAAGATGATTCACCAGAGACAGAGTGGGGAGCAGAACAGGCAGATCTACTGAAATCACTGCTGAGGGGAGCCACAGTCAAACAGGAGAGGTCTGCTGCTCCATGTGTGTTAGCTCCCTGGTGGGGGAGCCTGCTGCAGTGGCCATGGATAGCTTCATAGTGCTAAGACTTAACCCCTTGCACCACCAGGGAGGCCCAGGGCATATTTTAATTCTTACATTTTTCTTAGGGTAAATAAAGGTTGAAGAATGAATGTAGTTCATGTATTTGACAGTGTTTTTTTTTTTTTTTTTTTTTTTTTAAGATACAAGATCGAGGGTTTAGGCCAGAGGTACAGGGGGATTAGAGGATTCACCAAAGCAGAGTGAAAAGTAGAACAAGCAGAGTGACTGAAATACATTGCTGAGGGGAGCAGAGAGTGAGACAGGAGAGTTCTGCTGCACCATGTGTGTCTGCTCCCTGGCTGGGGATAACTTCATAGTGCTGAGACTTAACCCCTTGTGCCACCAGGGAGTCCCTTGACAGTGCTTTTTTGAATTACAGTCTTCAAACAATGGCTTTAATGCATATTTCCCATACCACTTCTTGATGTTCAGCCATTATTTCAGTAAAATTTTAGCTAGCAAATCCGGTGATGAAACATTTAAAAAATAAAACAGGAATTTCTGTAGAATAGTCATGTTTGGTTTTACAGAGCTAAGAATAGTTATAAATCCAGTTGCCCTACATAGATTGTAGGAGACAAATGTTTGCAATGTAATGAATGACAAAGGAAAGGGAAAAAACTGCTGAACCTGGTGTCTCTGAATGTCATTATAAAGACATGATATGCCAAGTATATGAATTAAAGACTTGAGACTCCTTGGAGGTTTGAAGCAATGTAATTATCTATAACCTAGTCAAAAAGAGGATGTCTAGTTTTCAGACCCAATTTTTTTATGAATAGATTATTTTTAAAGAAATACTTCAGTTTTAGAAAAAGTTATTTTAAACTGTTTACTACTTGGTGGTTGAACTTGAAATTGTATTATCTTATTTTCTCCCCTTCTCCCTTAAAGATATTTTATTTGTTGGTCACTTTAAAGGTTAATGAATAAATATATATATATATATATATTTCCTTGATAGGTGTTTTGATACAAAAATGATGATGTAATCAATATCTGTGTATCAGAAAAATAAAACTACAAGCTAAGAAATGAGATGGGAAAAATTATGTGGAGAATTTAAAGCATATTAAATAGGGTAAATCTCTTTCCAGATTTCACATGGAAGTAGAAGAGTTAGAGATTGGCAATTATCCTAATCAGTAGAAATCTTTTCCATTATTGGAAATTTCTTAGGGAAATAACAGGTTTCAGAGGGGAGGAGAAAATGAAGTTGTATAAAAGTTCATGGAGAGTGCTTCAACTTTGAAAAGAAAAAAAAAAACTCCTTATAATAATGCTAGTTTGAGAAAATTAATATATATCAGGATCATTATCAGTCGTACAGTAGTTTCTTTTTTTTTTAAGATTTATTTATTTTTATACAAGAGCTGGGGTACAGGCCAGATGTGCGGGAGGGTGAGAGGGTCCACCAGAGACAGAGCGGGGAACAGAACAGCAGGCTGACGAAACACACTGCTGAGGGGAGCAGCAGGTGAGACAGGAGACGTCTGCTGCGCCTCGTGTGACCTTCGCTGGCCAGCCAGGATCGAAGTTTCTGCAGAGGCTGCAGGCAACTTCACAGTGCTGCGCTCAATCACCTGCACCACCAGGGAGGCCCAGTCCTACAGTAGTTTCATGGGACATGTATACATTTACAAGAATATCTGGTGTGGTTTAGAAGAGATGGGTTAGCATTTGAGCAAAACATTCCAATGACCAATTTACGCTACTTCCTAATCATGAGATCTGTGTTCTGGAAGCCCAAAGGCTAGCTTCTATGCATTTCAGTGTAGAATTACTACCTTCTCCCATTTTGATAAGCATCATTGAAATCCAGAGAACATATTTCCCTCTTTTTATCTGTGAAACTTGAGTAACCTCAGTATAAACAACAAATGTCTTATTTTCAATACTAGAAGGTATTTGCTTGGCAGTGAAGCTTTGTGTTTTGTACAACTTGCAGTGCTTCAGATTGACTTTGTTTACAAAATCCATAAAAGTGACTTTTGTTATGGTTTTGATGCTCCCATTTATTTTTATATGGTCTATCTAAAGGTTTAAAAATATGTTGGAATTATCTGGGGACAGTTAGAAATTACGAGGACTCTTAGAAGAAACTCAGGTTTTTCCTGACATATTTGAGACATCATCATATAGACATCAAATTGATTTCAAAACTTTGAGATACTATTTCTCAGTCCATACCAAAAATATCCTAAAATGTGTCCTGATCCTAAATATAAAGACAAAATGCATATTAAATGAAGCACATTATGTAGAGCATGTATATTTTTATGTTTCAGTTACAAGCATGTCAACAGTGCTCTGGCAAGTTGTGTTTAGTTACATCTAAGAAGTTGCCTTTGTAATTCATCAAAGACAGCTCATGGGGTGACTCATGGAATGTGGGAGAAATGGTCAGGCCTTTCCTTAATATATCCTTGTGATAGCATTTCTTTTATCTTTAAAATTCTGTTTATGTACATGTTACATATACAGCGGGTCTAAATGAGTGCCTAGAAATAGTAATGTATTACATTTTGACATTTATAATTGGTAACATTATGAAAAGCAATTGAGGATTCCTAAGCAGAATATCTGGAATATCATCATTTAAAGCCAAAGGAACTTGTTAACAAAGTAATTGTTTCCCATTTCTTAGATGAAAACAATAAATAGAATGAAGAAAAGCCTACAGTAAAAGCTGATTTGTTTTCCTATAAGATTAAGAATGTACTTAAGCAAACAATAATAGCAGTTGGAGGAGAAAATGACAAAAGTCAATACTATTTCAATATCTTATTACTCACTCAACAAAGTCAATCAATTTAAGAAGATATGAGGGCAATTTGTATATTGTATATGGAAACAAAACCAAAATGTGTGATATAAAATCTTGAGTTTAAAATTGTTAAAGCAACAGTATTTTTTAATTAATTTAGCTTTGTTTTGATATGGAAAAATATGCAAAGAGTCTAAAACTTATCAATTAAAATACAGAACATTTCACAAATATTTAGTTTTGTGCTAGTCTACTCTATCACACTCCAGCCCTTGGTTCTAATATATGCCATATTAATGCTATTGTTAAGGACTTAACATGCCCTTAGCTCTGAATGTACCAAGGGCTAGCTTGACATTGCTCATCATCTTCTCTGGGTTTTCTGTATTCTGTCAAGGGAATAGAGGCTGGAGTACCTCTTCTTAAATATTCAAGATATTTGTTGGCTCTCCTGGAGGAAATGAGTGAGCCAGAGTCCCCTTTGTTGATGATTTCATTTTACTATGGTTGTGAATGTGATAAATGCACCTGTCTCTAGAGAATGAAACTGCCAGCTTCATGGAGTGCAAATGTGCTGTAACTGCCTCAATTTCAATGAGTTATGATTCTCTGAATCTGTTCTGCTTGTACTGGGATAGTTGGTGCAGAAGTTGTTTACAGCTATATTTATAAATAGGAAGAGTAAATAAAATGACATCATGGAAGAGAAAGAATGAACCTATTAGTAGGACCAAATAGTTTTATTCCTGGTTAGTGTTTACAATACCACTGATTCAAAAAAATATGCTTAGCTTCATAATGAACAATTCACTTTATCTTATAATGAATTGTATATTATTTAATGACATCATAAAAAAAGATCTACTTAGAATGGTTTTAGTTTTCTAGAAACTCATACCAACATGTGTCACAAATATATTGCTAGTCCCCCAAGTTGTTGCCCTGGGAATTGCAGAATTACATTTCAACACACTGGTTCATTATACCCATAGCACAAGTACTATGGTACTTGTGCACATATACAAAAACCTTTATCTTAGTTCCTTTCTGTCTCGAGGGTTTCCATTTCAAAATGTTCCTTACCTATTATTTAGCCAGGGTGGGCTTTGTTCTTCCTGTTATAATCTAAATTACATTAGTCAACAGGGCATTGAAGTAAACAAATTTGAGTTCCACATGAAATATTTAAGTTTTTTAAATTTTTCATTTCTCTAGCATGCTTTGGAGTATGTATAAATTGGGAACATTTGTAATATTTCATTTATGAACTCAGTAAGTGCCAACGACTAGGCATTGCATAAGATGTAATGGAATACATAGTTGCTTCTGATCTAACCATTCTTTGATTTCTGGGAGATCTTCTACTAACAGTGGTCTGTGTTTCCGTCTTTTGTATATGCTATTATCACTAATAACATTGCACAATCCTATACTCAATAGTATGGACATTGGAAACACTTGGATATGGATATGGAAAAACTTCATTTGCAATAACTGGACTCTGAGGGATATATTGTGAAATATTGGAGATCATTATAACAAAGTCTGGGGTATAAAAGGTTTTGTAGTTCCTCTCTACGTTGATTTTGCTACCTATAAATGAGTATAAAAGTAAAATGATTAATAATATTTACTAGGGAATTGTTGATTTCCTAACAGAAGACTGTGTAAGTCATGCATGAGAAGTACTTTGAAGTTACAAAACTGCAGTTCATTGAATAGATATAGTAAACTGTTAAACGGTGCTCTTGTGGGTTTTTAGAGGTAATACACTTCACATGTCACATATTTTTATAGGAAAAACAAATCATGGGATCTCATGGCTAAAGGGTACCAGAGAGTACTGACACAAATATTTGGATCGCTCCCATTGCATTCAGCCCATAAATCTTCCTAGTGTGGCGATTTTACTTCCCAAAATAATAAATCCTGGACCTCCCCAGTGGTGCAGCAGTTGAGCGCTGGGCTATGAAGCAGCTGGTAGCCTCTGCAGCACTGGTCTGATCCCCGGCCGCTGGCGAGGGTCCCACATGGCTCACAGACCTCTCCTGCCACCGGCTGCTCCCCTCAGCAGTGTACTTCATCAGTCTGCCTGTTCTGTTCCCCACTCTGGCTCTGGTGAATTCTCTCACCTTCCAGTGCTTCTGACTGTACCCAGTGCTTGTATAAATAAATAAATAAATCTTTGAAAAAATAATAAATCCAATTGTCGTGTTTTCTAATTGTCAAAATAATTTTATTATGTCATTAAATTTCTCACTTATAATATTTTATTAAAAATAGGCTATGTTCTAAGCACTGAAAAGAAGAAAATTGTGAACAATGCAAAGATAGCCACTAATGTAATGCAATATTTTCTCTGATATATCTATCATAGTGATAATTCGCTTAGGCATATATCCAACATAAAAGTCGCTCTTATTCCTTATTCTTTCTTGATAACTTTTATTCAAGTATATTAATGATCTTCCTTTCCCAAAGGTATCTGATAAATCTGAAAATTTATCCATCCCATGAAATCTGATTTATGATGCTACTTTTAAACTTGAGAACATTCTGTTAAAAAAAAAAAAAAAAAAAGAAAAGAAAAACTTTCAGTAGCCACCAATGATCAAAATTCCAGTAGTAAATATGTTTGGAAGTTCAATTTATAACTTAAATTTATCATTCAAATCTTACATTGAATTGGATAAATATATATTTGAGTGATAGATTCTGTAGTAGTAGAAAATGTATTTTTTTCCCAATTATTTACTTGAACAAATGATTGCTATTAGAGTTTAATCACTAGCAGATCTCATACTTATTTGGATTCCAGTATACATACATGAACAATAAATGTTTCTAAAGCCTCATTCTTTCATATATCACTTAATATTTTGCATACTACTGGCATAATGGACTGCTAAATATTTTTTTAATAATAAATTTTATTTTTAGATTCCCCATACAATTGCTACCCCCCAATTCTGACCCCAATCCCTCCCCTCCCTGCCCCCCACCTGCCAAAAGTGTCTCTGGTTCATAGTCTTTTGTTGATTTGATTTTCACTTTCTTATAGTTATTCATTTTCCTGGTCCCTTATTTAAGTTTTCTAGATTCCTGCTATGAGTGATACCATCCGGTATTTTTCTTTTTATTTCTGGCTTATTTTGCTGAGCATGATCCCTTCCAGCGCCATCCATGTTGCTGCAAATTGCATGTGTTTATGTTTTTTGAATGCTGAGTAATATTCCATGGTGTATATGTACCACATCTTCTTGATCTAGTCATCTTTTTTTGGGCATTTGGGCTGTTTCCAAAGCTTAGCTATTGTAAATAGAGCTGCTATAAACATAGGGGTGCAGGTGTTCTTTGGAATTGATGTTTCTGTGTCCTTTGGGTAAATACCTAGGAGTGGAATTGCTGGATCATATGGAAGCTCTATGTTTAGTAGGTCCAGAAATCTCCACACAGCTCTCCATAGTGGTTGGACCAGTTTGCACTCCGACCAACAGTGCAGAAGAGTTCCTTTTTCTCCACACCCTCGCCAACATTTGTTGTTGCTAGTTTTTTTAATATGTGCCATTCTCACTGGTGTAAGATGGTATCTCATGGTAGTTTTGATTTGCATTTCCCTGATTACAAGCGATGTTGAACATTTTTCATATGCCTGTTGGCCATTTGCATTTCCTCTTCAGAGAAGTTCTTTTTAGCTCTTCTGCCCATTTTTTGACTGGATTATTTCTTTGTTGTTGTTGAGTGTCATCAGCTCTTTGCAGATTTTTGTGATCTGTCCTTTATCATTAGTGTTTTGTGCAAAAATGTTCTCCCAGTTGGTGGGGTTTCTCTTTATTTTTTGTTATTGTCTCTTTTGCTGTGCAGAAGCTCTTTAATTTGATGTAGTCCCAGCTGTTTATCTTTGCCTTCACTATCACTGCTTTGGGTGATGTGTCTGTAAAGATGTCTTTGATGTGCATATCACGTAGTGTTTCACCTGTATTTCCTTCTATGTATTTTATGGTTTCAGTTCTTATTTAGTTCTAGTTCTTTAATCCATTTTGAGTTGATTTTTGTGTATGGTGTGAGGTAGTGGTCAAGCTTCATTCTTTTGCATGTAGCGACCCAGTTTTCCCAGCACCATTTATTGAACAAACTTTCTTTGCTCCAATGCATAGTCTTTGCTCCTTTGTCAAAGATTAGTTGACTATAAATCTGTGGGTTTATTTCTGGATTTCTATTTGATTCCATTGGTCTGTATGTCTGTTCTTGTTCCAATAACATGCAGTTTTGATGATTATGGCTTCCCTTCTTTTTTTTTTTTTTTTTTTTTTTCAGGAGAGCTTTGGCTATTCGGGGTTTTTTGTGATTCCATATGAATTTCATCAATAATTGTTCTATTTCTTTGAAGAATGACATTGAAATTTTGATTGGAATAGCATTGAAGCTGTATATTGCTTTTGGTAGGATGGCCATTTTATTAATGTTTATTCTTCTAATCCATGAGCAGGGGATGTCTTTCCATTTCTTTGTGTCTTCTTCTATTTCTTTTAACAGTGTTTTATATTTTTCTTTGTATAGGTCCTTTACCTCTTTTGTTAGATTTATTCCCAAATATTTGATTTTTTTGGTTTCAATAATAAAAGGGATTTTTTTTTTCTTCTTCAGATTTATTGTTTGTGTATAGGAAGGCTACTGACTTTTGTGTGTTGATTTTGTATCCTGCCACTTTACTGAACTGATTGATGAGTTGAATTAGTTTTTCTGTGGAGTTTTTGGGGTTCTCTATGTATATTATCATATCATCTGCAAATAGCGATAGTTTGACTTCTTCTTTTCCTATTTGGATTCCTTGGATATCTTTCTCTTGTCTTATGCTCTGGCTAGGACTTCCAGTATTATATTGAAAAGCAGTGGTGAGAGTGGACATCCTTGTCTTGTTCCAGATCTTAATGGAATTGCTTTCAGCTTTTCACCATTGAGAATGATACTGGCTGTTGGCTTGTCATATATGGCCTTTATCATGTTGAGGTATGTTCCTTGTATCCCAAGTATTTCAAGGGCTTTTATCATGAATGGGTGTTGCACTTTGTCGAAAGCTTTCTCAGCATCTATTGATATTATCATATGGTTTTTATATTTCTTTTTGTTGATATGTTGGATAACGTTGATTGATTTTCGGATGTTAAACCATCCTTGTGTCCCTGGAATGAATCCTACTTGGTCGTGGTGAATTATCTTATGGATACATAGTTGGATTCTGATAGCTAAAAATTTATTGAGGATTTTTGCATCAGTGTTCATTAGGGAGATTGGCCTGTAGTTTTCCTTTTTTGTGTTGTCCTTGTTCAGTTTTGGTATTAGTGTAATGTTGGCTTCATAGAACGTGTTTGGTATTGTCCCTTCCTTCTCAATTTTTTGGAAGAGTTTGTGAAGGATAGGCACTAATTCGTCTCTGAATGTTTGGTAGAATTCATTTGTAAATCCATCAGGTCCTGGGCTTTTGTTTTTGGGGAGGTTTTTGATTACCATTTCAATTTTGCTGCTTGTAATTGGTCTGTTTAGGTGTTCTATTTCTTCTTTATCTAGCTTTGGGTGATTGTAGAGTTGTAGGAATTTGTCCATCTCCTCTAGATTGTTGAACTTGTTTCCATATAACTGTTCATAGTAGTTACTGATTATTCTTTTGATTTCTGCTGTGTCCGTTGTGATTTCTCCTCTTTCATTTGTGATCCTGTTTATTTGTGCTTTCTCCCTTTTTTTCCTTTGTGAGCCTGGCTAGGGGTTTGTCTATTTTATTGATTTTTTGAAAGAACCAGCTCTTGGTTTCATTGATCTTTTGGATTGTTTTTTAGTTTCAATTTCATTTATTTCTGCTTTGGTTTTATTATTTCTTTTCTTCTACTGGTTTTGGGGTTTTTTTGTTGTTCTTTTTCTAGATCTTTGAGCTTCGAGATTAGGTTGTTTCTTTGAGTTCTTTCTTGTTTCCTCATGTGAGCTTCTATTGCTATATATTTTCCTCTTATTACTGCTTTTGCTGCATCCCATACATTTAGGATATTGGTGTCCTCCTTGTCATTCAATTCAAAGAATTTTTTAATTTCTTCTTTGATCTCCTCATTAGTCCAGTGGTCTTCCAGTAGTGTGGTTTTTAATCTCCACGAGGTAGGAAAGTTCCTTGCCTTCTTTTTATGGCTTATTTCTAGTTTGATACCTTCATGGTCAGAAAAGATGGTTGGTATGATTTCAATCTTGGTGTATCTATTGATGTTTATCTTGCGCCCCAGTATGTGATCGATCCTGGAGAATGATCTGTGTGCGCTTGAGAAAAATGTGTACTCTGTTTTTTGGGGGGTTTAGTGTTCTATAGATGTCTGTTAAGTCCAAATGCTCTAGGTCCTTATTTAGAGCTTTAGTTTCTTTACTTACTTTTTGTCTTGTTGATCTATCCATTGTTGATAGTGGTGTGTTGAAGTCTCCCACTACGTATGTGTTTTCTCTGATGTTGTTTTCAGAGATGACAACAGTTTTCTGATATATTTTGGTGCTCCTTCATTTGGTGAGTATATGTTAATGAGTGTTATTTCTCTTGAAGTATATCCCCTTGATCAAAATGTAGTGACCATTGGGGTTCTTACCTTTTTGAGTTTGAAATCTGTTTTATCTGATATAAGTATAGCTGTTCCTGCTTTCTTTTTTGGTCCCTTTGCTTGTAGGATTGTTTTCCATCCTTTAACTTTGAGTCTATTTTTATCTTTTGTAGCTAAATGTGTTTCCTGGAGACAGCAAAAGGTTGGGTTTTGTTTCTTAATCCAGGCTGCAACTCTGTGTCTTTTTATTGAAGAGTTTAGTCCATTTACATTTAGAGTTAATATTGATATGTTAGCATCTGTATTTGCCATTGTGTTTGTCTTTCCTTTGATTTTATTTATTTATTCCTTTAATAAGCTTTTTTTGGCCTTCTTTCATTGTTATTCGTCCCTCTGAGGTTCTGGCTTTGGGATTCCTTGTAGTATTTTTTGGAGTGGGGGTTTAGTCGTAATGAAATTCCAGAGTTTCTGTTTGTCTGGGAAGGTCCTTATTCTTTCTTCATAGAGGAAGGAGAGCTTTGTGGGATAGAGTATTCTTGGTTGGCATCTGTTTTCTTGGAGTCTGTTGACTATGTCCCTCCACTGTCTCCTTGCCCGTAATGTTTCTTCGGAGAAGTCTGATGTCAGCCTTATTGGTTTTCCTTTGAATGTTATCTGTTTCTTCCCTCTTGTCAGATTCATTATTTTTTCCTTGTCCTGGATTCTTGGGAGCTTTACTATTATGTGTCTTGCTGTATTTTTCCTTTTGTCATGGAAGTTTGGTGTGTTTGCTTCTTGTATATCAATTTTCAGCTCCTTCACATTTGGGAAGTTCTCTTCAATTATCTCCTGGAATATTTTCTCTGTTCCTACATCTCTCTCCTCTCCTTCTGGAATTCCTATAACTCTTATATTTCCTTTCCTCATGGAATCAGATAGTTCCCAAAGTCTTTCTTTGGTCTTTTCCTTCATACTTCTCTTTCCTTTTCTGTTTTGGTTCTTTTTATTTCTGTGTCTTCAAGAGTACTTATTCATTCTTCCATTTCATCTATTCTGCTTTCATTGCTTTTCCCAGAGTTCTTTAGTTCCTCCATTAATTCTTTTATCTCCTGCGTTTCTTTTGCTTCCCCCTTTAGGGACTCAATTTCTTTCTTCTGATCGTTGATTATTTTTCTCATATCATTGTTTTCCTTTATGAGTTCTGTCACTTTTTTAATCATGGCAATTTTAAATTCTCTTTCTGAAAGGTTCAGAAGTTCTTCCAAGTTACTGTTGTTGCAATCTGGGGGGTGGTTTTCTTTTTGTGGTGTGCTTTTTTCCTGAGGAGTTGTTATGTTGTGTGTGGTTCTTCTACTCCCTACTGTCTGTTTTCTAATTTGTCGCATGCATTGGGACACTGTGTTGCTGGGACTGGCCAGCATCTTGGGTGAACTTCTCCGCTCCCCTCTGGCTCCTCCAGGAGCCATCTCTGGCTTCTGAGAGAGCTTTCTGCTGGTTTCAGGCAGTCTTTACTGAAGAAATGTCCCTGTTCTAAAATGGCGATGCGGGACGCAGTCCCTGTGCATCTGATCTCAGGCATACTCTTTTGCGCGCCCAGTCTGCCCTGGCCGTGGGTGCCCACTCCCCCTCTAGGCTCAGACTGCTGGTCGGAAGGGGCCTGGCATGGGCTAACTTCCCAGCTGGCCACTGGCTCCTCCGGGATCCTTCTGCCCTTTTCAAGCAGTCTTTTCTGAAGAAATTTCCCTGTTCTATGGGGTGTTAGTGACTTTTTTTTTCTGGTTGCTAGGTGGCGCCAGAGATCTCTCCTATTGTCCTTGGGGGGGCTGTATTTCACCCCGTGGGACAGGGAACAGAGCGGGGATGGTAGGGTAAACCTCAACAGCTTTGGGGCGCTGTGTCTGCCTTGTGTCCCACCGTCGTGGAGAACCCACACCCCGAATTTCGTGCCCTGGGTCTCAGTTCCAAAGCCCTCAGGTCCAGGACATGGGCTGTAGCCCAGTTCAGTGGCTGCAGGAATGGCACCTTTTGCACCCCGCTCCCGTGCCTGGGCTCCTGGTTCCTGCTTACTCAGTGAGGGACTTTCACCTCAGTGAGGGCCTCCACGCGCGTCTCCCTGCAAGCCTAGTTCGCAGGCGCATGGACCTGGGCAGCCGGGATCTGCGTTTGCTTTTCAAGCGCGCCGCTTTTCTGCTCACCGCCACTGCGAATCCTGCAGGGTTTTCCACAGCTCCAGTTCACGGGGTGTGGTGGCTGAAATAGTTCCTTTCCACTCCCAGTCCTGCTTGATGCATAGTTTGTTCTTGTTGGTCGTTTTAGTTTGTTTTTTTCCTCCTTTCTGTTGGTCGGAGAGTGCCGACTCTGTGGGTGGGGGAGGAGCAGGTTCTGCGCTTTCCTCCCTTCTAGTCCTCTTTTATGGCAACTTTCTTCTTCGGGTAGTTTGCTGGAGTCGTCCGTTTATCTTCCATGTCCCAGTTCTCACTGGGACCTGCCGCTTTTCCTCCCTATTAACTTTTTTTTTAATGGGAGATCTTACTCGCAGCGTCTCTCGCCGCCATGTTGCTCCGCCTCCTGATAAACATTTTTAACTCTAATAATGATGGCATATGTCACATTCAAGCTCTAAGATAATAGTTATATTTTTATAATGTGCTTTAAAATAATGTGTGTATATATATGGCTATTAGACATTTAAAATTTTCCATTTCATCGAACATGCCACTTTTGTAAGAAACCATACTGTACACTTTTTATTTTTTTCCTTTCATAAACATTCAATGACTCTCTATGTTCTGTTGCCTCTGTCTCTTTCTGCTTAAGTTCTATATAATTTTGAAAGTCGTATATTATATAAAAGTACCTAAATTTAAAAAGTGTCCTATAAGTATAATTAACACATTTAAAAAAACTGAAAATTTGCCAAACATTCACTTTAATTGTCCATATAAATTCATTTTTTCTCACGTTGACATTTTAGAAAAAGCATGTTTCTCTCTGCATGTATATGTGTTATTGATAATATCAAAATAAAAGAATTTCCATTTGCATTTGAAACAACTGTCTTAAATGGTAGAGGGTTATTGTTTTAGTCAATGTTAAATTGTCAGACTGAATCTTTAATACAATTAAAATAGTTTAATGCCATCTGCTTTGACATATGAAAGATATATTTTTCCTAATTTATCTCACATTCTCATAGATGCCTTGATTTCACATATCCTTCAAAGTAGCCCTTGAATGAAAAATAAGAAAATGATAACATCAAATGAGAGGAAATAAAATCAAGTTATACTAGGCAGTACTTATTATTTTGTTTTTTTTTACTATCCAGTTAACTTCAAAAAGTGCTTTGGATCTCAGTAGATATCTGCAACATTAAAAAGAAATCTGAGTCCAGCTTGATTTTATATAGAATTTCAGTGATGCTTAGAAACAATCTTCAATCATATAACACATAGGGCTTTGTTAATCAGCTAATAAAATAAGATGGTGCTAAAATTTTGATCCACTCTTCTGTAATTGCTTATAGAATTAATTCCGCCATGGCTCAGTTAAGCCTTACTTGATTGTTTAGGGATAGTTTGAACTTTTGTGAAATAATATGTTTTCAAATATATTAACTGTAATCTACATTTCTGTTTCTCCATTAGAGTATCTTCCATTTCTTTTCTGAATACAGACTTAGCCATTACAGGGCCTACACAAAACCACCTCTTCAGTGAAGTCTTCCCTTCCCTCTCTTACCCATCATAAACTAGAAACAAGATCATTCTGTCTGAGACACTGTAACAGTTTATCTTCTTATTCCCTAGGTTATTTTTAAATTACTTCAGGCTTATTGTCAAAATCTACATCTGATTTACTGCAATTTACTCTAAGTGGGAAGTACAAGACTTACACATAGTTGTTAATGAATAGATGTTTGATGACTGACTAAATCTGGGATCAGTGGACTATGGTGGTAGATTGTGGGTACTTCAGTGGTCTGTGTACCATAACACTCCAAAAATACAACAATGTAGGGCCTCCCTGGTAGCACAAGGGGTTAAGCACAGCACTGTGAGGCTACCTGCAGCCTCTGCTGCACTAGTTCAATCCCTGGCCAGGGAGCTACCCACATGGCGCAGCAGAACTCTCCTGCTGGCCCACTGCTTCCCTTGGCAGTGTACTTCAGTCAGCCTGCCTGTTCTGTTCCCCACTCTGGTGAATCCTCTCACCTCCCACACCTCTGGCCTGTACCCCAGCTCTTGTATCCATAAATAAATAAATCTTTAGGGCCTCCCTGGTGGCACAAGGTTAAGCACCACACTATAGAGCAATCCGCAGCCTCTGTAGCACAAGTTTGATCCCCGACCAGCCAGACAGAAACCCACAAGGCGAAGCAAACCTCTCTTGACTCACCTGCTGCTCCCCTGATACACTGACTGCAGTGTATCAGTCAGTCTGCCTGTCCTGCTCCCCACTATGCCTCTGGTGAATCCTCTCACCCCCCACATCTCTGGCCTGTATCCCAGCTCTTGCATGCATGCATAAATAAATCTTTAAAAAAAGAATAAATCTTTTTAAAAAAAATACAACGTGAACGATCATTACCTCAATAATAAAAGTAAATAAATAAAAAAATCACTTAGTAGACAAGTCAATACTTGCAGAAAATACTTTGGTTACATTATATTTTTCTTAACAGACATTAATTTGTTTTTTATGTACAGATATTTTTCTCCCTATATGCATAGGTTACCTACAAAAACATTGAGATGAGCTATTCAAGAATCTTTTTTTTCAGCAAAGTATAAACCTTGTTTTCCTAATTTATGATCTAATACCGTATCCTGAAGGATTACTATGCATGAGCCACTTTTTCTGTTAATAACTTTCATAATAATGATCTTTCTTTTCTTATTTTTAAGGATTTATTTATGCATTCAAAAACTGGGGTGGCAGCCAGAGGTGTTGGGGGTGAGAGGATTCACCAGAGACAGAGTGTGGAACAGAACAGGCAGACTGACTGAAATAAACAGCTGAAGGGAGCAGCAGGCTAGACAGGAGAGGTCTCCTGGGCCATGTGGGTCAGCTCCCTGGCTGGTTGTGCTGCACAGGCTGCGTATTTCTTCACAGTGCTGTGCTTAACTCCTTGTACCACCACCAGGGAGACCCCAAGATCTACTTTCTTATAGTCAACATATTTCTCATATTCATCAAATAATTTACTCATTTTCATCTTTATATCTTGAAAAACTCAAAAGTAGATATATTCTAATTGTCTTACTACAGTATCCAACCTTTTTTAAATAGTCAGAATTGAAATAATCTCATCTATTTTGAAAAATGTCTTCAAATCTCATAAGAAAATATACACAATATAATTTTTGAATGCTTAAGTGCAATAAAATTAATAAAAGTTATCATTAGTCTATTGTTTCATAATACTCCAAATTTAACCTGCTCCTATAAAAAAGCTTCTGTTCTTGTCCTGTAAGTGAGGGGTAAGCTGTGTGTGGTAACACTATAGAATATTTTTACTTTTTTAAACATGAAATTTCAAATTTAAGTGTGAACCTTTTAATGAATAATTATAAGACCTAAAACAATTCATAAAAATAAAACAAGATATATGGTAACCGGATATCTAAAGGATTATTTAGTAGCGAATATTTTCCATCTATATTTTTCATTATATGAAAACAAAAACCTTGGCTTACAAGGGAGTTATTTTTAGGCAAATGTTCTTTGCTTTAAACAACTTTGTGTATAATGATTGAACATGTCCTTGTATAAGACTGTATTCAAATTAATATATGTATTAATTGACTCTTCAGGGTTTTTTTTGTATGTTTGACACATTTTTTCCCTCTTATTTTTCTCTAATTTATACTTTCTTTGATCTGTACTAAAACAATTTACTTTGTCTTCATATTTCATGTTCCTAACAATTATAGGTATCTGCACAACTTGATTAAGGCAAGTTAAAAGAAACTTTTTGTATTGTGAATAATGATCCCATAACAATGTTAATCAAATCCCAAGACTTTATATCTAAAAATCTATTTCCAATCAGTGAGATAAGAGTAAAGGGGATAGTTTTTTTTTTTTTTTCTGGATGAGAAATCTAAAGCAAATAAATCTAGAATTTTTTAAACTAGTTATTTCTTTTTTTTTTTTTTTTTTTTTTTTTTTTTAAAGTGACAGTCTTTTATTTATTTATTCATTTGTTTGTTTTGTTTATACAAGCACTGGTACAGTCAGAAGCGCGGGAGGGTGAGAGAATTCACCAGAGCCAGAGCGGGGAGCAGAGCAGGCAGAAGGACCGAAGTACACTGCTGAGGGGAGCAGCGGGCGCAGGAGAGGTCTGCGCGCCATGTGGGACCCTCCTCCGGTGGCGGGAAGCAGCCGGGGATCGAACTGGCGCCGCAGAGGCCGCGGGCAGCTTCGCAACCCAGCGCTCAACCGCTGCGCCACCGGGAGGCCCTAAACTAGTTATTTCTTACTGTGAAGTACTTACATTGGGACACACACTTTAAGACAAATAATGATAAGAAATTGGATATGCTAAGCTAGTTAAGCTGGTAACAGTTTATCACCATTCAATCTTCCAGATTTAAATTGTGCAATTCTAAATTAATTTTTAATGTTATGGGAATGCTCATGATTCTGTTTCTGTACATAAAGTTAAAAGATCTACTTATGTTCTTGCCATGTCTAATTTCATATAATTCTGGCAATTACATTGCTTTTAAATTGTTTCCTCCATTTTTGCTTACTGAGCATGTATTTGGGTTGAGCTCTGATTTCCTAATCTGCCCATTTGTTTGTGATTTCTCCACAATCCAAGATGTTAGCTGGTTCACTTTGCTAATCCCTTTTCTATTGAAATGTGGCTCAGTGTGTTAACAAAGAACACTAAGTCTTTTCTGTTTAGCATGTTATTAGTAGAAATGACAATTTTAGTCAAAAGGTTAATAAATATGAATCCCTGTAAAATCACTCACTCCTTAGACTCTAGGTATATTATAACCTCTCTATAAAGTGAGAAAAGCAACTCATGATTTGAGAAAGTGTTGTGAGAATGAGATAAATTAAGAAGTATATAATACCAGAGTTCACAAAAGGCTGGTGCTTAAAAATGTTAGTTATATTTTCAATTATGTTTGATCTTAAGGAACTGGTATTTCTGGGAGCAGAACAGGAAGAATATGAGACATAAGTGAACAGTAAATTAAGATTTCATTTACTGATAAACCATAATAAGCAATGTACTTGTTAATTTATCCTTACATAATTTAGGATAATCTTAGTTCTGTTTATCCTTGGACTATTATAGTTTGCCACTTTTTATGCATATATGCATAAAACATAAAATAGTACAGGGATGCTAAGAAGTGTGGAATGCCATTAACTTTATTACTAAAAGTTTGGGATAAATGAACTATATGTGTGGAAATATGAGTAAGATAAGATGTTCATCCCAATAAAATGATAATAAAATCTTTATTGCATCCCACATCATTACTTGCTGTATTTTGCTTATGTTGGATATAAAGAAGGTGTTGCAGATTCTTTCTCTGTAGCTTTTAAAAGCCTTGATTGATCTTCTTGCTCCTTTCCTTTATAGCATCTTACTCCTTAGGCTTCAGATAAAAGGACAGAAAGTGAAATTTAGTAGAAATATGTATTTTAATTGCATTTGAATAGTATCCCCTGGGTGAGGGTATGACTTAAGTCCTATAGAATACTCTATAGGTAGAAGTATTATAACACAAATACACTAGGCCAGAAAAGACCAAAAATGTCCTCATTTGTTCTTCTGTGCCTTAGTTGGAACCTACATTATCCAACTTTAAATGCACTTGACCTCAAATTTGGGACTTCAGTGGATTCTTAATTTACATTTTAAATAACAATTATTTAGATAATTCTACTAGTAGATCTAGGCAATGTAGTCAATTATGCCATGACATTATGAGAGGTTTTGCTCATATTCCTACAATATAGAATACAAAGTAAATGTTAACCCAAAAATGTTTTGTCATCTTCTTTCATACTCTCTAATTACTCATTAAACTGGTGATTGTTATTTATACATCCTTACTGGTAGATTAATATATCTATTATCTATTTTTTACCTGCTGATTCATATCTTAATATAGTACTACCAGGAAGGATTTTAGATAAGTGCCAAGCTTTTTTTTTTTTTTTAAGATTAATTTGTATCTGTATAATGTTGATTCTCTCTCTTTTTTTTTAAGATTATTTATTCATGCGTACAAGAACCAAGGTACAGGCCAGATGTTCAGGAGGGTGAGATGATTCACCAGAGACAGAGTGGGGAGCAGAACAGGCAGACTGACCGAAATACACTGCTGAGGGGAGTGGTGGGCGAGACAGGAGAGGTCTGCCCCACCATGTGGATATCTCCCTGGCTGGCCAGGATCAAACCCTCACTGCAGAGGCTGCAGATAGCTTCACAGCACTGCGCTCAACCACCTGTGCCACCAGGGAGGCCCTGATTATCTTTTAATTTAAACAACATTGAATACAATGTTTAACAAGTTTCAGGCAGGCATTGAAAATTAGTATGTGCATACACTGCATTAAGTTCACACTGAAAGAACACTTCTATACTATGTGATGGTCGCTTTTAGTTTTAAAAAGTTTTATAATGCAGAAGGCACTGTTCTTAGTTATTTTCTCAAAGGAACTCCACTTTCTTTTTGATCTCTTGTCACAGTGTAAATTCTTAGAATATACTACTTTCATTTTGTTCTCTACTTGATGAAACCTACAAGGATATCTTTTGATAATAAACTCTCTGCATTTCCCTTTGGTTTATATTGTGTCTCAGTTCCTTTTCCTGACAGACAGCATTAGCAGCTTCCAGTTCTGATGTCCTGTTTCTTTCGAATGTATTGTCAATGTCCCTTTCACACATACCAAAGTCACCAGGCCTATAAAGGAAGAATTAACATGAATAAAATGATTAGACAAGTTTAAGTTTCCACCAGAGCAGTCATATCACCTTGATTTCAAATTCCTCCAATGTCTAATTTGTATATGTCCAAACCCAACTCTTAATCCCTCCTCACTCATTCTGAGGTAATGACTATTTTATTGATTTAATTCAATTCTACCCTAAATAAAATCCTTCAATCTGTCTGTTCCCCAACAACATTTCCTTGGTATCTTGATTATTTTTTTTCTAGTTCAGTGGAAAACATTGGTTTTGTTTTCCAAATTTACTACCTTAACCTGTATTATTTGTTCTTTTTCTCATTATTGCCTTAAGAAACACGTTCCATATTTCCCCTTTTATATTGAGCTTTTTAAGGTATTGATTATCTAATAGGTCCTTCTTCACATATTATTAACACACTCAAAACCCTTATATATCAAACAAAATGTTCCTTTAGTCTTTGATGTCTAAATATATAATTTCTCGGTATCTTGAATTCTACAGATAACAACATATTTTTCAGATTTCATTTTACACATCAGCCATATATTGTGAGCACTTTTAACTCATTAAATCTATGTTCTTTCCATCCTACTGTGCAGAAGGTACTTCTGTCAACATTTTAAATTCTGGACTCTTATTTTAGATTGTCAGTAGCCCTCTTTATCTTATTCATAGTATAGCTGTAACACTTTATTCATTCTCACTGGATTTCTCTGATTAAAATTTCTGGAGCTGGAAGAGATTATCCTCAGTGAAATAAGTCATATGGACAAAGAAAAATGTTGGAAGGTTTCAGTTATAGGAGAAATATAGGTAAACCAAATAAGGGATCAGGGGGATAAAAAGACAAAACTAGCAACTATCTATCAGTGACATTCATCTGGGAAGGACTGCAACAGGAGCAGAGGAGCACAGGAGATTATGGTGATGGTTCACAGGTGACTTAGTTGTGGGAATTTTATGGGAACTATACCTGAGAGGAGGGAGAAATCAATCATTGTACAAAAAGGAACAATGGTGTGAAATACATATACATATACACACACACACAAACACACACACACCCCCCCACACACAACTGTTTCCATCAAGTGCGTATTCCCTTCATCCTGTTTTCTTAAAGATAAATTCTCTCGATGGTTTCACCTAATTTTGGATTCCTTTTTATATTCTTTAGTCTAATCATTCCCATATTCCCATTCTCACAGTAAAGTAAATAATCCTCATTTCAAGAACCCACGTGTTTATTTCTTTCAAATCTAGATCACCATTTCTCACAGAGTGCTAATTCTACGTCTAGTAGTTCAGTCACACTTGTTTAGGGTGGAATTAATTTCTCAACTATTAAAATTTCTATTCTATTATATCACTGGTTTTATTAAAAGTTCTAATAATAATAATCTAAAAACCTTCTTTAATTTCCTTCCACCTCATATCTAGTTATGTTCAAGAATTTAAAACTTTTCAATCCCTTTCTTGAGACCAATTTCCATTTCTACTACTTTTATCCACTGAACTGACACTAATTTCAAAAGACCCAAAACATCATTGTGCCTCACCAGTCAGAATAGGGGCATATGGAGGTTAGATAATCAATGGAATTTTAGCTCAAACCTGTCTTACAGTCCGTCTAGTGAGTCCCCAAACTTGTCCCGTGGTGAATTTCCCATCCAGAATATATAATTGCAACATACATGCAATGTCTGACAGAATCTTTATAACCTTCTTTTAAACATTAATTATTTGTTGATTTGGACCTGTGGCTGTGCCATTTCTTTTCCCTGTAAAGCCTTTGCAGGTGCCTATACAAATCCAGTTCATACTTTAAGGGTTTATATAACTTCTCACATAATTTGGAAATATGCAGAGATTACCAAACATACTAGCACACTAACGTAGCTGAGCATATCACATGTTAATGCAGACAACTATACAGATGGAAAAGAAATGCCTATTTAGGTCAGTCCCAGACCCTTCCTCAAATGGCTTGAATAAAAAAAGATGCCTCCCTGCTTCTAGCATGGTTCAAGAGGGAATGTGTTCACAAATCCTTCCCTAAAACTTCTTAGTTTAGATCAAATCAACTTCTCAATCTCCATCATGTACCATTTTTTTCCTGTTTTATATAACTGATCATTTTGTTTAAGGGAACACCTTATTTATAGTATTCCTATACATGCCATCTTGATTAAAGTGTCACCTGGATATTGAAAGATCCATTTTACTTACCCTTGTATCTACTATTTGTATTGTGTATAATCCTATTGTAAATAGGATAGGCCCTAGTAAACATTTATGACATAAATCTGTAAATAACCCAGGGAAGATACTTGGCAACCCTGGAAAAAACACTATACAATGGTTTAAAAAATATTATAAAGTTAAAATTTATAGAAGGTAGATTTTTGTTTTAAGAATTAAAACTTTGGCCCCAAGTTGTACATAAGGCAAAGTCATTCATAGTATATTAGAGGACAATTGTCATTGTGCTCTTTAAATTATAATCATTGTCATTTTAGCTAGGTATTAGGAAGAGATGCAGATTTATGTAAGGTGGAGAAAATTGATAATCTGATTTCCATTGTTAGACTTAAGATATGAAGTGTTTAAACAAACACATTTAATTTTCTGAAAGAATTTAGTGGATGTGTTCAGGGGAGTGAAACTGGCCTGATCATTATAAAAAGGTGAAAATGATAATGCCTAGAGTAATAGATGGCTGTATTCACAGAGACAAGATATTTAAATTGTCAAGATTCACATCTTCTGTTTCTGAAGTCATCCTAGTTTGCTATGTAAACTTTTAACTTTGTACATAGATAAACCAAAAATACTGAGATAAAATGCACCTAGAACTTTCTCTATATGCTAATGCATTTGAGAAGATGTTTGTGATTTATGGACGTTCATTCAAAATCTGGTATGTTTAACTGCAATGTTAGTAGATATCATATTTGTTTCCATTTCAGAAACATAATGACAGGGGACATATCTAAATCAAATCCTTAACAAATAGTGCTATGAATGTCATCCAGTAAGTTGTATATAACATTTTTCTTTACCATGGTTTATAGTTTTAAGAATACTTAAAGCATAATTGTCCTCATTTCAAAAAGCTTACAATCACTGACTTAGTTCTACACTGCTTATAACCCACAACTATACCAGTTAATTCACTTTGATTAATCAGTTTGAACTGCAAATGCCACCTTTTCTAGAGTTCTGATTTGTAGCTAAAAACCAAAAGTGGGAAGGAAAAAAAATAAGGTTGTGCATATTCCAAAATCACTCTAACGTGTTCTCTGTAACTCAGGAGGAGTTACTGATTTTGAAGATGGTACAACTTATTTCCTGAAACAATTTTGTGAAGCATAGCCAAATACAATTATTAGGAGTGATTATTACTTGTCTGACCTTCAAATATTACCAAAAGGTACTTTATATTTTAAAGATTCGGTAGTTTCTTTTAATATCCACAATTGAGCAAAATCACGTTGATAATATTAGCTATAAAATCTTCTCCTTTTACTGCCTCCCCTAAAGAATAATCCATCATCAATGTGCTAAAACATAAACAGACTTTCATCTGGAATTACACCTAAGTTCCCTGTAATCCACTGATCAAGCTAGCTAAGTGAGCCAGAGAAAGGATCAGTTGGATTATTACATAAATTCCCTTTGGAAAAGTTGAATAAAATGCAATGTCTACCTGATGTAAACTCTGCATGAGTGTTGTAGAAAATCCGCAAGCCTAGTAAATTGGAAAAGCATCCAGAGGCTTAGCTATTTAAGTACTAATGCAGAGATAAGATTGCTTTTAAAAAGTATCACACCCTCTTCCCATTGCACTTTTGTTTATTTTCTATTCAGGTTTTTGCCTTGGGGATAGGAGAATGAAGTTAATGTTCCTTTGACATAAGTGAACCTTAATGTTGAATACATTAAATATCTTAAAGTGGGCGGAATAGTTAGGTAGCTAATTTAGTATATCATGAATGATTATAGACACAGTGACTTCTAGTGTCTTTCTTAACCACCCTTTGTTTTTTTTTTTTTTTTTGCTTATCTTAGGTGTGAAAAAGTAAATACACTCAAAGCAGTTGAGACAGGATGGTTTAGTAGGGTGAACTTAGCCTAGCTTCAAAGTTTTGATTATGCTTCAAGGTTTTGACCTCAGAAAATTCATTTAACTTATCTTGTCTGTTTCCCTATTTGTAAAATAAGTAACTTGAAATTAATTATCTTATTTCCAGTTCACCATATATTTATAATGTAATGAATTCAATATTAAAACATAGGTGGAAGAAGGGAAAATAGCAAATAAAACATGACAAAACAAAACAAAAACAGATAATTAAAAACTAGAGACATCCTGCAGGGGAGGAGGAGGGAGAGGGGTCAGAGGGAGGGAGTGAGGATCACAGAGGACTGAAGCGATGGTGCAAGGGTGAAGGAAATTCTACGGGGACTACACCTGGGGTGGGGGGAAGCAAACATTATTTAAAAATGAACAATGATGTAAAATACATATAAATAAATTTTAAAAATTCAACAAAATAATACAAAATATTGCCCACTTTTGCATAGGTAAGTGGAAATGTGATTTTCAAAATTTTATAAAAGTGTTTTTATTCTAGGAGAGTTGAAAAAAATTCTTAAATATTACCTTTTTTTAATTTTTATTTATTTATTTATACAAGCACTGGGTACAGTCAGAAGCATGGGAGGGTGAGAGAATTCACCAGAGCCAGAGCGGAGAGTAGAACAGGCAGACTGACGAAGTACACTGCTGAGGGGAGCAGTGGGCGGCAGGAGAGTTCTGCGTGCCATGTGGGACCCTCACCCAGTGGCCGGGGAACCGGCGCTGCAGAGGCTGCGGGCAGCTTTGCAACCCAGCACTCAACTGCTGTACCACTGGGGAGGCCCTTAAATATTACCATTTTTAATGTACCTACAATGTTTACCACATTGCTGCAGATTATAATACTGTTTCCCTGGAACAAATTTGCTTTATGATAACAATTGCATCCATATTGAAATGTATATAAGCATTTTTTTCTCCAAACTGATGTTGACTTTTTCATTGTTGTTTTTCTTTTCTTTTTTTGCATAGAAGAAATGGGGTGTAGGCCAAAGGTTCAGGGAAAAGGATGAGAGGATTCACCAGAGACAGAGTGTGGAGTGGAACAGGCAGAATTTCTGAAATACATGGCTGAGGGAAGCAGCAGGTGAGACAGGAGAGGTCTGCTGCTGTGCCATGTGGGTTAGCTGTCTGGCTGGATATTGAACTCAGGCCACAGCAGTGATAGCACTGAGACTTCACTTCTAGGCTACCAGGGAGGCCACCAAAACTGAAGTTGACTTCTGACCATTAAAAAAAAAAAAAAAAAAAAAAAGAAAAGAAAAGAATAATGACATAGGTAATGGAACAAAATTATGTTACTTTTAGTGGGATTTATGAACAAATAGGAAGAGGTACAATCTAATCTGACATGTGGTGACACCTTATTTTATCAGTATCACTTTCATTTTCCTTAGATATGTTCTCTCAGTTCTGATAATGTACTTGGGGCCAGTTTTCTTACTGACAAGTTAAATAGCAAGGATGTTGTCAGATGTACTGCTGATGGAAATCAATCATACTGTTGGTAGGACTAACATTTATTTCTGAGAGTCCTCTTTTAACAATTTCTAGGGAAAATAATCTTCATTCTTAAAAAAAGTAAAAACCACTTTAAATTTGAAATTTGAAAGGAACATGACAGTGACGGGGATAATGTTTTAAAATCATTTATAAATATTTGAATAAAAATCAAATATTAATGTTTAATATGTATGCAAATTTATCAAAATCAAAAATTTAGATTAAAAGCAATAGCAGTCACTTTTCTGCCTTCCAGTTTAAGATCAGTAAAGGACAAAATTAAGTCAGGTCTACAGTTTGCAAAAATATTGACAGAAATATTCAGGTCTATAGGCTTGGGACAAAATAAGTTAGGTGTATTTCTCAATTCTTGACATTTTTATCCCTGATGACCTTGAATTGATTCATAGAGTTGTGGTAAAGATATACAAACTGAACAGCGTATCGAATTTTGATATTTTGATCTTATGCTAAAGATGATTTCCTATTTTTCAGGCTGTTGACCTACTCAGGACTTGCAGATATTGAATAGAGTTTGCTTAAATCCATGAGTACATTAACTCAGCCTAAAGTTTGACCTTAGCTGAGCTACTTCTATCTTGCATTACTATTGCATTTCTGCTATAATTTTGGACATTGTACCAAGATGTAATAGGACAAAGTATCTTGTATTTTAAAAATTCAAGGTAGGGGCCTCCCTGGTGGTGCAAGTTAAGTACAGCACTGTGAAGCTATCCTCAGCCTCTGCAGCAGGAGTTCCGATCCCCGACCTGCCAGGGAGGTGAACCACATGGCACAGCAGACCTCTCCTGTCTCACCTGCTGCTCCCCTCAGCAGTGTATTTTGGTCAGTCTGCCTGCTCTGCTCCCCAATCTGTCTCTGGTGAATCCTCTCACCACCCACACCTCTGGCCTGTACCCCAGTTCTTGTTTGTGTAAATAAATAACTCTTTAAAAATTAAAATAAAATAAAATAATAAGAATTCAAGGTAAATTTACATGGCAAATTGATGTACATGTATAAGACTGTGTAAGACTTAGCCAGCTCACAATTTCACTGTGAAGATGGTGATTGTTCTTGAATAGATGTAAAGAATCCAACCTTAGATGAAGAACAGACTGAATGTGATTTTATGTCTCAGGGTTATAGTTTTCAATTAGGAATTATTTTGACTCTGTGTGGATCATTTTTTGCTTCCTGGTTGGGGTGTGGAGGGGGAGTTTGCCTTGATTTCCTGAAATGATCTGTTGAATGGTGTTGAGGAGATTTTATCAAGTGACCTTTCCTAAGATAGATTCACCCAAACACGGGCTTCTGAAAAAGTAAATTACCACCTTTCAAGGTTATATACCTCTTGCTTGTTCATGTCTGTTGAACTTGAAGTCCTTGAAGTTCTACTGGTTCCGTATCTGTCGTTTTCCTTTAAAAGTGCTCTAAGGCTCAATGCATAGTAGTAGAAGTCTGATTAGAAAAATAACCACTTGAGTTCCAAAGATCAGTGGACTAAGGAAAATAAGGAGTTTTGAGGAGTACAGGTCAAAAACACTTGTCAGTTCGTGGTTGACTTTTACAAACTGCATTCCACAAAAATCAGCCTTCTGGTTAATTTTAGTGGTAAATCTTGGGCAAAGAATAACTTTTAGAGAAAATATGTGTCACTTATTTGCTTGCAAACAAATTATTTTTTTAAAAGATTTATTTATTCATATGCATAAGAACTGGAATACAGGCTAGAGCTTCAGGGAGTGAGAGGATTCACCAAAGACAGACTGGGGAACAGAACAGGCAGACTGACTAAAATACACTGCTGAGGGGAGAAGTGGGCAAGACAGGAGAGGTCTGCTGTGCCATGTGGGTAGCTCCCTGGTTGGGGATTGAACTCGTGCTGCAGAGGCTGCTGCAAGTTTCATAGGGTTCATTTTAACCCCTTGTGCCACCAGCGAGGCCCACAAATTAGATTTTTTTTTAATTATTTGGACTTTCTGTTTTTTTTTTTTTTTTAAAGATTTATTGTTTTATACAAGCACTGGGCACAGAGCCAGAACAGGGAACAGAACAGACAGACCGACAAAATGCTCTGCTGAGGGGAGCAGTGGGCACGACAGGAGATGTCTGCACATCAGGTGGGACCCTAGCCAGTGGCCCGGATCGAACCTGGGCTGCAGAGGCTGTGGGCAACTTCGCAGCCCAGCACTCAACTGCTGCGCCACCCAGGGGAGGCCCCACAAATTAGTTTTTAATTCTTGCCTGATATTATCTCTTAATATTCTTAGTAGTAACAAGTGTTAGTGCCACCATTCTGGTCAAAAGCAATTGCTGCACCATGGCTAAAGAAGGATCATGTGTCCTCACTGCCCACGGCCTGAGATTAGGTTTTGGTCATGGGAGTTTCCTGCTTATAAGTGCCTGTTTACATATTAGTTATGTCATAGGCGAAACAGCTGTAATTCAAAGTTTCCAAAACTTGAGGAACTAAACCAAATAATTCATTCCTTTCTTATGTGACAGCCCAGAATTTTTGTCCTTATTTGTGCATCTGGGTTCTTGACATAGTGTGGCAGGAGTAGGAAATAGTGACCACATGTGTAAGTATCAGCTACGATCTATTTAAGAACCTCTGTCTCACTTAGACTCCTTACTCCATAGGACCTGGAACAAATTATTTAACTTCTTAGCTCCTGGGTCCTCATCTATAAAATGGAAATACTATTGAGCACTTACTTGTACTTGTGTAATATCGACAATACCTTGGGGTAGAAATGACCTTAATATCTATAGTCAGATAGAGTGCAGAAATGAAAATTGAACCGCCTTTGTTTGATCCCTAATATATGTTTTTAGCCAAATTGAACTTCGTAAGATTTTTCTGGGACTTTGATATAGATCTATTCTCATCTATTTAAATGAATTTCTAGCAGATATTGACATACAACTGTTCATAAATGTCTCAATCAAATCACTCATATAATGTCTTGATTTTGTGAGGATTTTGCTGAGCTTCCCTGGAATTTCAGTATCTTCAGATGGAGAACATACCTCTTTTGGAGCATTTTGCCTGTTTTTCATAGCCGCCAAATCAGAACCTTTATTGTGATTAAATTTCACCAATGGTAATTGTCCTGTTTTTGAATTCTGCCTGGAAAATGAGTGATTTCCCAAATATACTTGCCAAATTGGCATTATTATGAATTTGTTCTCTGCTTTGTCTTGGGGTAGCTTCTGGCGAATTATCCCAGTGTTAGTGCTTTAATGCCTGTGTATATTCTTAAAAGAAAGTACAGCTAATTGTCTTCTCTTTTATCTAGTATCCTGGCAGTAGACACAAAAACCTATTTGTGGTAGTCCCAAGTGAGCCACAATAATTAATATTAATAGGTAACATGAAAACTTTGGGATTAAGCTGGCTCACTGGTCATCACCAATAATGATTATTATGATAAACATTGGTTTAGATAAAGATGTGGATTAGACCATAAAACTTGAGAATGTGTTTAGTGGCCACAAACCAACAGAAAATGGAATGATAATAATTTGCATAAACCCTACAGAAATAAGAAAATTAAAAACTGGTTAGTTACCCTTTAACTCCTTTTCCTATCCTGGTATAGAAAATGGTTTGGAAATATCTATGATTTGGAATGCCAAACTGCCTTTTTAAATACTAGTCTACCTAAATATGTGACATATATATATATAACTCCCCCCACACACACACATACAAAGTACAATTTTCTCTGCCCATAAGAACTTCATAAATGCTGTTTATGACAAAGCACTGCAGGAGATTTTAATAAGATTGTAACAGCTATTCAAAATTTTATACATGAAGGTGCTTTTCCAAAATACAAAATAAGTTCAGATAATGGAAAATTTATCCCTTTTGACTGCAGAAGTTACAGGTAGGATGACACTTTTTTAATATTCCTATGTTATGGAGAATTTAACCAAATACATAGTTTTACTTATTCATTGAACCAGGGATTTATTGAATGCCTTGGAAGTCCCTGCTACTCGCCTTTGGCCCAAAGTGATTGTTTTACCCCAAAACAGTGATGGATACATAGTGTTTTGTAAGTAGTGGTTTGTATCTTTAAATTTTCTTTATATTTTCCTTTATATATAATAGTGGCTAACTTTTTGGCTTCACTATATGCACTACATTGGAGCATTTTATGACTTCCTCTGATAAGATTGCTGTAACTTCTATACCCTGCCAGCTTCTCATTTTAACTTTTAAATAAAGTGATATTTATGTGCTTACTCACTTTTCCTCCAATAAGCTATGAGCATTCTCAGAATGTTGAGTGCATTCTGTATATGTGGGTATCTTTTTATCAGTCATTTTCTTTTCAGTCTTTAGTACTGTGCATGACAGCAAATCAAGATTGAATGTCCCTTTGGGACTTGATATCTTGGGTCTGGAGTAGTCACTACCGACAGATGGTGCTATTAGGTTGGGAAGTTCTCAAGAGTAAAGCTCTGGGGATCTGTGCTACTCAGACTGAAGTATGCCTTGGAATCAACTGAAGGACTTGATAAAACACAATTTCCTGGGTCCTGTCCACTAAAGATTCTGATTCAGTGGTTTCATTTCTTCTGAGCACTCAGTCCACATTGTTTTAGTTTACTCTATACCAGTAATTGTTGAGGAAAGAAATGATGCTTATTCAATGCAGTCCTTTACTTTTATGCTAAAATCCAATTGATGATTGTAAGGATATTTATACATTTGGTGCTCAGACAGATTATAGGACAATGATGTCTTTTACAGAATCTTAAAATAATTAAGTGTTTCAGTTATCCATATCATTTGTCTTAATCTCAATATACCTTTCATATATGGATGGTATACAGTCATAGGAAAAGATCACTTTCAAATCCTTCACACCATTCTTTAAGATAACCAACCACTGTTAACACTTATTTTCAGAAGTATTTTATGCAAATACATATATATTATATAAGTGTTTCTTTGTAGCAATAAGATCTGCTATTTTCTTACCAACCTAATATATCTTGAATACTTTTCCACATCAGTATTTGAAACCCATGCAAATAAATTAATTTTGACTACTTTTGTTCTCATACAACAATTATTAAATGGCCTGCTAAATGTAAGACATAGCTAACTACTAAAGAAAGACATATATAATAAGGTGAATGAAATGTGATTTAAGCTCTGATGAGAGAGGTGCATCTCCCCCTCCCTCCTTTCCTTTCTTTTCAACATAAACATTTTTACTACCAACTCTGTTTGTTACTATATTAAGCACTATGAATATGAATGAATTTGCCATGGACCCTGCCTTCAAGTAGGTTCATAGAGATATGAAGATATGGCAGTAGAGATAGATATATGGAAATATTTATAATGTAGAGTAAACACAGGCAATTGTACAGTATATTTGGATGGTCACCTCAGCTTCAGGAACAAAAATAAGTGTGTCCAGAAGAAAAATTACTGGAGTTTGCACAGGTGTCAGTACTATTCTCCAAGGAAAACCAGAGAAAAAATTTCAAACAACCCAAGAGATGTTTGGGGAAAAATTTAAAAAGTATATGGCATTTGTACTATGCTTTGAAAGATGTGTGGAATTTAACCAGAATAAGAAGGCATTAATTGACTTCCATTTGGGGAAAAAATAATGGAAAAGAAGATATACTACTATCATGATAAAGACTTCAATGATTCTAGAATGTATTTTAGAAAGGAGTAAAACCAGAAGCAAGAATAGTTCAGGTTATAAAGATCTTAAACATTACAATGCAGTTTGAGGTTTATCCACAAGAAACACTAGCCATTTCAAGCATGGGCAGTTATGTTTTTATTTTTTCAAGTGTTATTTCTTGCAGTTGTGTAAAATAGACTGCAATGGATTATGTAGAGAAGTGCTTCAATAATAAGAACAAGACATTTTAAAGATATTAGCTAGACTGAAACCTGTAATATCTGAGTTTTGTGTGTCTTATTTCTCACTTGATACAGATTACCTTGCACATTGATATCACGTAGGTGCTTGGGAAATTTTAGTTGAGTACAGTTGCAGTGAGTTCCTGGTTGAGAAACAAATATATATAATGTGCTAGTAGAGAGTATTGCTCTGGTACTGCTTTGTTTGGAAGATTTTAGGCTTCTTGGTTCAGAACTTCTAGTTCTTTTCCTAGATTGAGATGATGCTCAGATATTTCTTTCTCTAAATAAATTTTCTGTGTATTTCTCTTTCTCTTTTACAGATTTCTCTTTATATTTTCTAAAGTGCTATTAACTATTTTCATTTTTGGTAATCTTTTTTCTGTTCTTCTTTTCATGTGTTCTCTGTCACTGTGCTTTCAAGCTCACAAATTCTCTCCCTTACTTGCTTTGTCTACTGTTAAGGCCCTCTATTGTATTTTTTAATTTGGTTGCAGTGTCTTTTTAAATCTAATTGTTTCAGTAGTAGCAATCTCACATTTTCCTGATCTTTGTTGTATTCTTGTTTTACTTCATTAATTGTTTTTCTCAATTCAGCAAGTGTGATTTTAATTGTTACTTTTAACTCATTTCCGGGCATAGTCTGTAGTCCTGCTGGATTCAAACTCCTTTCAGTTTTTGTGATCTAACTTTAGTGGTATATTCTTTTGTCTCTTAATTTTTAGTTTATTTATTCTTTAGAAGATCTATTTTATTATGCATACAAGTGCTGGGGTGCAGGCCAGAGGTATCAGGGGGAGGGTGAGAGGATTCACCAGAGACAGAGTAGGGAGCAGAATAGGTAAATCTGAAATACACTGCTGAGGGGAGCAGTGGGTGAGTCAGGAGAGGTCTGCCACATTCCACTGCACTGTTGTTTCAAATGTGTATAGTAATCATCCATTTATCTTTCAAGAGATGTTTACTTCACTCTGTTGTCATTTAGTTGTAAATGTATGAAGGAGGTAGCCAGGCATCTTTACTCTGCTGCCATATTGCCAGGTTCAAGAACTCATTTTAAAATATAGCTCTTTAAGATAAAAATAATAACCTATTAAAAAGGAATAGGGTGGACTAATTTTGAAATACCAGCATGTATAATTCCTTAACTATGTCATCTTGTTCATGTGAAATTTTACCTGTTGCCTAGGAAAAAATTTTGAAATAATTTCTCAAATATGCACAAATGGTTGAGTGTTTTTATACACCTAAAAAAAAAAATGAAGATGTCCTCGAGAATATTTTTTTTAAGCACTCTGCACTCCTTACCTACTTCCTTTGATTCTCATATCTTAAAATTTAATTTCTCATATAACCAAATAGCTTGAATACTTAATTGTCAAGCCTTTGTTCGGTAACATAAACAATTATGTAACCATATTGCATTTCTGAAAACTGAAATAGATTTTAGAGAAATTTCTTTTCACCCTTCATTCTGTCTCAGTTAGGACATTTATAGGCACAGGAAGTGATCTACATCAGAAGTGAGACAGTCAGAGTCTTTGGGGTTTCTTTTACGTTGAACTAATAGTCATTATTGAATATAAAGTGCACTCTCTGGTAATAAACTGGCATTAAAAAAATAAATCTGGCAACTCCAAGAGTAATCACCATCTTTCTTTAACATCTACACCTCTGGGCCTCCCCTGTGGCGTAGCGGTTGAGCGCTGGGTTGCAAAGCTGCCCACAGCCTCTGCAGCGCCTGTTTGATACCCAGCCACCAGCGAGGGCCCCACATGGTGCGCAGACCTCTCCTGCTACCTGCTGCTCCCTTCAGCAGTGTACTTCGTCACTCTGCCTGTTCTGCTCTCCCCTCTGGCTCTGGTAAATTCACTCACCCTTCCGCACTTCTGACTGTATAAATAAAAAAAAAATCTTTAAAAAAAAAACCTACACCCCTGTATTTTGTTTTTTAACATATTTACCTTACTATGGTATTTTTCAGTGTTTTTTATATAGCATAGTTTCTGAATACCTTCATTATCCTATTGTTCTCACCTGTTCTTTCATGGCAGTATCCTTTTGGGGTACCACAGAGAAAGGGGTCCTCCCATCTTTTCCAAATATTACTTCCCCTTTTCCATCCCCCAATACACATTTTTCCTATTGGTTAGAATACATGAGAGATCCCAGAACCTATTTTTCTGATTTCGCACACATTCCTCTATTTTCCAACCTAATTAACTGTACACACTTTTCTCAGGAAAAAAAAAAATGTTTAATACAAAGGAAATATTTAAACTATTACAAATGCAAATCAGATATTACAATTATTGTATACTTGTCATATTATGATGTTGTGAGTCTCCTGTCACTACAAAGACTTTTAAGCAGGTCTATACAAACAAATTTAGTTATCTCAGAGGAAAAAAAAAACGTGTAACTGGTAGTCTTAATAGATAAATAAATAAATAAAAATAAATAAAAAGAATGTTCATTTCTACCATGATTATGTTATTAAAGCCAAATTTGAAATCTATGTAAAGTTTTAAAGATGTTTTGAAGCATTTCTTAAATTCATAGAACATGTGTCTGTTTTAAAGCTAACAGTGTGATATTGCATTATTGTGTCACTCAGAGACGCTGAGATGTGGATCTTTGTGCTCCATAAATGCAAGTGCTTGGGAATGGAGGAATTGTCATTCTCCTTTGGAGATAATCCACACCACCACATAAAGTTTGAGCACAGTTTGGAGGATTAAAAATTATCTTTGTTCTCTAGCCTATTATGTTTCCTTGATTATAGTGATATCAAAAAGAAACAAAGGATAAGAACATAGCCATGGTTATAGCACATTTATAATGAATTACTAACATGCATATTAGAAATATTTATACTTTTATACTAAATACCACACTATGATTAGACTTACATTAATTGCAAAATACATTGAATTATATTTATCAGTAACAACAATTTAATAATGAGCTATATGAGGGGAAGAGACACAAGTCTGTTTAAGCTGCTTTTTTTAAGTATCAAGAGGCTTGAAAATTATATTGAAAGACAGTCTAGAAAAATGAAGACAGATGTACCATTTCATTAGAAAAAACAAAATTTGTAGAAAGGTGGAGTGGTTGAAGTAATAGCCCAAAGACAGCTATTGAAGGATAACTAGAAAATTTTGGGTAACACAGAATTATTATAATTCTAGGTTCAATCTTCTCTATATAACTTATAGTATGAAAAATTCCAAAATGAATTTTCATTTGGTATTTATTTTTTTCTAATAGAAGAGGCAAATTGTATTTGCAAATGACAGTATTTCTACATATTATAAAATGAGAAACATTAAAATATCTACACAGTCTACCAAAAGTTTATATATATTCAAGGAGATTCACTTCCAAAATAATTTGGGAAAAATAAATATTTTAAGAAATGTTTTTTCTTAATACAAACTAATATATACTTATTTTTAAAAATATATAATGTGTAGATAAGGAGAAACTAATAAATTAATACAGTTTATCTTACTGTTGAGATAGTCCAGTTAAGAGTTTGATAAGGTTGAATGATAAGTTTCAATTAAAACATTTATAAAGCAGTCCATAACAAAAATGTATGTATAAGGATTGCTTCGTGTAGGTTCTAACTCAAATTTATACATTTAAGTGGAGTTTACATAATACAGGAAGAAAGTTGCTATTGCTTAAAAAAAAAAAAACACAAAGCTCCTCCTGTTGTGAAGTTTTCAAAAATAGTTGCAAAGGCTGTTTATAAGAGCAAAGGAAAACAGAGTGTCAAATTACAAACAAAAAAAGAAAGTCAGGAGACTCATTACTGATATTGATCATGCAACTAAAAGGAGAAAGAGCTACATGTGCAAGTCTAGGGAAGAGAAATGTCCATACATTACATGTAGAAAAGAAACCTTGTGAGTTAATTCATAATTTCAGCCAATGTTCAAAAATGTTCAAGTCATTCTTGAGCAGTTACAGGTATTTTTTCACTCTTTTGTTACTAAAATACCTGTTTCTTGAGTTAAGAGAAGAGTTGCTGATGAAAAAGTGTAATTGTTAATACCAACTTCAGAAACAGTCCTACTTTCAATAATAGTTTATTGATGCCAAATGCCTTTTCTTTCGTTATCATCCTTGTTAAACCATTCAATTTGAAAAAAAAATGAGAAAATGAATAGAACTAATAAGGAAGAACAAGTTAGAAGATTTTATTTTTTTATTAGAAAAAGCATATAACCAAAAAATAACCTAGGAGTTGGTGTCTGTTACCAGTTTTTTTAATTAATATTTTGAAATATCCCTCCAAAGTAATATTTAATAATTGTAATTATTGTCCTCTTGTAAATTAAGATAACTGATAATTCACCAATGTATACATCTTGCCTCAATCATAGCATTATCTAATATTGAGGACTTACTCAATGCCAGATTCTATCCCAAGGGTTTCATGTGCAATGTCTCATTTTATCCTGAGCAAGAATGCACGAGGCTGATATTATTGTCATGTTCAATTGTGGGGTATGGATTCTGAGAGTTAGTACCAAAGTCTTGTAACTATCAACTACTAGAATCAAGATCTGACCCTTTGTTGTCTAACTACAAAGCCTGTGCTCTAAAATTCACTACTTTATCACTATATAGTTCTCTTTCTAGATGAAGCAACTGATTTTATGTAGCACTTTTCAGTTGAATATGTGCTATTACATCTTCCTCAAGTACAGATTTGAGGATGCATCATTGTAATAAGCCATTAGCCTACTCTTAGAGTTGATAACTGTATCTTTCCAATTGCATGCTATCATGTTACTAACACAGAAGTGCTTCAAAAGATACCAAAGATTTAATTTTTCCAGAGATTATGCAGCATCATTTTAAACACTGTATATATTTCTAAGATTTTAGGGACTGCAATCAGGAAATGTTAGCTCTTTGTTGCCAAAAGCAACCTCAAAAATACAGAATATCTTACTTTTTAGCAATGCCATATACACCTTCACTAAGCTATATTTTTATGTGTACTTCTGTAGCCAAGGAACCCTGCTAATACCTAAATAAAGTGATTTGCTAAGTCAGCATCGTGGTATAGATTAACAATCAAGCAGAACAAGTCCAGGTCATGTACCAAAGAAATCCTACCCAAGGTCAAAGATCTTTATTGGAAATACTGAGCCAAAAGATTTCACTGAATTTTGTTATCTCAGCAGTGCACTAACAATGAACAAAAGACAAAAACCCTCAAAGGTCAGCATGTCTTTTGGGTAGCTAGTAAGTAAGCAAGTAAGCATTTTAGAAGCAAAGATAAATGACTCAAAAGCACAGTCTTATCTAATCCACATGTAGTTCACTGTTTTGCTTAAGTGCCTTTGCACATGCCATTTGAAACAGAGACCCCTCCATTTTATCTAACCTTTAAATTTCCTGTCACTGTATGATAAGGATAATAAAATCTACAACAGCGATGGTGATAATAAACTAATGTTGTTGAGTACTAATTCCATGCTTACAAAGCAACTTCTCATTGAAATTGTGTAATTACCTAAAAAGGTCCACATATTATCACAGAAAATGGAGTTAGGAGAGATAAATTATTTGCCTAAGGCTATAATAGCCAATATGTAACATAACAGAGTCACAAATACAGGCTTCCTCAGTGTGATGCTGAAGCTTTTGTTCTTTCATGTCCTAGGAGAATATCCTCTACAAAGCCTTCCTTGTTCCTACCACTCTTACATCCAACAGAGCTGAGGATCCCTTCTTTTGTGCTCACCGTTTTTGATACATGATGGTTTTACAAAACAAACTATATTAGGATATAATGGTTCATTATTTTTCTATCTCTACAATATAAGTCCCTTGAAGTCAGACACTATCTCTTTGGATCCATAGTTTCTATAATAAAATAATGATTGAAGAATTAATTATATCAGAGGATTCAAGGGAGTATTTTTTTTTTTTTTCAAAAGGAGTCTGTGTGACAACATGAAGATGTGAAGATGTGGAGGGGTAATATACCAGGTGGAACATATGAATCAAAGTACAAAATTCTGAAAGTCTATTGTGCTTGAGAAATGCTGAATAGTCTTTGATGATTAGAATGGGGAGTGGCCTCATAAAAATGGGAATGCCAGCATATAGTTTTGGAAAAATATTCTGTATTTGATCATAAAGGAGTTAAAATAACAAGGTCAAAAAACGGGGTATAATTTTGTTGTTAATGGGAATCATCAAAGAGTTTTGTATTGAGAAAAGATACATTCAGATAATTGTTTTAATAAACTTCCATTGCTTGTAGTGTGGAAAGAATGAATTCAAGCCAATCGGGAGACCATTTAGCAGACTGTTGTACAAATTTTTCAAAATAGAAATTTAGAGGGCCTCCCCGGTGGCGCAGTGGTTGAGCGCTGGGTTGCAAAGCTGCCCGCAGCCTCTGCAGTGCCGGTTCGATCCCCAGCCGCTGGGGAGGGTCCCACATGACGCACAGACCTCTCCTGCCGCCCGCTGCTCCCCTCAGCAGTGTACTTTGTCACTCTGCTTGTTCTGCTCTCCACTCTGGCTCTGGTGAATTCACTCACCCTCCCGTGCTATGCTTCTGACTGTACCCAGTGCTCATATAAATAAATAAATAAATCTTTAAAAAAATATAGAAATTTAGAGCTTGATACAAAGCATCAGAAGCAAGAATGTAAGCATTATATTGACTGGAGAGATATTACAGAGATGGAATCCATGGCAAATATAAGGAGCAGCAATGCATTTAAAATAATTGTGAGGCAACCTAGTACATGTCTGAAGATAGTACTATTAATCAAAACAACAAGGAAAGCCCCATTTTGAGATCTAAACTATACAGTGATTGTTTTGTTTGTTACCTATAGGAAGACCATAAAACATGCACATGGCGGCATCAGTCATTCAAGCTTAGACAGCAAAAGAAGTCAGAAATGAATAATTCTACTTGGGGACCATTTGAATATAAGGGGGGGGCTTTTGGAATGTTGGCTCTCAATGAACAAGGCTGAGAAGAGGCTATTACATTTGGTGTTTCAGACCCCAGTGTTAATTTTCAAGATAGAAATGTTCTGTTTAGAGCCAAGAACCTGCTCTCTTACCACATTCATTGTTGTTACATATATCACAAGTAATATATAATCCCTCACATTTAGTAGGACCTCAATATATATTTAGAGTGAATGAAATAATTGGATTTGAAGACACTGAATGAAAATGACCATAAATCTTTAGAAGAGGTGGAAGCTGTGGTACTAAAAGACACAGGAGACATTGGGTTCCATGATTTCACTAAGCAGACATCAGTACAAAAGAGACAAAATATTTTTGAGAGAGACAGGAGACAGGATGTACTTTAAAATCAGGAGTGAGACAGCAGGGGATTACATTCTACTGCCCCATTTACTGCTTCTGTGACCATAAGCAACTTACTCTAATTATCCAAGCTTGAGCTTCCTAATCTATGAATTGATACTCCCATGACTCCTATAGCAGAGAGCTGTTGAGGTGATGGCTAACTGTACAAATTCTCATACAGGAGACCAACACTTGATCCTAATGGCATGAATGTAATGACATTAAGCTTTGTCTTTGTCAGATTTCTGGCCTGTTTGTCTCAGGGTCCGCAGGGAGTATAGCCCTTACCTACGTGTAGGGGACTGAGAAGGTAGACGGATACCAGCAGGAGGTAAATGGCTACATCACTGAAACACCTAACTATGTTCATTTCTAATCACCGCTGTAACAAATGACCACTGACCTTGTGGCTTAAACAACACACATATATTGTTTTACTGTACTCTAAATCAGAAGTCCAACAAAGGCCTCATCAGGCTAAAATCAATGTGCCAGCAGGGCTGTGTTCCTTTCTGGAAAATTTTGAGGAGAATTGGTTTCTTTGCCTTTTTAAATTTTCTGAGGCTGCCTATATCCCTTCACTTACTCTCAGTTCCTTTCCTCCACCGTCAAAGCCATCAAAGCTTTATCCCTGCGATCTTTCTTTTGGTGTCGCAATGCTAAAACTGTTCTCTCTGAATAACCAGACTCCTCATCAGAACCAATAATAAGAATTTCTTGTATTTCATTCCAGTAATAGTAAATGTTTATGGGTTATACATAAATAAATGTCTATTTGAATGGTAATGAACTGACACATGCCCTATAACCTTGCTTTTTTCTACTCAAAAATATAGCTTGGAAAGATTTATCAGTAAATTAAGGGCTGTCTCATTCTTTTTTAATACCTAGTAAGTGACCTAAGAATTTCAACTTTTCCTGTATAAGTCATTTTCAGCAGGGCTGCCCAGAGGACTAGATGGGTGAGAGTCTTATAACAGAGCTATTCTAGTTTGATGAATAGGAAGAAAAAGAATAAAAAGGCCTCCTCAATCTTCTGCCTTAAAACAAATTCTACAATATCAGCTCTTTATACAATTAACAGTTTTGTATTTAAAATTATACTGTGATATTTGAGTTTCTTTTTGGTAATGTCTTATTTAGGAATAAGGTCAGGTTAAAAAACCTAAGCAGAATGGTACAAATGCATTATTGTATAGGTTAATATAATATTTCAGAAAATCAATGTATTCATTTGTTTACAAATTGGTGAAACAGAAGAAAGCAAAATATTTTCAGCCATAGAATCTTAAGTTAAAGAATGACAAATGACTGTATTTTTTTTTTTTTTTTAGAAACTAAATGATCAGAGTTAAGCATTTTTTTTTTTTGTAAGATTTCTTTATTTATTTTATACAAGCACTGGATACAGTCAGAAGCGTGGGAGGGTGAGAGAATTCACCAGAGCCAGAGCGGGGAGCAGCAGAGCAGGCAGAAGGACCGAAGTACACTGCTGAGGGGAGCAGCGGGTGCAGGAGAGGTCTGCCCGCCATGTGGGACCCTCCTCCGGTGGCCGGGGAGCAGCCGGGGATCCAACCAGCGCTGCAGAGGCTGCGGGCAGCTTCGCAACCCAGCGCTCAACCGCTGCGCCACCGGGGAGGCCCCTTGACTGTATTTTTAATATACTTCCAATCTTGAAACTCCTATAGGACATGATCATTGACATTTGAAACCATGTAAAGAGTATTATGTGTGAGAATTCACCCGTGTTTTTGGAATAATTTTATATTTAATCTTGAAAACAATGGTGGAAGATTGATATATAATTATATTTATTATACATAAAAAGAAACAGGTTGAGAAATGTTAATTAACTAGCTCAAACCTGAAGAAATATAAAAAATATACTCACCTAATCATAAATATTACTCTCTACTACCTGCATTTATTCACCATTTATTCGCCATATAAAATGAGCAGAACACTGTTTAATTTGAAGTCCAATATTTAATATGTAACCTTTTAGAATTGATTAAATGTCAAAAATGCAAAGGTATTTGAAATGTGCCCTTGTTGACTGTAATAACTTCCAGAAACAGTCCAAAGAGACTTTTTCTCTTACAGCAGGTAGATATAGCAATTTTTAGAAAAGAAATTTCGTGCAAGTGAAAACTTCCCAGAAATTCTCTGTAACACATTTTAAAAATAGTTGTGGATATGCAATTTTCTTACATTTGACCATTTTTAAATAGTTGTGCATATTTTACTAGATTTTATTAAAAAGTAATCTAGAATATTTATTTTAGTCACCAAAATATTCCATGGTAAATCCACATTATAGGTTGCAAGGAAGAACAAATAGAACTTGTTTGGATTCTAACACTTACTACATGTGTATTATTGAATAGCCAAGACTGAGAATTAAAATTGAACTATCAGGATTGTGCTCAATCTGGATGTGTGAATGTTTATAGCAAAAGGGGACAAAAGAGATGAGATTTGACATGGTTATTTTCACCAACAACAGACATTTTATGAATGTGCTGGACATAGGGTATGAGGTAGCTACTATAAATGTGAAGATTTTCAGTTAAACAGGCCTTTCTAAATTACTTTTTTTTTGATATAACTCAAATGTCATCTTATCTGTCGGCAAAAGCAGAATTAGTCATCCGTCATCTTCCAAAACATGGAAAAAATTGAAATATAAATCCACTTGCATATCTGTCTCAACAAAAGATGAGTGTCTGAATGTCAGGGTCTAGTTACTTGGCTATGCTTCTATCCAAATATAGAAAAATATCTAGGACCCAGCTAGTAATAGTTCATGGAAGGAATGGATGTTAGCGAGGTTATAATTTTCCCAATAGGCTATTCAGTCCCTTGAGTCTTTAAAGACTAGGTACACTGTGTCTTATGTTTTGAAATCAGAGTTCAATTTGTCAGGGAATACTTAGACTTAAATGGTTGCCTTTGTGTTTGAAACTGTTATGGTGAGTTCATTTTTTGGTTTTCAATCTTTGAGCAGTTTCATGGGATAACCTCGATACATTTTCTTTTTAGGCAGGTTGCCTTAGTTTTCTTTAGTGTGTGCGTGTGTGTGTGTGTGTGTGTGTGTGTACAGGGAATGAGTCACCATATCTGACATGTCATTTTAGTACTACTTTCAGAAGGGAAGTATTGGCAACTTAATATAAGCACAGGAGGCTTTTAGCATAGGAAGTCTGGAAAAAGTATAAGTAATGCAGGTAATAACCATATTTCAGTCATACTGTGATAACACAAGTTCATTATAATAATATGGCAGTTATTATAATAATGATTTGCCTTAAATTTTAAAGACATTAGCTAAATCCTTTGGTATACATGTTAGAAATTCCAAATTGCTATTGAATTAAATTACAAGTAAATTTACAGCAGACTTGCCTTCTAAATTAATCAAGAACACCTCAATAATGGCATTGTCTTTGGCTTCCTTTGGGGTTCCTGTTATTAGTGTAAATAGCTCTAAACATTTTTCTTGACTAACTCAATTGTCTTTTTAAATTATACTCTTGAAAGTTAAAAAAATTAAAGCTAGTCAAACGGAACATTTGAATGTTAACGGATAGAAGTGGCATTTTAGTGGTGAATGTAATGTATATGTGCATGTTGACCTTTATTGATGTGCACCTGAAACTCACATAATGTTGCATTTCTTAAATAAAATTAATTTTTTAAATGCTCTAAATAAGAGGAATACTCCAATGCATCTGTTATTGGTGATAATATTTGAAAGTAACTAATTTTGTTTCTGTCATTCAACAACATGAGGGCATGATATTTTTAAGGTTCTTTTATAAAGTGACATGCATACTCCTCAACACCTGTTAAATGTTCATAATATTTTAGGTTTTTTTTTTTTCCCTCCTGTGTTTATAGTAGATAGTAACTATGATATTTGGCAGGTATTTATTAATGTTTTTATGTCTTTATCGAAAGAGGTTCAATGAAGTAATGTATGTGATGAGGTGTTGATGATCAGTTAAACAAAAAACAAGATTTAAATGGTATTTTATTACTTAAGCATATGGCTTTAAATTGGGGGGCTATATGTAACACGTATTATTTGTCCATGTTTCCTTAGATAGAGTAATATACTTTTTCTAGCTCTGTGTAACTCACTTTCTGTGATTCTGAGTTTGCCTTAACTACAATTGGCAAACTATATTGCAATGCCCAAATCTGGCCTGTGGCTGGCTTTTGTAAGGTCCACGGTTTTTATCCTTTGGAATGCATACAAATAATCAAAATATTTTGTAACTAATCACATTTTGTAAGATTCCAATTACATTATTCCTAAGTAAAGTTTCATTTGAACAGGGCCATGTTTTCATACTGTCTGTGGCTACTTTTATGGTTTGATAGTGTTAAATAATTGCAACAGAGAATATAAATTTTTGCAGTATGCCTCTTTTGAGGAAAGTTTGCACATACCTGAATTAATCCTGCAGTCATGACCTGAAGTGGAAGTTGGTAATAACACATAATTGATTGAGAAAATCAAATATACCTAGATTAGAAAAAAAGGAACAATTAGTTTGGTTATACAACTTAACTGAGAAAACCAGAAATAGTAAAACTAATGGTGCAATATATAACATATAAATAATGCCATCAATTGTTTTGGAAATCTTCTTGTTTTCAAAAGAAAATTAAAATAAATATAAAAAAGAACTGAATCTTAATATCTTTGTTGCACCTGCTTCACTAAATGCTGACATTATATATATCTCTATTGCAGGGTCTATACCCTGACCTAAATCTATGAGAACAACTTAATGAGCCATTACTATTTCTGTGTACCAAATTGTAACATTCGTGTACAGTTTGTGCTTCAACTCAGTTACTTTGGCATAATTTAATCATTGATAATGTGTTTATTGTTTTGGTCATAATTCTTGTCAACTACTGATGCCTCAAATGCTTTTCTTTTACAGTTTAACTTTGAAAGCCAAGAACATGCAGCATATTGAACATATGTACATATGCACACCAGTCTTATTCTAAAACAATTGCTTCCAGAAAAATTTCCTTCCAATATGTTTTTTTTTCCTCTAATAGATAAGATGAATGGATGAAAAATGCTATTTGTGAAGAGATGTGGATTCAGCATTGGTTCATCTGCATTTATTTTTTTTTTCATTTTTTATAAAGATTTATTTATTATTTATGCATACAAGAACTGGGGTACAGGCCAGAGGGGTGGGGGGATGAGAGGATTCACCGGAGACAGAGTGGGGAACAGAACAGGCAGATTGACTGAAATACACTGCTGAGGGGAGCAGTGGGCCAGACAGGAGAGGTCTGCTGCGCCATATGGGTAGCTCCCTGGCCAGGTTCATCTGCATTTAGTGTTTAAAATGAACCATATTTCCAAATTCTGAACGATCAGAAGATCATAACTCTGTTGTAATAGGTTGTTAGAGTAATGAGTGATGATTTGGTAGACTGAAAAAAAAAAAAAAAAAACTAAAAGGGCTTTTTAGTTGTGATTCCAGGAAAAGGCCTTTAAAGCTTTGCACTTTACCATTCATATACTTGTCATTTATCATCGAAGCTCAGGAGGGAATTTTTTTTTAACTGAAGCGCATGTTAGTATGACCCATTAAAATTTAATGGAGGGGGCCTCCCCTGGTGGTGCAGCAGTTGAGTGATGGGCTTTGAAGCTGCCCGCGGCCTCTGCAGCACCGGTTCGATTCCCGGCTGCCTGGCGAGGGTCCCACATGTCATGCAGACCTCTCCTGCAGCACCCACTGCTCCCCTCAGCAGTGTATTTCGTCGGTCTGTCTATTCTATTCTCCGCTCTGGCTCTGGTGAATTCTCACCCCTTCCCTTGCTTCTGACTGTACCCAATGTTTGTATAAATAAATAAATAAATAAATAAATCTTTAAAAAAATAAAATAAAATTTAGTGGAAGACTAAGACGAGAATATGATGAGTGCCTGGAGGACAATGAAAATAATTTTTGGAGAAAGCTTCTAATTTAGAGGGTTTTGCATAAGAAGTGGATACCTGGTGTTGATGAGAGGAGGTATGAGGGATGGAATCACACAAAGGAATTGTTAAGTAGTCTAAAAGATATGCATCTACTGAATGAAATCTGATTTACCTGCCTACACAAACAGCATGCCCACTATAGGTAAATCAGGTCCTAGAACATTCCCATATATCAGAAAGTCTGTCATTCTTTCAAAATTAGACTTTCTGTTATCATTGTGTCAATAATATCATTGTACATTCACATATTGTGATAATTCTCAAAATACTTGTGATTCTATAAGATGTTTTTAAGTTCACTAAAACTCTGTGAGATACATAGAATTCATACTTCACAATTAAGAAAACAGATTCAAATATATAAATGATTTACTTGGTTCATGTGAAATTAAAATTCCAATCATTTTCTTTGACTTATTTTCTTTCTACTATGAAACAATGATTAAGCGGTTGGTGTCATCTTCCTTTTTAAAATCCCTATTTTAAAAAGTGTGCATCAAGATGATCAAGTCAATGAAATTTAGTTATTTCTTCCATTATCTTCCACTGTCATTGAATATTAAAAGACAGATTATTTTCATAGCTTCAATAAATAAATGCCACATTCTGCTAATAATTTTATCTGCAGATTTAAAATCCCTATAGGTGAGCAGACCTCTCCTGCTGCACCTGCTGCAGTGTACCTTGTCAGTCTGCCTATTCTGCTTCCCGCTCTGGCTCTGGTGGATTCTGTCACCCTCCCATGCTTCTGACTGTACCCAGTGCTTGTATAAATAAATGAATAAATCTTTTAAAAAAATAAAAAATAAAAAAATGAAATCCCTATAAACTGCTGTGAAGGATAACCAGAATTTTGTATTTTCTCTTATTTTATGTATTTTCATTCATTAAGTTTTGCACACAATGTGCTTCAGCATATTGATAAATGAGATCATGTTGAAATGAATTCATATTGTGCTCAAAGAAGTTAATCTTCTATAATTCTGTGACAAAACAAGGTTTCAAACTGCTTGGGATGTACTCTTACCTACCAGTTTGTGATTCTTAAATTTGTAGAAGTCATTTACTTGTTTATCTTGAAAAAATGGTGTTTTTATTTCTTTCTGTTTTTTAATTATCATTTTCTCAATTACAGACTAGAGCAAGGGTATGGGTAAGGGAAGATTTTCTACTTCAAAAATGTGTGTCCTTCTGACAGTTTAATTTCCTAGTCTCTGGCACATACTTTGATCCTGTATTTTCATTGATTGTAATTAAATGTCAACCTCATAATTTACTCACATTTTTTTCCTCTTCTATTGCATAAGACAAAAAAATAGTGTCATGTTTTCTTCAATTTATCTCTTAAATTGCAATCAATTTTGTAATAGTATTCCATGGCCTTCCCCCAAATGAGCTTCTCAACTTGTAAGGTAGTTTTCTAACCACATTCTTAGAAATTTTCTTTGAAAAGTTGTGCTAGGTCATAATTGGATGTGGAATTTGATCTTCTGGATTTCTAACAGTTTTGTTTTATTGATGATTTTCATTGCCTTTACTTCTGCCTTAACTGTTTATTATCCCTGTCTCATTACCTCTAATTCCCTAATTATTGATCAAAGATTTGTTTTGGGAGAGTATTCTCAAAACCTTTTTTTTATATAATACCATCATGTAAATCCATAATCTCCTTCACAAAGAAGCAGGGGCCATTTACTAATTATAAGTTAAAGTTACCATCTATGGAAAACCTTTCCAACTTATTTCAGAGAAAAAAAAAAAGTATATGCTACTCTTGCATAAAGTTGTGTAACAACTTTTTGAAATGTTTTCAGTTTTACTCAGAGGAATTATTATTGATACTTTGTGAAATTTAACTTAGTTAATGACATTTCACATATCTTAAACTGCAGTCATTAAATAAATATGTGGGAAAATGATGCTCAATATTCAGGATACCACAATAATTGGCCACATTGTTTAAATTGCAGTAATTAAACTAGCTTCTATAAAACATTACACTTAATTTATAGAATATTAGTTTAGTTTTAAAATGTTTTGAAGTGTTGTGCGTTAGGTTATATGTAGGTCAGTATATTCCATCTTCAACACTTACTGTTTATTAAAAAAAAGCATATTACACTGCATTTTAAACAATCTTACATTTATATTGAGAGTTCTATTTTTGCATGTGTTGTTTTATTGTGAGATTATAACTTGATATATGTTAAGTAATAGGTATATACTTAGACTATACAATTGTTAAAGCTGATAAAGTAATTAAAATTGCAGATATAGAGCCGTATTTCAAAACTATTCTACTGGTTTCACATCTACAAGATTTTAAATTTTTTTCCTAATGCATTATGAAGTGATGAAATAGATACTGTTGTAGCTTTTTTAACCTTTTTACACAACTGGGGCATCATTTACAATTTCAAGATGGTAATTTATTAAATCACCCCTATGAGGCACATAAAGTTGCTTTTTTGTCTAAAAGCATAAAACTTTTGCCTAGGGGATAGTTTATTTGATGAGAAATATCTTTCCTTTCATTTTGATTTCAATTAATTTGCCCTACTTCTTCGCTAAACCATTGAATAAACCTTCATCCCATATCTCAACCCAATTTACTTACATCTTCTTTACTACAATTTCCATTTCAAGAATCCTAGAAATGGCAGTTCCCTTGAGTAGAAAAAAGCTCACGAAATCTAGACTATTATCTCCGTGAACTCTAACATATTTACAAGTAGTAATGGTTTCAGTATTACCCCATTATTTTCCTCTGTGGCAGCTTTTATTTTAGCCACGAACTCATGCCAGACTGCAGAGTTTATAGATAGTAAGTTTTGTTAGATTTTATGTGCATAAAGAGTTGAAAGGGAAGTATTCAACAACTCCTGTGAAAATAGATTGCTTCCAGAGATTTGTATTAGAAAACATGGTCCCAGCAGAAGGACTGCAGGTCACAGAGAGGTCTGTTCAGTCAAGCCTGCGTATTTAAAGTGTTACCAGCTGACATGAAGGAGAGTGATGCAGGAGAAAATAGAGCAGTCAGATAATTATTAGAAGATGGGATAGCAAAAATGATTGGGGAGCACAGAGCCGTGTTAGAGAGCCTCGGCAGGAATTGACGGCTGTATAAAAGTTAAAAACAACCCAGACCTTGAAAAGAGAAGTCATAATGCGAGAAACCAATTTTAGAAACTGAAGGAAAAGTGTTGGTGTTCAAAAAAGATATACCAAATCACCAGGAGACAAAAAGGGAGTGGGGAAAAAATTGAAAGTACAGTTGACCTGTTAGGAGGTCATAGATTTTCTTTCTCAGCCCCATGCCCTGAAGTGTACTGGGTTTAGAACCAAAAGTAAATGCCTTATTTGAAATCTGAAGGGAATTAAAAATGCAGCACTGTGTTCTCTCTTCTGTTTTTAGTTTGCAGCCTCTGGGCAACTGCCAACCACCAGCAAAAAGCTCCCTATCTCAGGGTATATAATTCTGGTACAAAATAGGCAGCGAGTACAAATGAGACCTTGACAGGAACTTCTATATTTACACGAATCTGGTTCCCTGTTCTGTGTGTGTTGAGTTGGAAACACAGTGACTTGTTTAGACTTCAGGAGTGATGATTTGTGTTGTCTAAGAGTTTAGAATTAATATGCTCATAGAAAAGATTTAGGTATCCTTGAAAAACTACCAAATCTCTTCCCAGTGGATGGTTAATAGTCTAAAAAACTAAAAAAATGTGCTATCAAAGCATTTTTAATGTTTCAATATTTGAATGTTCAGGGAATGGTATGAATCTTGCAATGAAAATGGAAATCAGCAAATAACTGACATAAGTTTTCAAAGTAATTCTTTTTAAAGATTTATTTATTTATTAAGAACTAGGGTACAGGCCAGAGGTGCGGGGGTTGAGAGGATTCACCAGAGAAAGAGTGGGGAACAGAACAGGTAGAATAACTGAAATACACTGCTGAGGGGAGCAACAGGCGAGACAGCAGAGGTCTGCTGCGCCATGTGGGTTGCTCCCTGGCTGGCTGGGGATTGAACTCATGCTGCAGAGGCTGCAGATAGCTTCAGAATGCTGTGCTTAATCCCTTCTGCCATCAGGCAAGCCTGAAAGTAATCTTGATTGTAGATAATGCCCCTCATCAGTCAGGACAACTTTTATTTTCTATTTCATGGTCTCCTGCTGGTTGCTCATCCTCATTTGAACTCCTGCTAACCAGCACCATTAGATAACAATATGTATAGGACAACTGTGTTTCATACAGTCATAGCATCTGCTCTTTGAAGGGCTACTCTGCATTTCTATTTTAATTCTCTAATTCAGAAAGTGGTTGAAAACATGTGTCTATGTTCTGGAACCTAATGAGTTTGTGATAAATTTAGCTTGTGTGTGTGTGGGGGGGTGGGGGGTAGTGTTTGAGAGAGAGAGAAAGAGAGAGAGAATTAACTGCCATTGAAGAAACATTGTTTTGTTTCTTCTTTTCACTTCAGAAATAATGTGAAAATTAGGAAAATAAAAAAAAAAAAACAAAATAAAGGTGCACAAAAAGACAAGATAGCAAGACAGACAAAAAAATCAATCTATATGCATTTGAAGCTCTTGACACAAACACCTGATAGAAAACAAATGGTAGGTTTACTTGAGAAATGCTAAGTAGAAATCAGGATGTCATTTCATTATCTCTGTCAAAACTTGATAGAGGCAGGCAAGCAATTAAGGCACCATAACCCTCAGACCTTAGCAATGGCAGCAGAGAGAGACAAGCTGATGGGTCACCTAGAACTTATCCTAAAACTCCTGAGAGGAAGAGATTTTTTTTTAATATTTATTTATTTATTCATACAAGCACCAGGTACAGTCAGAAGCATGGGGGGGTGAGAGAATTCACCAGAGCCAGAGTGGGGAACAGAACAGGCAGACAGACGAAATACACTGCTGAGGGGAGCAGCGGGTGGCAGGAGAGTTCTGCACGCCATATGAGACCCTCACCAGGGGCCGAGGATCGAACCAGCGCTGCAGAGGCTGCGGACAGCTTCGCAACCCAGTGCTCAACTGCTGCGCCACCAGGGGAGGCCTTAGGAAGAGATTTTTAAGGTTAAGATAGTAGCTCAGCAGTAGCTATTTATGTCAACATCAGGTAGGGTGTTCTTATTTGAATAGGAGACTCTGATGCATGGTTGTTTAAAATTTGGATTTCAGGTGAGAATAAATTTATTTACAGGGCTGACTTCATTCAGTTTATTAAACTTGTAAATAGCATTTATCCATAATTTGCTTATCAAGTAAGTGCATAAACATATACTTACATAAATGCACCTGTGCACCAAAAAAAGAGATTTCTTTCTTTCAGCATTTAGTTCTCATGAAAAGATGTAGAGTTGAAATATTATGGAATATTACTACATATAATTATAAGGAAAAACTGAAGATGGGAGTCACATGCTTTCTTCCTTTGTATAAAATATTCTTTACCTTTCATAAGCAGATGAAGTATAAAAGTATTAATCAAAATTTTCCAAGAGAATACTAATATTGGAATTTTTCAGGTTTGATTTTCAATGCAAATGTTAGGCAGTTACTATCAAACATCGGTGTCTCTTTTTTTGGTTGTTGACCCATGTTTCTCATTTTATATATGTGACTAGATGAATCAAGTATTTCATCTGTCTGAGGGGTGGAAGCTGAGCTTGATTGAAGCACTGAGGTAGTCAAGTGAACTTCCAATCTTTGTATAAGCCACACCCTTAAAAGGTTTTTCTAAATATTGATTTCAATTTCTCTTCTAATCCTTAATAACTATGTTGTAAACTTAGGTCATTAGTTATGAAAGATCCTAGAAAAGATAACATGTTATTCTAGAGAAAATCCACTATTATGAAAGAATGATTTAACGCCCTATTGAGAGTAAAGATGGATATTCATCTATACATATAGACCACTTATCCTGTGTCAGTAGTTAATACTGCTTTATCTACACTCTGATAGTAGTACTTATAGCAATCCCATCTCTGCTAGGGAAAAGGGAAAATCAATTAGAGGCAGTTGTTAAAATGACTCTTATTATCTCTTAACTTGAATGAAGTAATAAAAATGTTACCATTCAAATTGTAGAAAAATCTTATTTCCTAGGTTGGGTAATGTTTGGTCAGATATAAGTTATCGACTAGTATGACTTGACATGTTAAAAACATTAGTTTATTAAGTTCATGTTCATGATCTAAATTAGCAGGAAGCAACCTGAAAACACGTGTGAAAATGTCTACAACTCAGTCATGGTAGCACTCTAATTTCTCAAACTGCATTTGATTTCTGAATATATTCTTTTATGAGTAAAGTCAATAATGATATGATTGTCTTTTTAGACTAATGAGTGTTTAGATCGTTAACAATACAACTAGATGAGTTCTCTAAAGATATCAAGATGAGTATAGGTAAGAATAATACAAATATTTCAAACACTAATTTTTTTTTCTTACTAAGCTACTACAGTAAGCAATTGTGTTTATTTGACACTTGATGTACTTACTATATGGGTGAATATGGATTAAATTGGCAGCACAAGCAGTGACTTTTCTAGTCCATTATACACCAGTCAGAGGTTTGCACATATAGTACCAATTTTCAACAACAGTAACATAATTAAGTATAGAGGGATGTCAATGTAAAATCTATGATATTTCTACCTCAAGCTCTTGTGCTGTATTCCTGAGGATTTTGACATCTCTGTAGTCAACTTTTTTATTATTATTATCCTCTTTGGCTTTGATTTTAATTACAAAGCTAAGCCTGTCAGAACAGAAATGGTTTATAATGGTTTGACCATACTGAATTATTTACATTTCCTAATCCATCCTCATGTAACATGACCAGCTTGCTTTGCAAAACAGATCAAAATTTAATTTCTTTGAATTGTCTTTCTGTATTGACTTTGGTGTGCTCTTGGTTAAGCAGCGATCTTTTCTGAGAAATGTTGCAACATTTTAAGCAAATCAATTACCTTCCTGTAATGCAATAATATTACAATATGCAGGCAACCATATCTTCCATTGTACATGACAAAGTCGATTTTATGAAGCTGTAAACATTCATATCAATGCTATTTAGTCTGTAGTAATACAATTTGAAAAGGAGATATTGGCCAAGTTCTGTTAATATATTATCTGAAAAATCTCAATATGCCAGGAGCTCCCTGAAAATCACATATACACATTTCAAGTTTAGAGGTTAATTAAAGAGTAGGAACTATGTGAGGGAGTATTGATATGATAAAATAAATTTTGAGTCTTTATTTTTTACACTAGAAAATTACTTCATTCAAGAAACAGATTTGCTATTCCCTCTCCAAAGTGTGTTAAATATTCTTGGACTGAAGTTCCAGGTATACAGTCTGCCTGTATTTCTTTATATATTTTCTGACATGTCTTGGTGGAAATGCTTGCCTAATTTATTATCTTTAGATATAAAATTGATTATGATGTTTCTTTGTTTAAAAACTACCAACAACTTTCCACTGAACATAAACCAGAATGCAAGTATCTTCACATGACACCTGGACCCACATAACTCACCCAGCTTTGTCTTGTCTCCAAATTTTTCTTGCCACTATTCAGTTTTCCTCAAATATGTTAATTACTATCTGAAGCACTTTGTATTTGCTATTCTCTTGGAATGCTCTTCTTTACAGCTACCTTCCATTCATCATCATGAACATCAATTTAAATGATACTGCCTCTGAGAAATCACTTCCTACCCACCCTTTCTTATACTTGTACCCTCCCTAGTGCTTAAATTTCTTTATATTATTATTCTCTCATTTTCTTAAGGACATTTGACATTATTTGAATTTATTGGTGATTCTGCTTTTTTTTTTTAACTGATGAAAACAAGGACATTGACTTGTTCACTTTTATATCCTTAGCACCTGTTACTGTACACCTGGGAGATTTTCAATAACCATTTGTTGACAGAAGAACAGAATGGAATGAATACATATTCCAATTAAGCATTTGCAGACATCATTACCCCGAGGTCAGAGATAGAATCAGTTGTCAGTTGGAAGGAACAATTCTCTCCTGTCACCTCAATGCAATAAATGCATTTTGATGATATTGACCTTTATATAGAAACCTCATTCTCTATTCCAACTGCTCTTATTCTGCAGAGAAGATAAACGATCCAACCTATAATTTTATTAAAGAATAAACCTTATTTGGAAAATAGTCCTAGACATTACCTGTACTTGATGCAATCACAAAATCAGTTATATAATATTGCTTTCTGCTAGAAAATCAATATTGTTTGACTATTATCACAAAGACATTGGTTTCCTTTTATATAATTAAGAATTCCACGTAATCAGATTGTTCTTATTAGAATGACAATACTTACAAGATTTTTGTCTTAGACGTTCACAGTAACTCCCTTTTATTCAGTCAGTGGTGGTTTAAATGTTGTTCTGGCAATATATCATTATTTTTCACAGCAAATTGCCTGAGATCTTACGCAGTAGCTTTGAAATTACTGCTTGTCGTCACCACTATATACAACCACATAAACAGTATGTGGTTTGTACAGTACATCATTTTTCTTGTTTATATTCAGCAAGCTCTCAGTGCTACACACTAACACCAGCTGTTTAAAAATGACAGTAGTATTTTATCTCTCACTACCACTACTGAAATTCTTTATGTAGAAAAGTTTTTTTTTTTTTTTCAAACAGTGTTTGTGGCTGAATGATGATAAAGGTTGATATGATAAAAAGTGGTATATATTTTAGGATTCATTTGCAATGTAAAGTAAAATGTAAATTGAAAAATTACAGAAAAAGTCAAGTTTAGGGAAAGTCAGATTCCATATTTATATTTAAGTCTATTATATTATCAAGACATATATGAAAGACAGGATAAATTTATCTCTGAGGTTGTTCAAATTAATTCTTAAACTAGTATAGGCCTGTGTGTGTCACATATAAAAATCTAAAGCAAGTGTTTAAATATCACAATATGTTTATGGATGACTCTCTTCTGTGTTTTATATCTCACTTTCTGCTACTTTCTTCTTAAATGATTTCCTTTCTTCAAGAGAAAACAAACTCTTCAAGGACAAAGACCATATCTTTCATGTCAAATACAGCATCTATAAAGATAGCTGTCATCTAACTGAAAACAGAATAACTTCCTTGAAACTATTTTCTGTTTCAAAGGCAAACAAACTTGCTTTCACTAAACATGAATACAGAGTTAGAAAATACAAGCCTTTGTATCTCGCTGGTACTTAGATACAGAATCATAGCACTTAGGTAAGAGACAAATCAATTAACACAACAATGGGTCAGAAGGTAGAATTCAAGGTTATTATCATCCAAAATGTTTCACATAAAAAAAAGTGTGATTCTACAGAGATTGAGGAACTTTGAGATTTTCAAACATTCTATGTGAAGACATAACATCATCATGTGTTTTACATATTGAATTTAAAGGTTGCATACCTGAAACCCTTATATATTTTTAATTATTTATTTATTTATGCATACAAGAGCTGGGGTATAAGCCAAAGGTTCAGGGGATTACGAGAGAGGATTCACCAGTGACAGAGTGGGGAGCAGAACAGGCAATCTACTGAAATACACTGCTATGGGGAGCAACGGGCGAGACAGGAGAGTTCTGCTGCGCCATGTAGGTCAACTCCCTGGCCAGGGATCAAACTTGTGCTGCAGTGGGTGCAGATAGCTTCATTGTGCTGAGACTTAACCCCTTGTGCCACCAGGGAGGCCCCTGAAATTCCAGTATTTTAAACCAATATTATTTCAATAAAAATTTAAAAAATATATTTTATTCTTTAAACAAATATCTGAAACTCACTAAAAAGTAAAATGCATTTAATTTTTTTACTTATTAAGTGGTAGTTCTTTATATATGGTTGTGAAGAAAAGCCACATAGTATTTGAATTCAGAAAATCATATGCATTTTATAGATAATTGTATTTTTTCATAATAACTAGAGACCTGATTCATCTCCTAGGTTCCACTTGCTCAACTAGTCCTCCTAAATATACAGCAAAAATTTCAGTTGACTTAGCATTTCCTGAGACAGTCACATAGACTTTACTCCAGTTCTAATTTATCCTGCACAGTAAAAAGTTATAGTGATGAAAATAAGAAAGCTTTTATATTATAGTTACTTAATTGAAAATTTCCAAATTACATTAGTCACATATGTATCATATTTTGAAGTATTTGAATGTATCATACACACATATATATATATATTTATTTAAATTGCGTATATTTACATGAAAAACCTTCAACTATGTCCCTTTGGTGGTTCAAGGTTCTTTGAAGAAACATTGACTCTCTATGTATTTTAATTATCCATTCAAAAAATATAACCTGTATCTTCTATGACTAAAGGATTTTTAGACCTATAGTCAAGACAATGCTGTCTTGAATTTCCATTGTGTAAATGGAAATGTTGTATCTCTTTTAGGTGGCACCAACTTTTCCCAGAGATTTCTTAACCATCCATTTATCAAGATCTAATCTCATGTTTCTCCAAGCAAGGAAAACAGACATTCAAAATCTATTTAATGCATTATGAGAGAACCTCGTAGATTGTCATTCAGGATCCATTTAATCTCAGTTTATATCCAAGCTAATGAAATTAGATGTGTTATCTCTCCACCAAGCAGGCCAGGAAAAAGTGACTAGACAGAGGAGGGAAATAGAGAAATTTAAAACATCAGTAGTAAAAGTGATAACTCAGAGGGAAGAGAACAACATACTATAGGGAAATTGTATGTCTTTCAAAAGCATGTCTGTCTGGAGAAGAGACAAAAAACCTTGTAGACTTCATCTGCACCTCTGAGTTTATCATAGTTGCCACAGACAAATAAATTTAGGAGTCTTACATAAATTATAGATTAATGTGGAAAAATTAGTCTATAGCCTGGAGAGTATGGATTATCTTTTATTTAACATATTCTATGGAGAAAGCCATAGATAAAATAGTATATTTCAGAAATGTTTATAAGAAAATTAGATATACTTAAAAGTTTGGACCTTAAAGTGATTCATTTACCTGCAAAAATTCTATTTTCTAGAATTAACATTTACGTGAGGCATGTTATTTTTAATATTTTTTATAAGTCGAAACACACCATCTATTCATTTGAGTATAAACAGCAATTAAAGGTTGTGTGGCATGTAGGTTTCCAATAATGTTTAGCTAAATTGCTGAGATGAATATTTTGGAGTTTCATATTTTGTAGGTGAAAGCCAGTTGCATTATCAGTAGATTTATATGATTTGGTATACTAATTCTATAATGCTAGAAAATAAATGAGGATATACTAATTTTTTCCCTCGATTGTGACTAACTAGAATTAGAGGGATTTTTGGGGAAATGCTATTTGTCTGCTTGATTATGTGAAGGCCAGAACTGATGTTTTTCTGTATGTTGTATCTTTATATAGAAGAAATTATAAGCAGAAACTATAGTAAATGAAAAGCCTGTCTTATATCCCTTGGAAGGCAGCTAGAAGATAAACAACTTAGTGTTTAACAAGAGCTATCTTCATCTTTGTATGTAGTGGAGGGATGATTATTCTTGGGAACATGGTTCTTCTTAAAAAAAACAAAACTCCCATATTTGGTATCTACTACTCAATGACCAGGTACAATCAATCATTGAGTGGCTGTTTAAATTGCATTCATATGATTCTATCTACAGTCTTATTATTACAGAAATCAAAGAGCTAAGGTTTTTCTTAAATCTGGATTCTGAAACCTTCCAGAAAATGAACACATGCATGCACAGACACAATTTTGATTTCTCTAAATTTTTTGGACCTTTTGCTTCCATTTCTCTTTATATTATTTTCAAAGGAAGAGAATGTAAAATACCAGTGAATGTGGAAAAACAATACTTCTCTGAGCAGCTTGGGAAATAATTAAGTATGGTGATGATTTATTCTTCCAATAACCATTCTTGAGGTATGGACACAGTTTCAGGTACTTTAAATATATATACTTCCGTTTTGGTTTGTGGTGGTGAGGCCTAACTACAAATAAATCATGAAACATGAGAGCAAGTTAATGGCAGCATAACTAATACTTTACTATCAGTTGATTTATTTAACCCCATGTGACAAACTTCAGTTTTCACCCACTCAGGAATACTAATGTGAAGAAACTGGATATAGAATAGTCTCATTGCTCTATTTTTAAGGTATGATTGAGGAACAAAGCAGAAACTGAGCCACATGGGAATTAGAGAAATCAAACCTGTATATAAATGTTAGAAAAGAGATGAAGATAAATGAATTGGTAGGAAACAGGTTATAATAAACAATTTAGAAAACTCAGGAAGGTGAAAGGAGTGATAAAGGTAAAAGAATAAAGACAGATAGTCTAGAGAGACATGAATGTGTCTGATCTCAGAAGCTACGCAGAGTTGGGCCTGGTGAAAACTTGAATGAGAGAGAGGCATGAACATGCCAGACTAAAAAGTAAGACTTGGATATAAGGATAAAGCAAAATGAAAGCAAAATTGAGGTGTTCAGAACTGATCAGAGTGACAAAGGGTTTTGTAAATTGAAGTAGCAATAGTGCAGTGTGCTGCTGGATAAAACACACAAGAAGGTCCTAGGGATTCTGAGCTGAAATTAAAATATCTCCTGCTATTGTCATAATAGAGTCATTAATAGTAGGTGATGCTTAACTGATAATCAGCATTTGTTGGACAAGATTTCAAAACCTGGCACAAATCTGCAATGTGGATTAAATGGAATTTTGGTATTTCGCTTTACTCTAACACATGGAAACTGAATAACTTCATTTCCTAAATATTCATTATTTTTCTTAAAAATGTGTTCAGACCATAACTCACCATTCTGCTAATAGATAATTAATATGCTAAAATAAAAAATATTGAATATGTGTCTATTCTAGTAATATTTATACTTGTGGAAATATCTAATTACTATCATTTTTAAAACAGCATTTTTTTTTAATTTTAAAGAGATAACATGCACATAGCAGTTAAAAACAAAGTTTTAGAATCAACCTGCCTGAATTAGAAAGCTATCTTTAACTCATACCAACTGCAGCTTTAGAGTAGATGTTCAAACTCTGCCTTATAAATAAATAAAAATGTGAATACTGCTACTACTTATCTCACAGACTGGTATGAAGATTCATAGTTAGTATTAGTTTCCAGATTTAGCAAATCAATAAAATGAAATAACCCAGCTAATTTTGTATTTAAGATAAACAGCAAATATATTTTTGTATATGTAAGTGGTTAAGATGCAACCTATGAAGCTATCCGCAGCCACTGCGGCACGATTTTCATCGCCGGGCAGGGAGCTACCCACATGGCACAGTAGACCTCTCCTGATTCTGCCACTGCTCCCTTCAGCAGTGTATTTCAGTCGATCCACCTGTTCTGTATCCCTCTCTGTCTCTGGTGAATCCCCTCACTCCCCATCTAAGAAGAATCAATGTTATTTCAAGTTTACACGGGGATAAATTGTAGAATGCACAAGTTGCTTGATAGTGTCAAGGAAGGGAAAATTTCCCCCATCCCTTTCAGTACTTCTGGGTGATCTAATCAAATTGACATAAGGTAGATTAACCTGGAGGAATAAGCCCCATTTCAAATGCACAGAGGACCCTTAGATACAGGACCTAGAGATATGACAGAACCTTCTGTTTGTATATCCCGCTTAGACAAAAAATAATCGAAAGGGTGGAAAGTTAGTAGATTAGTGAAGAAGTAACATTGTTTTTACATTTTTTTTTAGCCTCAATTCCCTGTCTGTGGTAATTAGGATGTTCCCTAAACTTCCAATACTGAAAGAACTTTTTACAGTGGGGGATTTTTCAACCGCTTATAGGGTCAAACACTGTTACAATGTTCTTTTTAGCACCAGCTGTCTACACGTGTAGTTAATTCAAAATGTCAAAAAGGCACTTTTTGAGGTGGCTGGAAACTGAATCCATCCAATGATGTTTGCCCAGATAGAGATTTACTGAGTTTAGTCCCTAGTCTATTGTCAGTAACTGTTCTCTTTATGGATACAGTGCATTGTAACAACAGAAGGAATTATTTGTAACTAGGCCACATAATTACTAAAGTAAAAAAAAAAGTCCACAGGTGCAGAGAATGATAATATTAATGATAATAATAATAAACATCTCCTTACCAACACCCTGCAGAGTGCAAAGCTGTGTGCTGCTAGATTCAGGGAATATAAAAAATGCAGTTCTTACCCTTGACAACTCTACAATATACTGGAAAAAAAGAAGTTCAAAAAAGCTATACTATAAGATGATTCAAATGCCCTAAAGTTGTACTTTGGGAGTCAGAGATCACATTGAAAATACTTGACACTGCAATGAAAAATTTATACTGAAAAATAATTGATACTTAGTCTCTTTTACCAGGCAAATGATCTTTTTTTTTTTTTTTTTTTTTTCACTTTGAACAAATTCTTTAATGGTTAAGTATATAATATCTATAAAATATTAATGTTAATACCTACAGATTTCTTTTTTTTTTTTTTAAATTTTATTTTTATATTCCCCCATACAATTGCAAACGCCCCATTCTGACCCCAATCCTTCCCCTCCCGCCCCCCACCCCCCAAAAAGTGTCTCTGGTTCATAGTTTTTTGTTGATTTTGATTTTCACTTTCTTATATTCATTTTCCTGGTCCCTTATTTAAGTTTTCTAGATTCCTGCTATGAGTGAGACCATCCGGTATTTTTCTTTTTCTTTTTGGCTTATTTCGCTGAGCATGATCCCTTCCAGTGCCATCCATGTTGCTGCAAATTGCATGTGTTTATCTTTTTTGAATGCTGAGTAATATTCCATGGTATATATGTACCACATCTTCTTGATCCAGTCATCTATTTTTGGGCATTTGGGTTGTTTCCAAAGCTTAGCTATTGTAAACAGTGCTGCTATAAACATAGGAGTGCAGGTGCTCTTTGGAATTGATGTTTCTGTGTCCTTTGGGTAAATACCTAGGAGTGGAATTGCTGGATCATATGGAAGCTCTATGTTTAGTAGGTCCAGAAATCTCCACACAGCTCTCCATAGTGGTTGGACCAGTTTGCACTCCCACCAACAGTGCACAAGAGTTCCTTTTTCTCCACATCCTCGCCAACATTTGTTGTTGCTAGTTTTTTTAATATGTGCCATTCTCACTGGTGTGAGATGGTATCTCATGGTAGTTTTGATTTGCATTTCCCTGATTACAAGTGATGTTGAACATTTTTTCATATGTCTGTTGGCCATACCAGGCAAATGATCTTATTGCAGTTTCACTGGAGACAATTGCAAGTGACAGTCATTGGTTTAGTTTTAGAGCCTGTTCAGTGACAGCACACAGTGGGTGTTCAATTAGCATGTACTAAATTCCAAAAAGAATCTATGAATCATAAGACAGTAATGGACCTTACTTGGCTATTAGGGTAGCAGAGAGAGCATGTAATTCATTTTTGCTTGACACTAACAAAGTGTCCTTTTGCTTTCCTGAGCAGCGAATAAAATGTATAAAACTGCTCTCGATGATTATTTAGAGTTCTCTCTATCTGTTCTTTTCTATTTTTAAGTAGGTAGTAATTTATGTTTAAAAAGGAAAGAGATTTGTTTTCATTATATATAACTTGTCACCTCTAGCTTGTTTAAAAGCAAGACACATCACTACATACATTTGTATTATCATTAAAATTTATTGATTTATTGGCGTCAATCTATGTAAAATGCTATTTGTATTAATTAATTGATGTAAAGCAATTCTTGGCAATTATTCTTGTGATTAGGATTTTAAAGATAAGTTTAGAGAGATTAACTAACATATCTAGAAAATAAGGATTTGAAATCCGTCTTAACCTGTCTGACTCTAAATGACTTCACATTGCCATTAAAAAAAAAAAAAAAAACACTGACTTAAAATATTTATATGTTCTTGTTTCCTATATCACATTAAAATGTAGTAATCTCATTTGGAATTGTACTTAATGTCATTACCATTTCTCTTTGGTGCCCTAAGCACTTTGAAATTTTAAGATTTATGGCACTAACATCATTATGTTTTTTTAATAACTATGCTATCTTTGATTTCTACTATGAACTTACCAGGGAAGAAGTTGATTTTGTTGCATTAAAAGAAAAACACAAGTTTGTGTTTAGGGATGATTCAGAGTCCTTATGACAGAAAGGAGTTGTTTTGTAGGGTGGAAGAGGTTACTGATCCCTGAAAAATACTGATTCCTGGTTGATCTGATAGTCATTTGGATCTTAGTCCATGTCATTAGGTCACCGGTGACAAGGTTCTCTGATTTTGCATGGAAACATATGTCAGCTGCTTAAGATGTTGCTCACAGATCTGTGGAGGCACTACCAGACTACTAAAAGCAGTCTGCAAAAGGCAAAAGACCACGGCACATATGAACCTTATTTTAAAGCAATTTTTCTTTGGTTCAGACCTGGCTGTTGGCTGTACCTTGTCTTAGCTTCCCATAGTTGGCCTTATACCAACATAGTTTACGTTTCCAATACTTGAACCCTTGGCTTTTCCTATTGATCCTATTCACCTTTCAAAGATCTCCTCAGGCCTTACTCTTTCTTAGCTCACAATTGCTTTCTGAATGTCAGCAGTTTCTCTGACTTATGAGACAAGTAAAATATTTCCATCCCAAGATAACGATAAGGTCTGATTTTCAAGATGCTCCTTGGTGAATGAATTATTCCAGCTTATCTTTTTTATAGATCCAGGAGAACAGAATGTGTTGGCAGCATTCCTCTTCTTCTATCATGTCCTGGTTCTTCTTTCATCTGCTACTCAAATCTAATTTCTATTTTGGAGTTTGCACACACTGTCAGCTGAAGGTGTTTACTTCATGCACCCGAAACATCTACGGAAGAAAGGAATCTAGTCTACTCTTACATCATTTGTGTAGCTATAACTGATTTAGTGCATTGGTTTCAGACCAGGGGGATATCACCTGGAGAACATTAGCATCTTTTAGAGTAGTTAAGTCACAAATTGCTGTGCTCCATTCCTACAGCTAGCTATCGGGTAATAAATCTACAGTGGGACCTGAAACAAATTCCAAGAGATGTGACTATTTTTTTTTTTTTTTTTGCAGTGGTCTAGTTGACCATACATGGAGAAATTCTGATTTAGAGTCACATGTCTAGCAACCTCAGTTTTGCATTTATTGCTCTGATGGCAGGAACTCTATTCAAACTGATAAAGCAAGAAAAAGTATTTAGTGATCCTTAAATGAAATTTTAGGACTCACGGCATAAGACATATCTAGATCTAGATTGCCAGAATGTGTAATTAGTTTGTATCTCTTGGTTCCTCAGTTGATGGTTTCCTTCTGAGGTTGTTTCTGTCCAGAGGGGAAAATCTGAGGTAAAGCAGCTCCAGACTTACATTCTAATAGATTTTATCATTAATTTTGCATCACACAGAAGAGAACATCTCTGTCTGAATGTTCTCACTTCAAATCCTGAGATCAACTTTTATTGTCAAACTAAGGTGGTGTGCTAATTCTTAATCCAAATCCTGAGGCTAAAGGAATGAAATGATTTTACAGGCCTTTTTAAACAAGACCACAGGGACCAAATGAAAACCAGGGACTATTGTCAGAAGATGGGGTTGATCTAGCCTTGGGCAGGCAAAAATAACAACTATTCACAAATACTAACTATTGCAAAGATGCAAAAAGTCTTTGAAGAAAAAATAAGTGAGAATAGCCAATGAATACCTAAAGAACCCAGCCTGATGCTGAAAGGCACATAATTGCTTATTTAATATGTTTAGGCATGTGGAAATTGTGTGTGAATACACACGCTTGAAATGTATTGACTGGTAAATGACAATCATAGAATACATTAAAAAATTAATCGTGATTAAAATTTACTAAACTGGACCTAGATTAAAGACCTTGTTCTTTAATGAAAACCATACTTGGAAAACAGGTTAAAATTAAATATCTAACAAATGAAGATTTTACTAAAATTTAATTGAATTCATTATCTCTAGTGTTAAATTTCTTATTTGTCTTAAATATCTGACTCGGTACAAAATCAGTAAGAAACAGAAAAACAATTGAATGGGGAAATATAATGTGTATTTGTGTATATATATTCAACTGCATATCTGAAACAACAGCTCAACCTAAAAAAAATTAAAATCACACAGTTAACATAATTTGTATTGTGCATTTAGTGATTGACAATAAGCAGGTAAAAATTAAAATTTTACCAATTTCTTCAGTTTTTCACATTATGGGCTCCTAAAATTTAGAGAATGGAAGAAAGAAGAACTATAATTTATATATTTATACATTTGGATAAAATTGTGGAGGGAATGTGAATGTTGATGTTTTGCTCTGAGATTTATAAAAGTTCACTCCTGAAAACTCTTTCCATAGGGCTATTGTATTGTAGGGTAAAAAGTCAAAAAAGATAAAGTTAGACCCAAGGGCAAAAAGTGCTATTCTAAAGGTAATATCTTAAGACATGTGCCTGGGACTCATTCTGAGGACAGAAGTAGTGTTTAATTTTTGTTTTCACTGTCCATTTACTTTCTATGTTAAGGTGAGTTGTGTGTCCATAACAGGAGCAGTGGCAGGTGAGGGGAATGATGGTAATCATTAATTGTACACTAAAGTTTGAGCAGTTTAAGTACCCTCTTACTTTCACCAAGGAACAAAATGAGAGAAAAGTTGCCATCACCAAGGGAATCAGATAAAGGGACGTGGGAGAGAGCCTGCCAACAGCACACTGACCTGCTTTTTCCCTGTAAAAGCATCCAGGCGACAAGAGCAAAAAGAAAGAAAAAAGAAAGAGAACCTCAAAACAGCACTCTGTAAGCTGGTGCTATTGTAAGGAGTTGCAGATACTTCGAGTTCACTTTTCTGGTGGCAGTTTATGATCTCTATCATCAAGGACAGCAAAAACCTTTTGAAAATATAGAGCAGAGGTAAATTTATCCTTTTAGGTCGTGTTCCCTTCCAGTTTGCTGTTGTCATTATAATTGAGTCAGTTGGTCAGAGATCAGAAAAGAAATTGCTTGCAGTCTCTTCTGGAACTAAACCCAGGAATTTAGTTTTCTTTAATAAAACTGATCTGAGAAACACCATGTGAATGAATAGAGAGTTTAAAAGACAGGGATATCTTTAAAAAAAAAAATCCCCCTTTCATCTGTTGAAATTCATCTACTTTGAATGGCTTTTTCAGGACCTTCAGTTTTACTAGGAAATAGTGATTCTGCCTACTTTTGGACAGACCCTGGTTCACCCTAGAGCAACCATTCACAGTTCCGCACCTTGCAGCATTTTCCTTTTACTTGGAAGCACTGGTATTGGCTGCTATCAGAATCCATTTGCCTTATTCTTATTTATCAATTACTATGTTACTAAAGTCTCAGAATCTTCCAGACTTGAAAGAGCCATGAATGAGTTTATTGTCCAAATCCAAATGTACCCAGTTTCTTTATTCTCTTCTACACAGGCTTCATTGTTGCAGTCCAAAATGGCAGCTGTATGGGGCAAACTCTAAGAGAAAATGTGACAGCCTCTCTCTGAAAATCAAGTGGAAAGTGCCTTCTATTTCAAAATGAGATAAATATTGCATGCATATATTGTATTTCTTCTCTTTTTGTCTGGCATTCCTACCAGAGGAATTTAAGTCCCTTATCCCTGAAAGGGGCTTTTTAATAAACAAGATCATGTGGAAATGCCAAGCATTCAACAGCTCTTGTATCCTCTTGTTGATCCTACTTCTTTGCTTAGGATGCTCTAGATGATGAGGCTATTGATTGGTAAGAAAAAACACTGCCAAACTAAAAGATCATTTATTTTATACTCAGTCTGATTTTCCATTATCCTTATATCTGACAACCTTGTATTTGGGTACACATGTTGGCACATACTCATTCATGGAAATTTGCAGAGAATTATGCTGCAATTTACCATTGGATTTCAAGAATTTCCAGGTTTTAGTAGATTTCTCTTGATTTTCACAAGTCAAATAAAAAGATGCAAAATATGATTGAATTCCTCCATCTGGGAGAACTTCCTGTCAGAGCTAAAATGCTCTCCTGACACTGGGTGTACCTCACTGAGAATTCAGCAGTCAATGACATTTATTTGTTTTTGAAAATCCTTGAGGTTAGAAATGGTCAAGCATTGCTAAGAGATAAAGTCAATAAATATTATACCAAGTCATTGACTGAAACCCACACATGGTTGGCCATTTTTCCACTTGTTATCTGTCACAACCATTATACTTGACATTGAGGAACTAAGGATCCCAGCACAATCTGATTGATAGGCATCCACTTAAAAAACAGTAACTATCAGTTCAGTTTATTTGGCTGACTGTTTTATTTAAATATTTTGAATGAATCCTTTTAGTTAATGTGAAAAAATAGTCTTGATGGCACTGTTTTTCTCTTTACTTTTCTCTCACCACAGACAAAGAATCCTTTAAATAGTGAACTTATGAAAAACCTATTGCTCCTCAACAGGAAGAGTTAAAACAGTCTTGGTTCCCTCACAGTCACATCTCATTTGCAATGGAAATATCCATCTCACTCAGTTACTGCAGGGAAGAAACACTGGCGCTTTTACTCAATATTTAATCAATGACAGGAATGCTCTCATATTCTCTTGCTCTCTCTCAATTTTTTTTAACTATATTACTATCTATGTTGGAAGTGATAACTCAGAGGAAAACAAACTAAAATCAAACTTTGAGCTTTTCATTTAAGTTTCTTATTATTCATTGTAATACATTATTGTTTGGGGTAAACTCCCAAAGTCACTTAGCTCTACTGAAATTTTCTTTCAAATTTTCTGTGAGATAGAAGTTAATTTATTTTCAGAGAAAATATACCTTAATTTTAAGACATCTTTAAGTATTTTTAGGTATATAACCTATTGACTTGACTCATAAAACTCTCTGACCTCACCTCAAGGATCTGATAGAAACCTCTTACCATCCAGGTATTAAACATCAACACAAGCTCCTATCTCTCTGCACTTGAGCCTGTTTTATTTGAGGGTACTCTTTCCTTTATTTGAGGGTACTCTTGCACCCCCTTTCTCTCATGTTATGCTTACACATTTTTCAAACTTAAACTTATTTTGAATTCAAATAACTTTTGAATTTAGGGCACTTAGCTCAATTTATTACCATACAGTTAATCATCTGATTAATGTCTGTCTTTCCTACAATTTTCTAAGTTCCATATTCCCCATCCTCTTTTGTTTACCTCTTTTCTAGTGATGACATGTATTCATTCAATAAAATTTTTATAGGACTATAGTTTCCTCTAAAATAAATATATGATTACTTTTATTATTTACACAAGCTTCCCCATGTATTTTAAACAAAAATTTCTTATAGAGCACTGACACTTCATGAAACTTCCTTTGACTCTTCCTTCCTCTCTTCCCAAAGAAATACACTTCCCTTCATCCTATACCTTAGATATAAACTTGTTGTCTGAGGATTGTAAAGACAAATTAGCAATAGTCTGAAAATGGAAAACCAAGAACCGATGGATACATCTGAAAATAGCAGTCTATTATTTCAGAAGCATCAATTTCAAAAACAATGAGGGTCAATTAAAAAAACTTGGATGCATCCTACTGAAAGAAAAACTAGATATTAGGAAGCTGAAATATACAACCAGGAAAGAACAGTTGGCTGATGGTTTGGCAGTGACCCTAGTGCTACAATAACGAGTACACTTCCATATGAACTCATTGTTCTGATGAAACAGTTCTGACCACAAAGGGAGGTGACTGCTCAGTGTTCCCATAGATGTCATAGATGGTAAAGAAAACACACAACTATTTGTTCTTTGAGAGCTTGAGGAAAAAAACTGTTACGAAAGGTTATGCTTTTGAATGTTCTCCAGCTGTTGGTATAAATCCAAGTTTGTCAAACTGTACCCTGCACATCATGATAGTAACTTTTAATGAAGATGCTCTTGAAAATGTAACATATAAGTGAAAACTGGATGATGAAGACTTTATTCTAGATTTGAAATGAACTTTTTTTAAATCAATAGTGTATGCAAAAAAAAAAAACCTAACAACTGTATATAGATTTATATGCTGATGTTCTACATATATAGTGATTTCAACAGACTCCTTCCCTGATGTCTGAGTATTTGCAGTGAACACTTCCAAGATGAGGGCCAGAGAGTTTCATTGAAACTGAGTAATTCAACTGAAAATCTGCCTTAGGAGGGAAATAATTAGTAGGGGAATCTAGAGATCTAAGGTCAAGTGTAGATATATTTTCCCCATTCTATTCTGAGAGAAAGAGAGGAAGAGAGGGAAGTTCTCTTTCATCTGTTACAAGATATGGTCAATATCTAGGTCAAGAAAAAAAGAGAGTGGCTATTAACCTCATGACTTACTTCCTACCTTTAAAATTTTAATAAAATCCATCCCTTATGTAAACATAATAAAAGTAGACAATTTTATCTCAGAGTCATATGAAGTTGGAGCAAATAGAAACTGATTTATACTGAAGAAAACAGAAACTAAGTTGAAATAAAATCAGTAATCTGCAGTGATGAATATTTAAAGAATTAATGAAAATCTTATTGGATCAAGGTTATTTTTCCATTTTGAATAGAATAAATATATTTGTTAAACAAAACACACTCTAAGAAAATTATAGCTGGGGTCTGTGGAATTTAGATACAAGCCAAAAGGACTTTCATGATCTGCTACTGTGGTTGGTATTTAAGACATCAATGAGTTCATTTTAATAATGACAATAGTGCATCATGACACCCACACATAGATGAACAGGACATCTAAGCATAATCAGTATTTCAGATTTTATCTTGCCATGGGAATTTAAAGACAAAAGTCAACACCTTTGAAATGTTTCTGCATGTTGTAGAAAGACAAATGTACAAAAAAATTGTCTGTGAAGGTCATCATAGCTTTAGGGAGCTTCTTAGACCAAAACATAGAAACCTGATCAGAAGCTATTTCTGAGAATGGATGTAGGATGTCCTAGTGGTTCTATGCAATCTCTCTCATCAGTAAAATAGATTTTGCATTCTACGTTTCCTGTTTTGCATTATTAAAGCTTTCATTTAATCATCATAAGAATACAGGAGGTGTTTTATTTATATAAAATAGGTGTCTTAGTGCAAGCTGAATGCCAATTTTTCTATTTGTCTCATATTCTGATAGGTATTAACCTACAATTCTATGCCTGAGAACACACTTAAGTGCAGTTTACTTGCGTATTCATGTTAATGTGGGTTCTCACTCATTAAAACCTTGTTAAGTTACCCATGATAAACTCTTTAAATTCTTCTTGTCATGGCATGCTAATTATGTATCACTTCATTTTCCCATGTACTCTGGCCTTTAGAGCTTAAGAAATAAAAACACACCTTCTCAAAAAGTCTTACTATTTAGCATTTTATGTCCCAGTAAAAATTCACTGTCAAAAATCTTTTCAAGGTAAAATGTTTTCTAGAGTAAGTGTTCAGATAGCAAAGCTTGTCCATATTTCTTTTTGAATCATGACTATCTTAATTTTTAGCCATTGGCTTTTTTTAAATACAAGTAATAATAGCTGATACCCTGTTGCCAATGGATTTCAGCAAATAAAAATTCAAGTTTACCTCCTACTGTTTGAATCTAATGACTGTTTTTTAAGAGTCCTGCTTAAAGAACTCCTTCCATGGCCTCCCAGGAAGTTCAGAATACAGCAGCTAGGTTAAACCTGGAAAACAGTATTCTCTGTGAACTGAGGCCTTTTTATTGGCCTTCTTGAGAGTCTGATATTTATGTAAGCACAAAGAGATCCTGAGTATCTTTTTTTTTATAAACTCAATTATGTGTTGTTTATTTAATTACATTTTCAATCACATACTCAAATACACTTTGAATCTTTTGGTTTTCATGTTTTATTATTTAAGTTGATATTTTTGTTCCTATTTAAAATAAAAAAAAAATTTACAAAACTAAAAAGTTGCTTCTGAGAACTGAACTAGAAAAGTCTATTATTGTAAGCAGAGGATCTGAGTATCTCTTTCTTTTTAAAAAAAAGTCAAGTAAAGGTTTTGAGTGTGATCTGAGAGACATCATAGCCCCTGCTTTACTTGCCTGTTTGCATACTAGTAATCTGTCAGGTCCATGCAGCTGTTAAAACAAATATGCTGATTTTAAACACCAAAGATAAAAGCATTTATCTAAAACTAGAAAAATATTGCCATAAATGGATAATTTACTTAGAATTCAGTGACTTTTATATCTCATTTTTATTTATTTTTTATTTTTATTTTTTTAATAATAAATTTTATTTTTATATTCCCCATACAATTGCAACCCCCTTATTTTGACCCCAGTCCCTCCCCTCCCTTCCCCTACCCCCCAAAGAGTGTCTCTGGTTCATAGTTTTTTGTTGATTTTGTATATCTCATTTTTAATATGAATTTAAAATGTAAGTGAATTAAACCAATTCATAATTTTTTGTGAAATTATTGAAACTTTTATCTCTTTGGTCATTCATTTAGGAAAAAATGTAATATTTAAAAACTAAGGAATGAAAGTCTAGAAACCCCAAATTGATGCTTATTAAATCTTAACTTTCAAAATTTATGGGGAAAAAAAGGTTTTAAAATCAAATTAAATCTCCTTATTATTGATTTTTCTACTCTGAATTAGACTTCCAGGTTTTGTTTTTTTTTTTTAAGATTTATTTATTTATTTATGCAAGCATTAGGTACAGTAAGAAGTGTGGAAGAATACAGAGAGAATTCACCAGAGCCACAGGGGAGAGTAGAGCAGGCAGATTGACGAGGTACACTGCTGAGGGGAGCAGCGGATGGCAGGAGAGGTCTGAGCGCCATGTGGGACCTTCACCATGGGCTGGGGATCGAACTGGCGCTGCAGAGGCTGTGGGCAGCCTCGCAACCCAGCGCTCAATCGCTGGGCCACAGGGGAGGCCCTTAGACTTCCAAGATGTTTAAAAATTGATATAGTGAACCATAGATATTCGGTGATATTTTTTAAATTATACTTTCAAAAGAAAATAAGCATTTAGTTAGGATATCCTATGTAGCAACTCCTGTACTCCTTGCTGAGGTAAGGAGTTAAGTTGGGCCTTAATAGATTGTTAGACAGATGCAGGAACAGGTTATCGCAGAGGTGGATTATTTTGGTTTTTAGGAAGGTCCTAACTGAACTTCAATGAATACTCTATCAATCAAAATAATATAATTTGTTTGACTATTTCCTGTCTTAGAAGATACAGGTAGATTATGATGAAATGACAAAATTCATAATAAATTACATCAGGTCTTCTAGAACTGTTTTTATGCTACTACCTATTCAATTTTTTTTTTCCTTTTAGCTGTGGATATGTCAGTTTCTCAGCTTCATTGATCATCTATATTATATTAAATATACTCACTTAGTTAAAAAGATAAGCTGTGGTAACCAAGAGATCCTAGACCACAGAGATTCAAAAGTTGACCTAATAGTTTGGGCCAGACAGATTGGCATACTCAGCAATATGAAGGCTGTCAGGAGCTGAGGCTAGAGGAATAACTTGGCCATTTTTAACGTATTATCCCAGGGACATTTGAGTCATCATTTTCTGAATCTGAAAAAGAAATGGACAGTGTGTCTGTGGCAACTGTTTGTTAGAAGATGCCAGAGAAGTTATGTATACTGTTTCTGTTCACACTTGTGGGAACTTAGTACCTTAGCCATATTGACCTGCAAAGGGGCCTGGGGAATGTTGATGACCATGTGCCCAGGAAAAGGGGAAAACAAATATAGGTAACAATCAATAGTCTTCTGCGTGAGTATAAAAATACTTGAACTAAACTGTTGTAAGAACCCATCACTGTCATTTTCAACAAGCGAGTGACACAAAGAAAGTCGGGTATAAAATAATAGACACTTGCATTCCATATTGAATAAGTAAGTGTATTTTTCCAGAGTGAGAGAAGAGGAAAAAAAAAAAACTTAAGAATTATTATCATGTCATTTACCCTCTCTGTGATTATTATTTTGCCTCTGTATTCTGTTAATCAAATGTTTAACTGTGCTCAATTGCTTGGAAATTTGCTGAGTAGCTGATTCCTTCATTGGTGAATTACTTGGGGAAAATGTCTTATAGGAAAATTTATTTGTAGTGGTCACAGGAAACTACTCCATTAACTCAAAGTCAATAAGAAATTGTAAAATTGCCTTTCCGTTAGAGGACTCGAAGTTGAAACATAAACAGAACTAAAGTCACTCTTTTGGCCAGAAGTTATTTTGCTTTTATATCTGAAATATTCATTAGGACTTATCACATTGTTAGGCTGCAGTGGAAGATCTGCTAGTAGTTTATGAATTGAGCAGCCACAAGAAGTTTGGAATAGCAGATGAACTAAATAAAAGCCATAACTTAGTCTGGCAGAGAAACTTCATCATTTAAAATCTCCCACAAATATAACATGTTATACAATAAAACAAAATTTAGAAATGTATCTTCTGCATCCCAAAACTACCCTGATAGATATTTGAGTTCTTATTTTAAAATAGAGGTGCATTTTAATGGTATTCTCTTGAAAATATTGATGTGGGCAGCTGCCACTAATTTCAAACATAAATCTACGAAAATATACTTTGCATTGTGATTAACTGAAAATCCTTCTCTAGTCAGGATGCTGTCTGTGAGGAAGATGGATTATGCTAGATAAGCCAGGTGTTTGTGCTCATAAAATTGTGAAATTTCTGTTTTGATTGAAAGCAAAAGATTGTATATTTAATTAGTCAGTCACAAAATACATATTAGAGAAATATAAATTATAATTAAGTCAGTGAAAAAAAGATGTTATGTAATTTTATTACTGCACCACAGATTTTGATTTTCTTCCCAGACCAACACCTTGAGGGAAAGACATCTCTGTATTATGTAGTGGGGAGAACATTAAGCTCCTAGTCAGAAAACTTAGAGTTGAATTGTAGCAATTCTGACCTTTTACCTTGAAAAGGCAGAGCATTCAACTCACATAGTAGTGTTCTAATGTGTACCAGGCTCCATTTTCTGAATTAAACAAAAATGAAAAGGTTCTGAAACCCAGAGCTCAAGGCAAGTGTGTATGAGTGTTTGGTCAGGAAAGGCTTATTGCAGGAGAAAGATTGGGTTAATAATCAACACAAAAGTACATAATATAAATATGGTGAATACAAAGAAGAAATTAGGTGAAAGAGGAAGCCAGTAAAAGAGAGAAGGTGGTACAATGGCAATGGTGTTTTTTAGGGTGGTTCTAAGAAGGCATCTCTGAAAAGGAGACTTGGGCAGAGTTCTGAGCTGAGTGAATTTCCAAATTTCTCTACATCTGGGATAAGAGTGCTGGAAGAGGTATCCTGTAAGTAAGGGAAGGGCTTTTGAGTTTCTTTGAGACTCATTTTCTTCAGTTGTAAAATATAAATTATATCAAACCTACCCAACTATATGCTGGCAAAAGGGAAAAAAAAAAAAACATGTCACAATACTTATAAACATAATATTGCCTAAAATTAAGGCACTAAATATTTGCAAAACAGATTCTTTTTTTTTTTTTGATATTGCAACTGGAAAATAGGGATACTCAAGTGGAATTTTTTAAAACTTTTTTTAAAAAAATATTTATTTATTTATACAAGCACTAGCTGGGTACAGTTAGAAGCGTGGGAGGGTGAGAAAATTCACCAGAGCCAGAGTGGGGAGCAGAACAGGCAGACTGACGAAGAAGTACTGCTGAGGGGAGCATCGGGTGCGGCAGGAGAGGTCTGCACGCCATGTGGGACCCTCGCTAGTGGCGGGGAATGGAACCCACGCTGCAGAGGCTGCGGGCAGCTTCACAGCTCAGTGCTCAACCGCTGCGCCACCAGGGAGGCCCAAGTGGAATTTTTTGATTTAAGGAAGACCACAGTGGGGATAAAAAAAGATTTAGGAGTAGGTATGCATGTAGTTATTTTATATATATATATATTCATAGTATATATAATATACACATAATAAATATGCTCAAAACATTGATAGGTCCTCAAAATATTGATACACCATCAAATGACAGTGTGCATGTGTGTTGCTGCAGTGAAAACCCAGGACCATGTTCCTAATAAACGAATGATTTTGTGACTCACTTATCTTTAGCTTTATAGTTGAGATTTCAGGCATAACTACTAATACCAATATATAGAAAAATGAAGTATATTCATTGGTATTCATGAAGTAAATTCTTGCAAAATTTATCTTATTTGCACATTGCTACATTGATTTAACTTTACAAGATTTTCTGAATTAGAGAACAAAGATTGACATGGTTTGTGAAACTGGTCCTCAGTTATAACACATTAGTCCCTAGAGGCCTTTAGTAGTAAAATTATTATTAGTTTTTACAGTGCTGTTGCAAGAACTGTTCCTTAATGTATATATAAATCATCATTTGCATATTTCCTGACTGATTTTTCTTCTATAGGAATAAATGTCAGAATGGACATGCACTCTTGCAGTACATGATTTTACAACCATTACAATGCATTTTTGCCTCTTTTTTATTATTTCTCAATACTGTTTTTAATATTTCTCTGTATTTGCTCTGGAATTAATAGCACAACTGTTTGAAAAATCTTGATGTTTCACTGCTTTTAACACATCTCCCAGAGTTTGATTTAGAACATCATATTTTATTTTTCAATAATTATGTTTTTAATTATTTACATCATTGTTCATTTTTTTAAAAGTTTATTTATTTATTTACATGAGCACTGGGTACAGTCAGAAGTGCAAGAGGGTGAGAGAATTCACCAGAGCCAGAGCGGGGTGCAGAGCAGGCAGAAGGACCAAAGTACACTGCTGAGGGGAGCAGTGGGCAGCAGGAGAGGTCTGTGCGCCATGTGGGACCCTCCTTTGGTGGCGGGGAGCAGCCGGGTATTGAACCAGGGCACTGCAGAGGCTGCGGGTAGCTTCCCAACCCAATGCTCAACTACTGAGCCACCGGGGAGGCCCTCATTGTTCATTTTTAAACAATATTTGCTTCCCCCCACCCCAGACTTCCTCAGGTGTAGTCCCCATAGAGTTTCCTTCACCAATGCACCCGTGCACCATCACCTAAGCCCCCTGTGCTCCTCCCTCCCTCCCTCTGATCCCTCTCCCTCCTCCTCCCCTGCAGGATGTCTCTGATTTATAATTGTATGTTATTGCTTTGTTTTGTTTTGTACTAGAACTTCATATTTTAAATTCTAGCACTACCACAGAGGTTGTCTGGATATTGTTTGGTTTGGATTCAAGAAAAAAAAAAAGAGTTAAAACTTTAATAACAGTGGACACTTAAACAACACAGTAGCCATGGGCATCACTCAGAAGCTCTGGTGTGAGCAAAATGGCTATTGTTTACCTGTTGCTGGCAAATGTCAGAAATTCTGTTTATGAGGCAAAGTAGCACAACCCCAGAACAATGGCTTAATTGAAATAGCTCTTCCTTCCCCAGTTATAAAGGTATGATTTTTGATTAATTTTTGTGCATAATTTCTAATATAACTGAGAGCTAATTTTTCTATTTATCTAGTATAAATATATGTATTTTTACTTGAAATTTACTGTCTCTCAAGCTTCTATAGGATGTTAAGTAGGTTGCATTTCTGGCTTGAAGTAGTTCCCACCCTTTTTATACTCTTTCCTTTTTGCTTTGATTTTTTTTTTTTTCTGAAATCTCCCTAAACTGGAAACAACTGCAGAATTACAAAGGCAGACCATACCATTCCCCATTTTTGTGCAGTATATGTCATTGACAATTCTATCAAGTCCCAACCCCATGATTTGTGAATGAATATTCTCTGCACAATATTGACTAAAAATCTGAATCTCAGGGCTGAGTCAATTCCAATTTATGCTTTTCTAATTGTTATTGTGGGTGTGCTCTATATCAGGACACGTTATATTCCTATAACCTCCAATCACTATGATGGATATAATATAAGGCTGAAATGAACCAATCATTGGAATGGCTAGTAAGATATATTTCTCCCTTCAAAATACACAAAGCCTGCTTGGCATCTGAGAATGATGAATTAGGTGTTTACTTATCTCTCCCTCTTTGAAAAGAAAATATATGCTTCTTCCTAGTAATTACTGATTTTTTTCAAGAAGTATTTAACTATCTTTTACTTTAAAAAAATCTATGTGACAGGATAATTATCTTTCTGTATTTACTCTTCCAAGAGACAACTATACAGGATAGTAAGGAGTCCAAAGTAAACTTGGAGTGTACAGACCTGCTCATTAGCTGTGTGGACTTGAGGCAATTTTTTAAGCATTTTTAGTTTCTGTTTTTGCTTTGTATATGGGAGAGAATGGAAGCTAACTTGTAATGAGTGTACTTAAACAAGTTCTGGAAAATTCCAAGCACCTTAGATAACACACAGTGGGTATTCCAAAAACATATTTTTTTAAAAAAACAGTTACAGTTACAACTTCAGAATAATGTAAACCAAATATAGTTGTGACTGCCATATTTCTAGTGAAATTTAATGTATGCTGGGATGTACTAGACCATAATTTTGGAGTGCTTAATTTGTATTCTCTCAGAGAGAAATTCACTGTCAGCTTTTCTGTGTGACTGCATAAGGAAAAATACATCTCACACCTTATTTTAATGAAACAAATTTATATTAGATATCCTTTCCTTACAGATATGAATAATTTTGTTTGCATAATGCTATCATTGGAAAATATCTATATCATCTTTTAAAATGGTTGCCTGCAAACAAAGTCATTGCATGAAATTTGTTGTAATTGTTTAGCATAAATTGATCTTATTCTTTAATAATAAAATCTTTGTGCTAAACAAATAGCAACAGCAACAAAGTCTGGGTTAGGCATTTTTATATATCTGTGCCATAGTGAAATGTACTTCTGTTAATATATAATTTCAAACTTAAAGTTCTAAAGCTCTGTCTTATTTAAAAAATCCATTATTAGACCTTTTTTGGCAAGAAGTTATGGGATACCTGTGTGCAAATCATTTAATCACACTAGCTATTTCCTGTCTGGTGAACATTTTAATTCAAACAACTCCTGTAAAAGTAGCTTTAATGAGCTAACATTTATTAAGCACCACCTATATGCACCCCATATTACTAGAATTTGAAAAAGAAGAAAAGGAAGAGTTTCATAGAACTTGGAATCTTCATTTAGATGCCATTCTATGTTTTAAACATACTATACTATTATGTTATAGGCATCTTTTATTTAATAATTTACAAAGATTTCCCCTAAGTGTACTGTTTAAAACCTGTAAAAGACACACTAAATATTAAATGATGTATTTTGAGAAGAAAATGTTTTGTTGTATATGGTCAAAAATGTGCAATACATGGTATATGACACACTATGCATAACATATATCATTTATATGGAATGCAACTATATTTTGCACAACTGTAACATGATAAAACTTTTCTACATACTGGTAAAAAGAGATTGAATGAATATACTGATTTTTAAAAATTGACTGGCTAGATTGATGATGTGTAGACCCAGACTATAAAAGCCACACCATTACCTTTTGCTATAATTTAATTGCAAAGCTATAAATAGTGTCAATAGGCATTTTCAACTGAACATTAATAGCTATTAGTGATGTAAATACAGTAGATTGTTACACTAGTGCACATAAAAGGCACTTTAATTGCATAGGTAATTAACACTTCTGCTGTTCTTCTCATTATCATTTTGTTCCAGTTGAAACACTTGTTAGCATCCTACTCTGTAGAAGGAACAGATAGCATGTCATTACAACAGTTGGCACAAGGCAGCCTTCAAGTATGTGAAACTAATTAAATTAAAACTTCAAATTACAAATAGACCTTTAAAAGTAATGATGGATGACCATCTTCACAAAACAACATTCACTTCTTTATTCAAGAGTTACAAGTCCTGTTTTTAATATGTTGTATTAAATCACAAAGAAATCCATTAACAGTGCTCTTATGCCTATCTTTCCAAAAGGAATGAATATTAACATTCTGAGGCTTTTCTGCAGACTAAGGGAATTTTCTTCACTAATCACAATGACAAATGATTACACATTTCTATCCTCAGCATTACTAGGAATGTCACCCTTCTGAAGTAGCTATGTTAAGATGTAGTCGTTAGCCAGCAGAGGGATGTCCTGAAAGTTTGGAAATCACTGTTATAGCTAAGGGTGGTGGTTGGTGCATAGAGATCACTCAATAAATCACTATTTTATTATTATATACTTGGTATCACTATTTTATTATTATATACTTGGATATAATCACTAAGTAAAGCTGAGTCTTAGATACCCCAAGTGCACTTTATAAATAGCAACTGAACTGGAACTAGGTAGTTAGGGTAGAATGCTGAGACAAGGCTTCCTGAAAACATAACATTCTGATATGGTCAGATCATTCAGAGAATGTATTTGAATTTCTTTTGAACTAAGCCAACTAACAATCTTGAAAGAAATTGGTTTACAAAGTAGAATGTTTCTATTTCTCAAAAAAGAAATGTGATACACACTAGATTATGTGCATCAGCTGATTAGCACATATTTTCCATCTAAAAAGCTTACTTTATAACTAGAAAGTTAAGATGTAATTTGCAGTTTCATTGGGTGAGGACAGAATTACTGTTAATGGTATGTTTTAAATAATTTTAATATCGCCTATTAAAGTTATGAAGCCTACTGCAGTTTTTTCAATCAGTAGATTTCAATTCACACTTTCATACTGAACATTTCATAGGTATGGAACCAACTTTCATCTATATGTATAATCTATTTTTTGTTATATACTGCAGCAAGCAGAAGTACATACTATTGCAGTAATGTATGCCAAAAGTACATTTGACATGCACAGATATTAAAATGTATTGCTCTGAGAAAGAAGAGACCTAACATAACATCTACATTGAAATACTAAAGGAGTTCCCTGGATATTATAAATATTATCTTCTGGGTATATAATAACAGTTAAAGAGAGAAAGAGCAGTGCTTACATGAAGACAGAAGAATATGTGATCACTGATGAACCTTTCATAGACTGAGAAACATTGTAATATTACAGTAGTATAATGGTTCTAGGTTTATTTGAATGAATATTGGGTGAGAGTGAGTGAGAGAAACAAAAGAATTTTAGTTTTCTCAAATGTGATGATCATAATTCTATTGTTCAAATTACACCACTAACTCAAGTTCATTTGTTCTAATGTTACATTGTCCGGTAATACTTCCTTTGATGAGGGAATGCTCTGTGTCTGCACAGATCAATTAGCCATTAGGTGTGTTTGGCTGTTAATTATTTGAAATGTAGCTATTGGAACTAAAGAACTATTATAAATACTTACTTTTACTTTCCTTTAATTTTAATATAAAAAAGCCACATAGAGCTAATCGCTACCCCATTGACCTGCGTGAGTTGGAGCATCTGTCTCTACTGTAGGGGCTCAATGCCATGGGTTCCACAGTGTCCTTGATCTCATGTGATAATATGAACATATAAGTGCTTCTCGAGTATGCATGGTGTAGAATTTCTACCAGTTGTTCTCTCCTACCTGGTATGATATTTCTGTACTCAAGTGGCACACAGTTAGCTTGGTTACTAACTTTGACTTCTTATTATAAATTTGTGCTCCAATTGAAATTTTCATGTTCAAATGAACATTTCAGTGAGTCATTTATAACTCACTCAATTAGTATGTATGTGTTTTATGGAGTCATTTCTCACAGAGTAAACTTCTGCTTTTAGTGGGATCTAACTTCCAGTCAGAGTTATAAATCAATTACATACTAAATAATGACTGACTGATTTGTTTGTTAATATTTAATGACTGCTGAATATTTCACATCCTGTGCTGCTAGTCACTTGTGACCCAAAATGATTAAGACCTTACTCCTCGCTTGAGGAACTTGAAGTGTTTAAATGTTTCATCACTATAAATAAGCTGATGCATTTCCAAAACAGGCTTAATTAATATAAGACCACTAGGGATTGTTTATAATAAATATGAGCTTGCCAACTAGCAGAAAGTGTTCACCATATAATATCCTTCCTTTGAATGTAATAGTCACCAGAACCATTATTAATTCATTAGATACTTTTTGGATTGGGTAGAAATTCAATAGCCTAATTTTTTTTTTTCCAAGTTGGTTTTGGAGTAAATGACCTGATTTAAAAAATAAAATAAAATTGAAGTTTTTCATATGTACACGCAAGATATAGATTATAATACTTAGTGTTGGGATATAACTAAACGCCTAAATACATCAAGCAACACTGAATTTGTTTTTTAGTTGTCTCTCTCTTCAAAAATTTCAATATAACAAAGTTTGCCTTCAGCATTCTCTCTCTTTTGTTCCTTTAACTCTTGTGCAACTATCTAATTCTTGGAAGAATGGCTTGGAAGAAAAAAATTAAATTGTAATTGTAGAAAGTATTATTGTGGTGTAGGTGAAATTTAGAATATCATATTTTAGAAGTGTGGCTTAAGAATCTCACTACAGGGCCTCTCCGGTGGCTCAGTGGTTGAGCGCTGGATTGCGAAGCTGCCCACAGCCTCTGCAGCGCAGATGCTATCCCCTGCTGCTTCCAGGCCACCAGAGGAGGGTCCCACATGGCACGCAGACCTCTCCTGCCGCCCGCTGCTCCCCTCAGCAGTGTACTTCGGTCCTTCTGCCTGCTCTGCTCCCCGCTCTGGCTCTGGTGAATTCTCTCACCCTCCCGCGCTTCTGACTGTACCCAGTCCTTGTATAAATAAATAAATAAATAAATAAATAAAAGAATCTCACTACATAATTATGGCAGGAGACTGGGGAGAAGGCGGTGCTTGGGGGCACAATACAGCTCTTATACTTAAGAAGATGATAGAATTGTGAATAAGGCTGATACTCTACTGTTATTACTACATTTCTTCTATAGCCAAAACTTTCATATGTAATCGCATTGTTATTATTTTAACTATCACTAACATACCCGATTAAATCCAAAATTGGCCGTCAGTACTTGAATTACAGCTTCCCTTTGTTTTCAAAGTTGGAAGTCAGTTGAACATTATAAGTAGTTAGGAAAATTTTTTCAGTTGTGTCCAAGTTTTATTAGTGTATATGTATATGGAATAAGTGAATGTTTTCCCTTTGGTATAAAAACCATAATTGCTGTTTTTCTCTTTATACCATTTAAAGAATTGGGTTCAAGCAAAGCATGAGTGAAGTTAGTCCATTTTTACACTTTTCCCAGTAGTGTAAAGAATAGTCTTATAGATTTAAAAATGGACTTTCAAATTAAGTTGAACATAATTATAAGCTGCAAGACCTTTAAATATCACTATCTAATCTGTCTTACTTTTTATAATGCTTATAAAATATCACATCGATGACTTTTTTCTTCATGGTGATACTTTAGATATTTATTGAATCTATCTTCCCTAAACCAAGTGAAAGTTCCAGAGTACTTGGAGGGTTAATTCTGGAGTAGTTGGATGAAATAAAAAAAGCTTAACATAGAAATTACTGAAAACCCAAGTCCCTAAAACTTGAGTAATTCCTATATTTAATTCATAGTGAATTAATATTCTGGAATATTAGAATATCAACTTTGTTGTTTAGAATATTAGAATACCAACTTTGTTGTTTCAAATACAGTTGAACTACTTGTCTTTCTCTTAGGGAGAACCTAGAAATACTCTCTTGCCCTGATTTTCCACGACTGTAGAAGGATAAAGTTTTGACAAGGGAAGGAAACTTTTCCTTCTTCCCTTCTAGTATCTTTGGCTGGTTTTGCTTGGCATCATACAGATTATTAGAGGAAAAAAAAAAAAAACAAACTTTGATTTTGTGTATACCAGAACTCCAAAGATATGAAGCTGCAAGATCTAACAAAAGGAGTCAGCTTTTTGACAAATAAATAATAAATGTGTGAAAAATTGATAAGACATACAAATATGTTTGGGCTTAAGGTGAACAATTATTGAAAAAGTACAAAGGTTCAGTTATACAGTCTCCTCAGTTTTGAATTCCCTGTCTCTGGCAATATGGAAGCCTCCTATTCTCCTGTTTGGGGGGCAGGGGTTGCTGTCATAAGAGAGCTTTATTTCCTATTTTTAGGGACCAAAAGGAAGGTCAGGGTATTTTCTTTTTGCAGCAATTATTTCTTAAGTTTAATTGAAAATAAACAAAGTGCAAAAGTGGCACATTCAGGGATGATATATTCTGTTCTCCTATTCCTAAAGAATATTTTTAAAAAATCCCAAAATTGATATCCATATACTGTAATGTCATTGAATATTTTGAAACTAATTCCCTAACCCTTTGCTCTCCGAACCATTTTACGATATTTTGATTTAATTTCTTGTGCCATTTCAAGATAAAAATTCAGGGAAACATGCATGTCTCAAAAAGTTGCATTGAAATAACCTCCATTCCCCGTAATCACTAATAAATTGCAATGTCCCCTGAGAGGGGACATCTGAGTGATATGCTAGAATTCCGATGTCCCCTAAGAGGGGACAGCGGAGTGCACTAACTAGTTAGATCTAACACTTTACTTATAATTCTTATGTTTGCATGGGCTATTTAGATGTTAAAATATATCATATCTATTATTATAGTGTATTTTATCCTTTCAGTTTAGACTGTGAAGGTAGGCCTGTCTCTGCCTCTGCTTTTTTAATATATAAGAGATGATAGAATGAGATACAGGTTGTTTAAAATTGTATTTCTTAGAGTCTTTATGTACTTAAGCCGAGGCAACTGACTCAGGTCTGTAACTATTTCTGTCAGACAATAAACTAGAAAATGTATTTCCATATAGAATCAAACTTTATCAAAATTGAAACTTTATGTCTCTGTAGAGTATATGTTGCTTTTATATCTTTTTCATGACTGTATCGTGAGTACATACAATTGCTAATTATACTGCACAGCTTCACTTTCTTAGTGTGGGTTAACACTAAATCTAGTGCTAACTTTGCAGAAAATCTCTAAGATATCAGAACTGTGCCTTCAACAACAATAACAAAAAGTTGTAACTTCTCTCCTCCAATTTAATTTTCACAGACCATTAACTTCAAACTCTAAAATGATTTAATTATACTGTAACACTTCAAATTTGAGCCAGAATCAATGACAGCTGCTCCATTCAACATTGGCTACTATTTACAGGCCACTGCACTTATTTCACCTGTGTGGTATATATTATGATTTCTCTTGCCACGCACTCAGAATTCATGAAAGGAATATGTTGTTGACTTTAACTCCTTAGGTTCTGATTTTATGAGACTCATGGGATAGTTTTATGATAGTCATATTATTATTGAATTATACCATATGCACCTATTTTCTACCTTAAATTTATGCATACATTATAAATAAAAGGAAAATAAGTGAATGATAAAATTAATAAGACAAGACTTGGCAGTTTAGGGGAGTTTGACCCTGACATAGAAAAATGAAAACCACAATGAAATTATACCTTAAGCCTATGGGAATGGTCCATATGAAAAATTATAGAAACAGCAAATGTTGGTAAAGATCTGGAGAAAACAGAAGTCTCATCCAGTCGGTGGGGATGCAGTTTGGTGTAATCTCCAAGGTACAGAGTATGAAGATTTCTTAAGTAAATAAAAATTGAAATCCAATATGATCCAGTGATACCTCTCTTACATATAGACCAAAGAATGTGAAAACTAACATAAAAAGACTTATATACTCTTATATTCACAGCAGTATTGTCCACAATCGCTAAGTCATGGAATCAACTTAACTGCCAACAGACAGATAACTAGATACAAAATTGTGGCATATATGCTTAATGGAATTTTGTTTAGCTATTTAAAAAGATGAAATAGTGCCTTTTTCTACAAAATGGGTTAACCTTTAGGTGATTATGCTAAGTGAAATAAGTCAATGATGAAATATAAATAATTAAAATACATAGACTAGTAAAATATAGCAAAAACAGGTATTAGAGTTAGTGTAAAATTTAGTGGTTTCCAGGAAGAACAGGAGAGGGAGAAATATATAGTGGAAGAGAAGGGATAGGGCATTAGCACAAGCAGGTTGTTGGGGAGTAAATAAAGTATATGCATATATGATAGCTTAAAAATCTAACCCACAAGTTATGTTGCCATGTAAATGGATATCTATGGATATATTTAGTAATAAATTTGTCGTTTAAAAATTAGAGTCATCCATGGAATGAATTATTAAATTGTTATCTTTCAGTATATCAATGGGGGAATGGGAAAAAAAAATGGTAAGGTGAAAGGCAAACATTTAGACACCAAAGCAATCATGAAGAAAATAGAGGTTCTTAGAATCTCATTGTTGGGGTGAACTGTAGTGACCTTCTTGTTCATCTCTAAACTGTGAGGAATTATCTCTGCATTATCTTTAGGGATGAGGTCCCCTCTCCTTTAATTTGTCTAGAAACACTTAAGTCCTTTCCCTCATGAGACTTTCTATGCTCTCATTATATAGATATTATTGCTTACAAGTCTATTTTTTTAAGAATTATTTTTTCATGCATACAAGAACTGGGGTACAGACCAGAGAGGGTGAGAAAATTCAGAGACAGTGGGGAACAGAAGAGGCAGATTGACTGAAATATACTGCTGAAGGGAGCAACAGGAGAGTCAAGAGAGATCTGCTGTGCCATGTGGATATCTCCCTGGCTGGGCATCAAAATAGTGCTGCAGTGGCTGCAGACAGCTTCATAGGTTGCTTCTTTTTTTTATTTTATATATTTTTATATCATTTTTCATTTTTGCATAATGAATGCATTTTCATCTTGGTTATATTCCCCATACAATTCCCACCCCCCTTATTTTGACCCTAATCCCTCCTCCACCCCTGTAGTGTGTTTCTGGTTTATAGTTGCTTGTTAATTTTGATTTTTACATGATTATGATTAGTCTATTTCCTGGACTCTTATTTAGGTTTTCTAAATTCTTACTATGAGTGAGACAATCCGGTATTTTTCTTTTTCTTTCTCGCTTATTTCACTGAGCATGATCCCTTCCAGATCCATCCATGTTGCTGCAAATGGTATGAGTTTATCTTTTTTGATTGCTGAGTAATATTCCATGGTGTATATGGACCACATCTTCTTGATCCAGTCATCTATTTTGGCCATTTGGGTTGTTTCCATAGCTTAGCTATTGTAAATAGTGCTGCTATAAACATAGGGGTGCAGGTGCCCTTTTGAATTAATGATTCTGTGTCCTCTGGGTAAATACCTAGGCGTGGAATTGCTGGATCATATGGAAGCTCCGTCTTTAGCAGGTTAAGGAATCTCCACACAGCTCTCCACAGTGGCTGGACCAGTTTGCACTCCCACCAGAAGTGCTGGAGAGTTCCTTTCTCTCCACATCCTTGCCAACATTTGTTGCTAGTTGTTTTTTTTGTTGTTGTTGTTTGTTTGTTTTGTTTTGTTTTTGTTTTTTTTAATATGTGCCATTCTCACTGGTGTAAGATGGTATCTCATTGTAGTTTTGATTTGCATTTCCCTGATTACAGGTGATGCTGAACATTTTTTTTATATGCCTGTTGGCCATTTGCATTTCCTCTTTGGAAAAGTTCCTTTTTAGCTCATCTGCCCATTTTTTGACTGGATCATTTACTTTGTTTTTGTTGAGTCTCATCAGCTCTTTGTAGATTTTTGTGATCAGTCCTTTAACATTGGTGTTGTATGCAAAAATTTTCTCCCAATCGGTAGGGTGTCTCTTTGTTTTGGTTACTGTCTCTTTTGCTGTACAGAAGCTCTGTAATTTGATGTAGTCCCAGCTGTTTATCTTTGCCTTCGCTATCACTGCTTTGGTTGACGAATCTTTAAAGATGTTGCTGAGGTGTATGTCATGTAGTGTTTTGCGTATATTTCCTTCTATGTATTTTATGGTTTTGGGTTTATGTCTAGTTCTTTAATCCATTTTGGGTTGTTTTTTTTTTGTGCATGGTGTGAAGTAGTAGTCTTGCTTCATTATTTTGCATGTAGCAACCCAGTTTTCCCAGCGCCATTTATTGAACAAACTTTCTTTGCTCCATTGCATATTCTTTGCTCCTTTGTCAAAGATTAGTTGACCATAAATCTGTGGGTTTATTTCTGGATTTTCTATTCAGTTCCACCGTTCCATGTGTCTGTTCTTGCTCCAATATCATGCAGTTTTCTTAATCCCGTGTGCCACCAGGGAGGCCCAAGTCTTTTGTTGATCAAAAATGACTTTCTGAGGAACTCAAAGGGGAAGGTAGTAGGGTGTGGACAAATCAAGTAAGGAGGTCAGTTGTATGATGGTAATATGAAACAAGATTTTGGTGGAGATCACGGTGTACCATACACAGATATAATTCTGTACACCTGAAATCTATATAATTATAAACAAATATGACTTCAATAAAATTTTTTAAACAATGTGTTTTTTTGTTTCTTTTTTTTTGAAATTCTGGAGGAACCAACAGCCTAAAGACTCTAGCTCTGTGAATCTTACATATAACAATGACAGTACTTTTAATAATAATCTTCCTCAGGCCTCGCCTGTGGCACAGCAGTTGAACGCTGGGTTGTGAAGCTGCCCGCAGCCTCTGCAGTGCCGGTTCGATCCCCGGCTGCTCCCCGGTCACCGGAGGAGGGTCCCACATGGTGCGCAGACCTCTCCTGCCGCCCACTGCTCCCCTCAGCAGTGTACTACTGTCCTTCTGCCTGCTCTGCTCCCTGCTCTTGCTCTGGGGAATTCTCTCACCCTCCTGCGCTTCTGACTGTACCCAGTGCTTGTATAAATATATAAATCTTTAAAAATAATAATAATAATAATCTTCCTGATGATAATCCTCCTCCCTGGCTTCTTGGATCCAGTAAATCTCAGTTTTTTTAGTCAACTTAAAAGCATAATTTCAACACTCACTCACTTTATTTCCCTTCTACTGAATGAAAATTATTTGTGATACTCTAAATGTGTTCTGAAGGAAGAGGTAGCTTCATCTTCCTTTTAATTAAAAATAAAACAAAACTATAGAAAATTTTTATCTGTTAAGGCAACTTAACCTTGAATGCTAAATGAAAGTTTTGTGTTATTCTTTGTTAATTTTATTTTTTTCCTAGTCTGTTGTTAAGATTTAAATTTGTTATTAATATTCCAAATATGTATTATGTGCCCAAGCCATCATTCATTTGGGAATTTAAAATGTTGCATCAAATTCCTAACTTAAATTATGATCATGACATGTTTTGCAGCGTTCAACTCAGACATTTCTCCACAGTTACATATATAAAAAATAAACTCTTCTATAAAACCACATGATATCACTTCTTTGTGGTTTCTAATAAAAGATAACCTATAGAAAAGGCAGATTGGTGGTAACCAGGGGCAGGAGTTGGAAGGGGTGGGGAGGAAATGGGTGAAAGTGATCTTGAGGCATAAACTTCCAGTTTGTGAACAAATGATCATGGTCAGTATTCCAAGAAGGAAGAAAATCAATAGTACCAATATAATTTCATAGGCAGTAGATCCTGATGGGTAATTGCATTGACCCTGATGTCAAAATATCTGAGTTTGAATACTTATAGCAGAGAATAATAACTATGACTTTGGACAAGATACGTAGCTTCTGGGTCTGTTTCCCATTCTGTAAAATGGTAATAATAAACATGCCCTAGAAAATTGATCAGAATTGATCATTTAATTCCAGTTTTAGAACACTTTCTGATATATGTGAACCATTTAATAAATATTAGTTATGACATTATCAAAAGGAAAACATTCCTTCTAAATGAAATAATGTTATCCTCTCTAGTTTTCCATACCAGATTAAAGACATGAAGTTATATAAGACATTGATGAAAACGTAATCTGTGAATGCTCTCCTCAGGACTGAAGGAGAAAGAAACTGGTTGGAACAGATTAGAAGTTGTGATTTTACTAAACCAAGGTTAACCAGCTCTGTAGAAGGTATAATAAATTTTAGGCTTATTTACAACAAAAATGCATACAGTAATGGTTCTACTCCAAAGCAGACATCATACAGAAATTCGTGTGACACATACTAGCCATATATCCATTGGAGCATACTAACTTGGGTATGGTTTGGAAAGGTATTTTGTTTTGTTTTTCCCCATCATGCTCTTCTTAGAACGGCTGAAGAGATAAGTGTATTATGCCATTTATCTTAAGTGACAGGACATAGCTTTTTGGGGCCTGAGGTCTGGGACTGAGGACATGATTTTGACTCATTTCAACGGACTGAATCTTTGGTAAAAATTTATTTTCCCAGCAATTTCACTGATACCATAATAGATCGTGAAGGATAAAGTGATACTGTTGTGAAAAGTTATTTTACCAGGTAGGAAACTTGGAAGAGGATTTATATTTCAAAATGACAGTGACCTAAAACTTGCATCAAAAAAAAAAAAAAAAAGTCTTGAAGGAAACAGGTACAAAATTGTAACCTATAGAACTATATTACTCAGAATCTACCCAATAAAATGACAGATTTTAAAAATTTGGGAGTTTTGGGCCTCCCCAGTGGCACAGCAGTTGAGTGCTGGGCTGCGAAGCTGCCTGCAGCCTCTGCAGTGCGGATTCGATCCCAGCCACCTCTCCTGCTGCCCGCTAATCCTCTCAGTAGTGTACTACTTCAGTCTCTCTGTTCTGCTCCATGCTCTGGCTCTGGTGAATTCCCTCACCCTCCCGCACATCTGACTGTACCCAGTGCTTGTATAAACAAACAAACAAACAAACAAACAAACAAACAAACAAATAAATCTTTAAAAAAATAATTGGGAGTTTTTCCTCAGTAGAAGTTTGCAGATGAAACAAGTTAAGTGCAATATGTGAAACCATTAATTTCAGACTAAGTCTCTCTAATTAACAAAATAATGCATGTTATTCCACTTTTCCTTTTCAACATTTTAATGACTTTCATTGGGGTCATAAATGATGCCCTTAGTTTGGGGCACTTTATAGAATATTAGCATCACATGCTAATCATCTGCATTTTTCTTTGTTCTTTGGTTCTGTGTTTTTCAATCCAAACATTTCAAGAACTTACATATGCAATTTTGAAAATTGATGATGCTTAAATAGTGACATAACTTTTGAGTAATCCTACTTTGTATTGTGTAACCGATATTTTCATTTTTAGATCTATTTCTAGAAGATTTAGAATGAATTTACCTCCTAAAAATAATTTTTATTTTGTTATTTTATTTTCATGAAAATTAAATTTTAATTTAAATATATTCAAGAAAGTCTACCTGTACTATACTGCATTGTCAATTAAAAACAAAAACTCAACATTTACTGATTTTTTTCTCTTGTCAATGCTTTATAGTTTATAGATTGATAGATTTATGCTAGAGTTCATACCTAGTGATGGTTAGTTGAATAAGCATTTTCATAAAAGTTCAAAGTTAGGGAAAAGTAAAGTTTAAACAAACAAGAGCCATCTTTTACTGGATCCTCCCTCCTGCCCTCACTTCACACTAACATGTAAGAGAGAAACGATCAACTTCAATTAGTTTTTCTAGGCTATTTATCATTTTAAACTGGGACACCAAGTACACACAATAGTTCTAAAAACTTAGTTAAAAATTAAGGAACACTGTTAATACATGCAGTGGTAGAGATATAACAATAGCAGGTAGCAGAAAAATAAAGATAGTTGGTATAAATAAAGTATATGAAATGTCTTTTGTATCATTTTCCTAGAGACCTAAACTAGTCATTTAACTTTCCTAGAAATAAATTTTGAGAAATCAAGGGAGGAAGTGGAGGTAAGACACAGAGGGCAATAAGCAGGGGAAAGTGTGTGTGTGTATGTGTGTGTGTGTGTGTGTTTGTGTACCTTGTTATATATATGGAGTTTTGAATAAAATCACACTTGTCTTCTGCCTTAGTATTTAAGTCTCAAGTTGTGACTCACACCTCTTAAGGCTGTACATCGTGGATTCATCATATATAGGAAATTGAGAAGTGACTAATACAATTTTAAACAAGCTGTCATATCTGACATTATATGATCAGTTCAATTGTACTTTCATGCTATCAATTCTCAGTTTCTAAAAACAAATAACAGAAAACAGGAACTTTAAACATAATTTGTCACATTTTAAATCTGAAATCTTTTCTGCAACTCATGACTATTTTTTTTCCTGTATCTCTTTTGCCAATATAAGATCCTGGGTAACACTTAGATTTTCTTCGGGATAGGAATGCATATGTACTCAAACTGACAAAATATCTGTGGAATTATCTGTGACATAACATTAGCTTATAATATTATATAGGTTTCACATATACATCCTTATAACTCAACATCTGGGTATACCACATTATATTTACTGCCAGAATTTTTCATCCGTCATCATACAGGTGATCACTTTTACCTAACTAAACTACCCTTCTTTCTTCTCCCCTTTTGGTAATCACTATTTTGTTCTTGTAATCTAGAAGGATTTTTTGTTTGTTTTTTTTGTTTATTCATTTGTATTGTTTCTTTATCATCTACAATAAGAAGTCACAGTGTTTTTCTCCATCTGAAATATAACAGAGTATATACCCCTTCATTCTAATCATGTTGCTGCAAATGGCAGACTTAACATGAAAAAGGGATATCATCTTTTTTTTTTCCCTATACTTATTTATTTCTAATGATGTTTGTGGAGTCATTTGCTTTTTTTCTACATACAAAAAATATATCTGCAGATAGTGACTATTTTACCTACACCTGTTCTGTATGGATGATTTGTTTCTCTTTCTGGTTGCTCTAATTAAAACTGATTGCTCTATTAGAATCAAATAGTAGTGGTGACAGTATCCATAGTAGTGATGACAGTGTGCTTTCTTGTCTTGTTCCTAATCTTAGAAGCAAAACTTTTAGATGTTCACCATTGATATAATTTACTTTCATGCCTGCTTAAGAGTTTTTAACATAATTTTTTGTGTTAAAAGTAATCAAATACTTATTTCTGTATATATTGTGATGCTCATGGTTTTTATTCATTTTGTCGTGGCATTTTTGGATTGATTTACTATATTGAACCATTCTCACATAACTGGAATAAATTCAATTTGATCATGTTTGTGTGTGTGTGTGTATGTGTGTGTGTACAGGTCTGCAAAGGTTCATCTTCAAATGCTTCAATATGAGATGCTTCAATATGAGTCCATGTACTAAAATATTGATGTAACAAGTGCATTGTTTTGAATGCATATACTGAATAAATAAGTATATGACAAAAGAAGTGGAAAATATTCCTTTGCAAATTTTTATTTGCATGTATCTAAGCAAATTTATTCAGAAAAGACCAATTTAAAAAAATATTATAAATTTAGAGCCAGATGAATACTGAGTCAATTATGCTACCTGAGACCTGATTTTCTTTCTGCATATTTCTGTTGACATTTACTCCCCCCTTTTCTGTTTTCAGGTTCAGCTCACCTTTTTTATTTTTTTCCCTTTTCACTGCCAGGCTTATAAGGGGTCAGAAAGGGCAATGAAAAGAAAAAAAATCAATGGCTTTCTTTGCAAATATATCTGATAAAAGTGGTTTGTAGCAGGAGGCAGAACTCACTAAAACCTTGCTGCAATAATATTTACTGTAAAGCATAATTCAGTGTAAATTTGAGCAGCCTTGGGGTCCCTCAAACTGAATAGAGTGATGATGTCAAAAAGCCCACCTGGTGTACTGGGTTGATTTATGAATTTCATTTGCTTTTCCATTTTTTTCATAGTATTCAACATAGATAATAAGAAAATTCCCTTATTATTTGCTCTCTTGTCTGACTTTCTGAATGAAGGAACTTTTTAAGAGGGTGTTACAATTTCATGAATCAGAATTATTTATAAATTTCTTTCTAATTTTCACATAATACATAGTTCATTTTTTCATACCATTCAGATATGATTTATTGGGTTACTTTCATGAAGACTATTAGTAATGTGATTATTTTGTGTGTTTTGGGGTGTAGTTCAATGTCAATCTCATTGTTTTCTGTATTTTCCTTTTACACAGCAAAAATGTCTTTATCTAGATAGCTTACAAAAGTAGTTGGTTTTTAAATGTCAAGTGAAATGACTATTGCCAGTAGATGATTTCCATGAGGAAAGAAAAACTACTTTTGCTGATTCACTATTCACTGTATACTGTTTATTTAGCTGTTGTTTAATTGTTCACATAAATTGGAAGCATTCAGTTCTGTTTACAACAAGACAGTTAAGATCCTATTTAATGAACTGAGGCATTTATATGAGCACACTCAAAGGCCCTGTAGTGATTCCTTATAGTGTCTCCCAGGGGGAGTCTGGCTGAGTGTTTAGTGTTGGCACATTGAACTCAAACTCAAGCCTGGTTAAGAATCTGTCTTCTTAAATATGCAATTGAATTCTAAGTAACATCAGTTCTTCCTTTTAGGTATTTGTATTGCTTCAAAGATACTGACTTTCCCTGTATCAATTCTAGCATGAAAAGGATATATGGGTGGCAGATGTTAGGAAGTAAAATCTGTGACCGAGAAACGGAAGAGCACACAATTGTACCATATGGGTATTTGAGTCTGTAATGTTGGCATTATTCATACTGGACCTGCCAAGCTAACCAGGCACTGAGACTGTGCCAAGTGGTAAAACTAGAAGAACTTTACCAGGGAGAAGTAGTAAGTCACGTGAGATCAGTTTGTTTGTTGCAGATGATTCCCCACAAATGGAAATAACTAAATAGAGAAAGACTGACTAAGCGATGAAAGGTAGCAATCTTGTGCTATGGTTCAGTTGATTGACATTAGAAAACATGGGCTTTACCCAGCACTGCTTACCTTTGGAAAATTGTTGGAACTTACTGAGGACAACCAGAACTCTGGTGAATAAGCATTCTGCAACCATGGCAAAGCATATGGAAACCATTTTCATAGTTAAAATTTGCTGAAAATGCACAATACCATTTTCTCAACACATAAGTGATATGTAGCTGATATGCATGACACAACTGTACTAATCATGAAAATATTGAAAATCTTCTATCATGATTCTAAACAACTGTTACCTCATGTGATCCTTCAAATCCTGTCCCTCTAGATCAAAGTGAGCAAAATGGCTCATCTAACTTTCCCCAAAAGAATTACCTGTCACCCAGCTGCTTATGTCTCCCATTCAGCATCCCCTATCCTTATCAATCTCTCCCTAGACAGAGCAATTCTGGATACCCAGGACTGGTGTTAATTCCACATAAAGCATTCCTGGATTATCCATGGCTGGCCAACATTCCCCACAAGTTTCCCTGTTATGGCAATGTATAGAAGTTGCAGTCTGTACAGTGTATTTAATCTGTTCTAAAATATTCAGGATTCACCCCAGACTGTTAGTTCTGTGTAAATATTGACATAACATATTTCATAGTCTTGGGCTTTGCACATGATTTTGTTCCCTTTTCTTCAAGTTCCTTATATATTTTAAAAAGAGAGACACAGGAAGACAGATAGAAAGGTATGTTTAGGCTTCTTTGCCTCATTTGTTACATGGGATTGAGATAGTAGAACAAAATAACATAATGATGAAGAAACCAGGTTGTGAAGCTATAAATGATTTGTATTCAAATATCAGTATAGCTCTGTGACCTTGAGAAAGGTATTTAACCTCTGCAATCTTCAATTTCCCCACTTACATAATAGTAATTATAATAACTAACTCATAGATTTTTGTGAGGTTTTAATGAGATAATGGGCATTATGTGTGCACTAGAGAGTCTAGAACAAAGGGAATACTCAATAAACAGCAGTTATCTTAATAAAATACTACTTTTACAAAATGCAATGAAGAACAATTTGCATTCATTGAAAGTACATCATGAGATCATTTTTAGAGTTAACATTGTTTTGAATGGTTTAAAAATAAGTTTTGAAGGCTACCTTTACTCAATATTGAGGATGTTTCACTTTTGGTCTAAATTGGACAACGTTTATATACTCTACTAACAATTCAACACTATGTTATTAAAGTATGCCTATACAATCATGGACTTTTAAATTGGACTTTAAAACTATCCTCCTTAAATGTATAAATAGGGTTATATAAAAATTGTATGTCTCAAAATGCTCAAAGGATTTCCTCTCACTGTAAATTCACTGTATGTTAATTAGGTGTCTGGAATCATTGTTTATTTTTTACATACAGTGTGTGATTCCTTATCAAACTGTGAGTGTGATTCAAGGTATATTTTATTTCCTTTTTTCTCCATTTTTCATTATCCCACTTACTCCAAACTACTAGGATTATTTTTCCAAATGGAATAATAAACAAGTAACTCCTGTTAAGTAACCTTCATGGTGAATGGACCAGTGGATTCAAAAATATCTTCCTTCTGTGTACATTTATCACAGTCGATCTTTGTCATGTCACTGAGATGCATGCAAACTTGTCTCTAAATCAGAAAGATATTTTTCCTTTTTAGTCAGCATGCATAATTTAGTGGTATCTTAAGTGATTCCTACAAAATAATAATTAAAAACTATTATTATTATTCAGTTTTTGTTGAGACTTAGAAAAACTTATCTAAATTGTGATAAACTAACTGGGTGAAAAGGAGTAATTTGGCTATTGGATCCTCAAAGTAATCTTGTTAATCTGACAACAATGAGGTAAAGAGACACTTCATTTACTAGTTTCCTCTTTTCCTTAAATCTTGTCTTTGTTACTCATAGTTAGGGTGAGGGGATTAAATAATGTCTTTAAGGTTGTTGGTAGTGAGTTGTATATTTAGAATTCCTTTTTCTATTACCCTTTGGGTGATATGCTGCCAAAATCTTTCCTTCCATCAGACATTAACTTGCTTTTGGTTTTTGGCCTTAACTGGGAAATTGCAACTAAACTTTTATTATCTTAGCTTATAGGAACAGACTATAAAAATAATCCTCTTAGTTTACAGTTTTCTCTAAAGGACTTCTTAAGAGTAGTTATCCCTATACCTGTGTGTGCTCAGAGTTTGATTCAGGGGTAATCTCTAACATATATGTAGAATCAAAGATGGGATAACTCTGCTGTCTTGACATGTGGATTAGACAGTTGAAGGTTCACACTCACTGCCCCTTTGTTGAAGTAAGACCCATTTTCTTTGAGAGATGTGTAAAACTTTATGACTTGTCTTTTTTTAAGATTTATCTTTATTTATTTACACATACAAGAACTGGGATCTAGGCCAGTGGTACAGGGGGTGAATTCAGCAGAGACAGAGTGGGGAGCAGAACAGGTGAATCTACTGAAATACACTGCTGAAGGGAGCAGTGGGCATTGTAGAAGAGGTCTGCTGCACCATGTGGATCACTTCCCTGGCAGGGGATCAAACTCATGCCACAGTGGCAGCCAATAACTTGATAGTGCTGAGACTTTAACCCTGCACCACTGGGGAGGTCAAATGTGACTTGTCTTTTCCTGTAAACACCAGTATTTGAATAAGCTTCCTACCAGGAAATCAATTCTGAGTCAAATTGTGTAGGCTTTTCACACTACCCTGAACTTCAGAACTGCAATTAGGAGTTGCCACTGGGTTGCAGTAGGTAATAAAACTCCAGATAGCTAGAGGAAAAAGTGTTGGCTTCAGAGATGACATTTGTCTTCTGTATTTCAGAAGAAAGATATTCAAAACTGAAACATTTTATCTTCTGCTTCCTTAGTTATTTTATTTTCAAATTGGATATTTTTTCTCACTGAGGAATTTCACAAAATGACTAGAACATATATATTTACCTGTTAAGGATTCAATAGAGGTGTTGCTAATTAAAGATAAAGGGCATCTGTTTTCTGGTTCCTATCCATTCATTTTATAATTCTTTTTTTTAATTCTATTTTTTTTTTTAATAGAGGCATGCTTTATTTATTTATTTGTTTGTTTGTTTGTTTGTTTGTTTTTTTTTATTTATACAAGCACTGGGTACAGTCAGAAGCGCGGGAGGGTGAGAGAATTCACCAGAGTCAGATCTATCCATTCATTTTAAAAGAGAGTTGACATATATGGATTGAAGTAACTTGTTCAATTAACTGAGAGAAAACTTTTTTTTTTTCTTCTGAGGTTGTACTAGGTTTTAGATGATAGGTACCTGAAATTGTGTTTCAACTAGTTATGAAGGCATTCTGGTGATTACATACATCCGATTTTACCTGTTTTATGTGAAATGATTCCTCTAAAATTGTTTGATGTTTATCCTAGAATGGTAGCCTCATTTCTGATCACTGGTAATGACCTGACCTATTGAAATGTAGTACTTATACCCAGAAAATAGTTTCTTTAAATGCACTGGAGAAAGTGACAAAAAAATTATATATTTTTTACAATTTATTTATTTATGCATACAAGGACTGGGGTACAGGCCAGAGGTACAGAGGTGAGAGGAGTCACCAGAGACAGAGTAAGAGCGGAACAGGCAGAGATACTGAAATACATTGCTGAGGGAAGCAGGGGGTGGGACAGCAAAGTTCTGCTGTGCCATGTGGGTTAGCTCCCCGACTGGGGATCAAAATCATCCTACAGTGGCTGCTGAAAGCTTCATAGTGCTGAGACATAACCACTTGCACCACCAGGGAGGCCCAAAAAAGTTATATTTTAAGCATCTTCTTGTAGTAAGATTATTAATGCTGGATCATAGAACAACATCAGCCAGGTTTTGTCTTTAGTAATACTTTCCCCTTTAAAGGACTATTGATTTTTTTTTTTAACCTTACTATATCCTACTATATTCTTACTATTTCCTCACATTAAATCTATCTAGATATTATTAAACTCCTCACTGGAAAATATAAATTAAAAAAAGAGAGTTGAGAACCTACTTTATCAATCATCAAAATTGCCACCAAGAAGTGAGATACGAGTATTGATTAAGGAAGTGTCTCTTGCTCTGTAACAAAAGTAGCTTTCTCATTTTTCCAAAAGACCTCAAACTGCAATCTTAAAAGCCAACATATTTTTATAAGAATATTATTTAAATGCAAATACATTACCCCTATGAGATAGAGTATCATTTATCAAGTTGGTTAGCAAAGAGTAGGACACTACAAGATTTAAAAAGTGTCCATTCAGGGCCCTGGTGGCACAGGGGTTAAAGTCTCAGCACTATCAATTTATTGCCAGTCACTGGGGCATAAGTTCAATCCCTGGCCAGGGAGCTAATCCACATGGTACAGCAGACCTCTCCTGTCTTGCCCACTGCTCCCCTCAGCAGTGTATTTCAGTGAATCTGCCTATTCTGCTCCCCACTCTGTCTCTGGTGAATCCTTTCACCCCCCCACAACTCTGGTATATGCCCCAGTAGTTCTATGCATAAATAAAATAAATCTTCATTTTTTTTAAATTTTTTAAAAATATTTTATTTATTTATACAAGAACTGGGGTACAGGTCAGAGGTGTGGGAGGGTGAGAGGAGATTCATCAGAGAGCCGGGGAGCAGAACAGGCAGACAGATGGAAGACACTGCTAAGGGGAGCAGCAGGTGAGTCAGGAGAGGTCCGCCACGCCATGTAGGCCTCCCTGTGTCTGCCGAGAATCGAACCCACACTGCGATCAACTGGCTGCGCCACTGGGGAACCCTATTTTTTTTTTAAGATTTATTTATTTGTGCATACAAGAGCTGGATTACAGGCCAGAGATACAGGAGTGAGAGGATTAACCAGAGTCAGAGTAGGGAACTGAACAGGCAGAGCCACTGAAATACACTGCTGAGGGGAGCAGCAGGCGAGTCAGGAGAGGTCTGCTGTGCCATGTGGGCTCCTCCCCCGGGCCGAGAATGGAACTAGTGCTGCAGAGGCAGTTGTTTCATAGTGCGGTGCTTAACCCTTTGCACCACCAGGGAGGCCCATAAATCTTTAAAATGAATAAATGTCCATACAGGTATATTTTAACTGAGTTGGAGGGAAGGCAAAAAAAAATTGAGACCAATGAGACCTTTTAGTGAGAGTGGGGTGATCCACAACCAAGTAAAAATTGAAAATAGATGTATGACAAGGAATAAAGGAACATTTTATATACATAAAGATCACTGATTTTCTTAATCTTTCATACTGAGTACTCCAATAGCACTGGGTTTCATGCATTTCAGTGTTGAAATGACAGTCACATATGATACAGTGATTTAATTTATTTTTTATCTATTTATCCTTGAATGTGAGGTCAGAAAGAAAGACAGATGATTAGTTCGATAGAATTCTTATTTCTAAATCTTTAATGACAACAGTACTTTAGCTATATTCTCACATTATTTTTCCTTTGTCAATTTTCACTGTATTCTAAATGTTTGTATTTTCAGTACTGGAAAATATTACAACTTGGCTATATTTGTTGAATTCATGTGTTGGCAGTCAATTAAATTGATAAAAAATCACTTGATATAATTTAAAGTTAGCAAAAAAAACATATAGAAAGCGAGAGAGAGTGGGGGAGAGCAGGAGATAGATTTAGGGCTCTCCTTTTAACATAACATTTCCAGATATAATCTAGAAAGTTTTCAGTATAAGAGTCCCGACTAACCATTATTCTTTCATACTCATAATAGCAGATACCTGGTGACTTTGGTCATAACAAAATTACTTTAGTATGGTTCAGTCTTCCTTAGGTTACCAAGTGTGCTTCATATATATTAATTACATAAATAAAGCTCTAGATGTTAGATGCAAGTAATTTTACTACACTGAGATTGCTGAAGAGTAAGGAAAAGGGAAAAAGATTTTTAAGCTCCAGAACAAGATATCAAAGCTACAAAATCTCCTTCCCCAGGGTCTTTAAAAATAGGACAGATGTCAGAGATGGCTTAAGGGTATAGTGCATCTGGACAAAATCAATCAATTTTACATCTTTTTGAGTGCCTGAATCTTCACAACATCCACTTGAAATATGTAAACACACAAGCCTTTACAAGGAAGTCCCTTTCACTGCAATTATTTTATTTGAGTGAATAACTAAGAGATTGAAGGCACATGTATCTTTAGAGGTTCTTACTCCTGTCTTATATCTTCAAGTGTAATCATATAGATCATTCCAACAAATGATATCAATTAATATTTTATTTACAAGTTGAAACTCATAAATTTTATTTTAATTTTCTGTAATAATACTATATATATTTTCATATTTTTCTACATAAACTATCAATTTGTCAACTTAAGTAGTTCACATGCAAAAGTAAATTGTGCTTGAATATAAGAACTTATGAAATAAACACATGTCTAGGGAATTTGTATTACTTTGGTGAAGGCATTATGTGATCCAATGTTAATGTTTAATGTTAAACAGAAATGTGACATTAAATATCTTTACTTTAAATGCTAATTTTCCCAAAATATCTTGAGTAAATATTGCACATGCTTTTAGTTTTCGTAAGTTACCATATAGTTAACTATTTGATATTTCAGCCTAGAACTATAATAGATTTTAAAATGCTATAATTTCCTACATATAATTGCATATGAATTGCCTTCCCCTCTTAAAATATGATTGCCTATCTAATATTTTCAAGAAACTGTATCCCATTGTTTCATTTTCAGTGTAAAAGAAAACAGTAAGCGTTTGCAATCAAGGTAATGAAGTTTTAGAAATCTTAATATATTACTTAGTTATAATGGCACTAAAACTTTTAAAATAATTTACAGCAGTTATTTTTAATTAAATTTCCACAAATTCATAGTTCTTACATTACTCAGTATTTTTTAAACTAGTATTACATTTTACCAGAGATTGAGTTTCAAATAATTCTTCAAGATATAATCAAATCTCAGTCTTTTACATGAATAAACAAACAAATAAAATTCAATACTGAATAATTTAAAAATTTCTAATTTGAGGGCATCTTATGCTATCTGGTAATAACATGTATCAGATAATTTTTCTTGATTTTGTATCATCTAGTTATTAGTATATTTATATTCTTATAGTACATTCTATATTACAAAGTGGCAGGAGTGAAATTAAAAAAATATACATAAGTAAAAGGCTCTGTATCTCTGGAAATGTGTGTGAAACTACCTGCTGTCAACACAGCCCAAAAGCTACACAGTTATGTTTGTATTGTAAAATAAAATGTGTCATAAAGGATGGCTGTATAATTTCATAGAACAATATAGGATCAGTGACACCCATACACAAAAGTGCTTTCTAAACCATTATTTCATTTATTCCTTATGATAATCATGAGGAAGAAACATTATGATCCCCATTTTTATATATGAAAGAATAATCTCTGAGGTTAGATATTTACTAAATTCAGAAAACTAAAAAATGAGAAAAACTGTAGTTGTTTTCTCTAAATCTCAACCTTCCCACTATGTCATGCTATTTTTCAAAAAGAAACTTGATGGAGAGTACAGAATTTAGGCTTGCCTGTAAAGTATTTTGTTGGTTAATAATAAAGTTTACTTTCCAGATGATGAGATTGCATGCAGAAGAATCTAGAAGTGGAAAAAAAAATGTTTATTTTAGGGAGGTAAAAATGACATAAATTGAAGTAGAATATCTGTACTGAGAATAATTTATAAATAATTCTAAGTGATAATTAGATGATGAAATCAGGCCAAAAAGTTGGGGCTGTGGTCAGCAATTGAGACTATTTATGATTCTGACAGTAGTACCATTTGTAAGACCTAATATGAAGCTGTCTTGATGGTGGAGAAACATAATTTTTAGCATGGCAAATGAAGTAGACATTAATGAAGAAATAAACTGAACATACTTTCAACAGCTTTTAGGGAACACCTGTGCAAGGAGATGTGCAAGGTGTTTGTGTTTTCTAGACAGAGACAGAGAGAAGTTTCCAAAAGAACACTATAAAATGCTTCCACATATGTTCACAATAGACATAAATAAATAACAGCATCAACCATAGTGTGGCTACAAAGTGTAAGAAACATGAGACATAGTAACAGACAGCATCAAAGACAGCATCTGGTCAGTTTTGAAGGACCCTATATGCCTCCACCTTTGCAGTGTGCAGGGCCAAGACCTTGCGGAGATGAAGATCTGCAGTGTTGGAAACAGTGTAGAATAAGAAGGTGTGGGGGCACAGCAGGTACCCAATTTTTAAAAGGTAGGGGGAAAGGAATGCCAACTAAAAGGAAATGTCAATCAGCCATGGGAACTTTGTTCACTTGTGTAGGTTAAATAAAAAATGAATGAGATGGAAGGCAGAGGATTGAGAACCAAGGAAAAAATAGAAATAGGGAGGGCAACAAAGATGAAAATCTGATTTGGGAATAAAACCCAGAAAGAGGGATGTGATAGAGGGTTCAAATAACTTCAAAGGTATTTGAAGGAGGAGGATTGGTGCTTTTCCAAGAGGCTATGATGGTCACAAATGCATATATTTGACCTTATCTGATATTACTGAAATAAATCACCACTCCTTCACAAAATGTACTGTCAATTATCTCAATCAGAAAAGACATATGAGGAGATTTATGTTTCTTTTACTATTTTTTTTTTTACTAAATAAAGATGTGTACTCTATGTTTAAAAAATCACTTAAACATTCAAAAGATACAGAAGAGAGAGAGCCTCCCTGGTGGTACAGCGGGTTGAGCGCAGCACTTGAAGCTGTCTGCAGCCTCTGCAGTGCGGGTTCAATTCCCAGTTAGCCAGGAAGAGTCCCACATGGCGAGGCAGACCTCTCCTGTCTCACTTGCTGCTCCCCTCAGCAGTGCTTTCAGTCTGTCTGCTTATTCTGCTCCCCACTCTATCTCTGGTGAATCCTCTCACCCTCCTGCACCTCTGGCCTGTACCCTAGCTATTGTATAAATAAAAAATAAATCTGTAAAAAAATACATAAAAAAAGATACAGAAGAATCACATTATCCTAGAAAGTTTTGTAATGTGAAGTTTATCCTATAAAATGATGACTATTTCAATTAATTGGGTAAGGTCTATAAAATTATAAATGTAAATACTATTTTCCAAGTTGATGTATTTTAAATCCTCCTAATTATGGAGCTTGTCTTTAATCAATAACTGTATTGGAATTTATGCTACTCTACACAGATCCCCTAAAATTTGGGAACTTTGGGAAGTTTTCTGAATGCACATTACTAAAAGCAGAAGTGACATTCTCACTAGACCTACCATAAACTTTTGAAGTCTTTCTGTGCTATTTTGAAATTCCTCTTATGCTCCCTTGTCACTCCACTGCTTCTCCCTGTTCCCCTCAAACTCATAATTCACCAAGAGATAATTCCTAGCATATCAGGGAGCCTCTGACTTTGCTCCCTGGTATGTCCAGGTTGTCAATTCTGGTTGTGAAATATTTATATTTCTTAAAAGCCATCATGAGATGAATCATTTAATGCAATATTGACATAGTCTCAGGATTTCACATCACTTGGGAATCACATGTCTCTCCTTGTCACACAGGTAGATAGATGGGTAGCAGGGATCAGGTTGAGTCTTTTCTCCACCTAAAGATGGACTAAAGGAATCATGAGGGATATACATACCCTTATTGCATAAATGATCATGGGGAATCTAGGGTGAACTATTCCCCCAGAAATAGTTCATATTACCTAACTTCTGGGAGTATTTCAGTTGAGGCAGGCATGTCTTGATACTATCCCCATTTTTTTAGGAAAAAAACAACAAAATAATAACTTTAGCAGAAGTGTCCCACTGAAAAATCACAACACTGATCAAAGGGGTTTGAATTATTAATTTTATCAATATTGAGATGAGTCCCAAGGCTTGCAGCAACATCCTCAATTTCTCTAGTTTGTATCAGTGCATCTCTCTTTTTTAAAAGCTTTATTTATTTATGCATACAAGAACTGGAGTGTAAGCCAAAGGTGCAGGGGCGGTGAGAGGATTCACCAAAGACAGAGTTGGGGAGCAGAACAGGCAGATCTACTGAAATACACTGCTGATGGGAGTAGCGGGCAGGTGAGACAGGAAAGGTCTCCTGTGCCATGTGGGTCACCTGCCTGGCTTGGGATCAAACTCATGCTGCAGTGGCTGAGGATAGCATCATAGTGCTGTCTTTAACCCCTACACGACCTGGGAGTCCCCTATATCAGTGTATCTTAAAAACATCTTATTGCTTTGATTTGAAAATTTGGGGAGGACTAGTTGTAAGGTGCAGTCCATCCAGCCATGCCTGAGTATCTTACTGGTTACCTAGTAATGATGAAAGCTAAAACAAGAGTATTTAAAAGATGAAAACAATTTTAGTGATTAGTCTATAAAGAAACAGGTTAACTTTTTCATTCTCCTACATGAATTTATTTTGTCTTTGCAAGTTGCTAGTAGGGTGACTATATTAGTTCTCACAGTGTTTTTGAGAATTTCAACATTGTTCTGGTTTGTTTTTAATAAGCTGATTTTTTCTGATACACGTGCATTTCACTCTTTTTACTCTGCACTTAACTATATGTCAGTCTTAAACATAAGATATCCTGTGTTCATTTGAGCCAGTCCAAATACTTTTTAAAACAACATCTTCTTATACATGCTAATGTTTGGTCTCTATAAAATTTCTGAAATCTCCCAGGTGTATGAAATATTCTGTGACTTATTTCTGGAATTTTTACAGAGTTTATATATAACTGGCCTAACCACTACTTTGACAGTTATGCAAGGATGCATATTTTAAAATTTGTAGGGATCAGACAATTAATATTAAAAAGAACTATTTTGTGTCTGCCATGGGAGTTTATAGCTTTGCAAATCATTTTTAAATCAAAATCATATTATAAATCAATTTTCATTTATCTTACAAATATAAAATTCAGTAGCCGGAAACATTCCTTATAAAAGTGTTTCACTTCCATATATTCCTGGAATTTAAATTTAAATGTATGTTTGTACTTCAGTTATATAATTATATGGAAATTTGTGTATTTATTTTTAAAAGGTTGAAGCTCAAGCTAAAGATAGAAGTTTTAGGTAAAATGAGTTGTGTTCATTTTTGACAAAATAATTTGTCATATGCTCTTTGACTAAACTAGGAGCCTTATATTGCAGTAATCATATAAAATGTGAATATACATGAAATCATAGAGAAAGCTTTTAGAAGTAACACTTCAGCTAATGAAGCTACATCATAAAAATTTATTCATATCCCCCAAACCACAAAAGGTTGAAAGTTGTTTTAACATCAAATAAAATTACTTATACCTTTAATTCATATTTGATGAGGCATTTCAAAAACACATTTTTTGGCAACTCCAGGTTTATTTGTTTTGACTTGAATACTATTTTTGCTTTATACATCTAACACATCACTATTTTCTGTAATCTCATACTTTTGCATATCTTAGGATATGTTAGATTGGCCTTATATCTATTTGTTTGCAGTAACGAAATAGTGAAAGTAAAACTGATTTTTTTTTTCCTTCAAGACTTGGAACAAAAAAAGTTATGATATTCAAGTATTTAGTAAAAGGCAACTCACCTCCTTGGAATATTCTTTACTTACAAGAAATCTAAATATTTAAGCAATCTAAATATTTCACAGCCAGGCAATATGAAGAGCTCTTTATATAATCTGTATAACTACCACCCTGTAGGGGCAGGAAGACATGGAGCAGGATCTTTGATTCCAGCAGCCGGGTGAAGGAGGAATGTTCTGGAGCCCTTGGTGGCTTTTGCAGGGTTTTATTGGGATTTACCAGGTACACAGCAGGCAAGGTTCCTGGGGGCCGTGAGGCTGGCAGGCCTCCCAGCTCCCAGCAAGTCTTCACTCTGGGCTCTCTGGTGTTCTCTGGTGGTCTCAGCTGTTCCGCTTCTCGTGGTTCTACTGATCGGCTCTGCTTCTCCTGGTTCTGCTTCTGCTGGTGTCTCCATGACACCACCCTTAAAAGCCCAGTCTTAGCGGGTGAATCCCATCTACATATGCCCATACCCTATTCCAGGTGCCTGCCATCAGGACCACAGGGTTCCGTCATCTATCCTGATGGCAGGAGGGCAGAAAAGCCTGATGCTTTTTACCTTACCCTACACACCCAATGAAGCCCAGTGAATTTACTTAACTTGGGCAAATCACTCAGTTTATAAGTGTTGGTGCCTGTGACTGGATCCAAGAATCTGACTTCTGAGTCTGTTAATCAGCCAGTTGTGCTGAATTTATTTACCTGACTGCATCTCACAGTTGCCATTGCTTTGGCATCAATACATTTTGATATTCACAACAACCCTTTAAAGTAAACTCAGAGGAAACTTTCATTCACAGATGAGGAAACATACCCTTAATTGATTAAATAAATTATATCCATGAGTACTTACATAACTCTGGTTAAATCTGAAGTGTGCCTTCTGGAATCTGGGCTGTAGTAATAATCAGATTAACATGTGAATTATATAAGAGTTATATGGTACAGTTTGGATGTTGGAGAGCTGGGCAAGTTTCCTGATCATTATGGAAAATTTGGAGAATGTCTATTGAACTATAGATTGATTTTGGAAATTATATCTCTAGGAAGAAAAATGGTAATTATATAAAAAGTAGAGTTACCTGCAGCAGTTAAACTCAGTGAGTTTGCTCTATAAATCATTGACTTTTTAGCATATTCTGTTGCATTATAGCTACTCTGTAAAGATTGTTTAAACAAAAGAATCCTTCCATAACAATATGTGTAGGGTAAGGAAAAATGTCAGGCTTTTCTGCCCTCCCGCCGTCAGGATAGATGATGGATCCTTGTCCTGAATGCATGCCTGATGGCGGGCACCTGGAATAGGGTGTGGGCCTAGGTAGATGGGATTCACCTGGGCTGAGACTGGGCTTTTAAAGGCTGAGACACGGGGACGCCAGCAGTAGCAGAAGCCGAAAGAGAAGAAGCCCAAAGCAGAAGCAGAGAAAGCCAGAGAGCCCAGATAGAGTGAAGACTTGCTGGGGCTGGGAGGACTGCCAGCCTCCCAGCCCCCCCAGCACCCCTGCCTGCCATATGCCTGGTGAACCCCAATAAAAGACCTGCAAAAAACCACTGAGGACTCTGACTCCTCCTTTACCTGGTCTGCATGGGATCAGAGAACCTGCACCGTGTCCAGTCCTGCCCTTACAATATGTAACTAGCTTTTTTCACATTCTTAAAAAATAGATTAAAAATGAAATCACCTTTAGGTTGATACAACTCAGTGAAATTGCACTACAGTCTTTTTGTCTTGGCACCTGATATAATTCTAACAGGAGTACCGCCGACAAGTTGCCATTTTCCATATTTCACATTTGAGAACAATGAGACTCACAGTTTAAGTACCTTGATCAACTTATGTAAGAATAAGGGAGGACAATGACTGAGTCAAACCATCCCTCATATTTTAGATCCATGCTACTTTAAGATTTGAAAAGGATATTTCTACTTTTAATGCATTGTTTCAAAATTTTGAATTTTTTGAAACACTAAAAAGAAATGATTGTATGACATGATATGAGTGCTAATTGCTACAGTGGTAATTGTATTAGTATGTAAATGTTTCAAATTACATCTTGTGTACCTTAGTTTGCAAAATGCAGTATGGCAAATGATTTTCAATTAAGGAATAAATATGCTCCATTTTTTTGCTACCTTAAAAAAAAAGTGTTTCTGGGAGCTGCTCTCCTGCCCACCTGTGACCATCCAGGTGTCTCTTCACCAACCCTCTCCTTTGCAAAGAAGCAGAGGCAGCTCTCCTCCCAAGACTGCCGGACTGTGACTAGGCAGGTCTTGATTTTAACAAACCTGTCCCTTTCAGAAACAGCTTTCTGCCTACTTGCTTCTGTGCAAGTATCCTTTACTTTTCTTTCTCTTTGATAATAAATATTTTCTTTTGGCTATATGTGTATGTATGTGTGTGTATATATATGTGTGTATATATATATGGATGTATGTATATATATTTAAAGCATTTCCAACACATACTGTAATACAGAGTAGCAAATACATTGCTTTGCTTAACAAATAAACTCAAAATAATACACAATATTTTATTGCTTATGAAGTGTTTAAAAATTAGCTTTTGACTCATAGGGTAATTTTGATGTTTCTGAGAGTCACAGGTGTCTTCTTGTAGTATTTTCTATAGTTTTATAAATTAATGCTAGTCATTTCTTTTAACAGTTTTAATATTAAAGAATAAAGTCAACCTACATCATACTGTTCCTTTTACACCTTTTTTCCAGGTCCTGAGGTGGTAAAAATCCAGTGCCCCTTGAATCATATTGCTTGCATTGGTGCCAACAAATGTGTTCATTTATCCCAGCTGTGCAATGGTGTCCTGGACTGCTCGGATGGGTACGATGAAGGAGTACATTGTCGGGGTGAGTTCATTTGTGGAACCATTCAACTGAAATATAAATGTTTCAGAGTTTTAATGAAAGTTCAAAGAGAACTTATAACCTGCCTTTTCTTTTAAACTTAAACACTTCAGTTACTGAGAAAGCATGAATTTTATTGCCAGAGATACTCAATATGCATTTCAAAGCTGCAACTATTGTGCTTCATTGAAAATGCTGTTAGGAAAAAAATGCATTTGGTCTTTGAAGTGTGTCTCTTAAACAATTATGTATTTCACAGAAAAGAGTACTTTTGAGCAAAGAACAAATGTAAAGGGTTTCTCACAGGAGATTAATATGTTGGTAAAAGTTGGTTTTTCTGAACTTCTGTTTAAACACAATTATTTGAAGTAAGCCCTCTGCCACCAAATGTTTTAATAGAATAGACTCATAGTAAAATTCTCTATAATGTTACTTACAGTAAATTATATTAATTTCTAGTTATTTTCTTTCTTTAAAAAAATCAACATTTGAATTCTTCAGTGATCAAGCGTTTATAAGCTAAGGATAGGAAGAAGAAAAATTAAAATCTGAAAGTTAATTGGAACTACAATACTTTAATACAACTGGTTGGGGAAGGGAAATGAAATGTTAGATGAAGTTACAGGGTAAATGTCAGGGATTAAGAAAAAGATCCAATTCTGGAGAAAGATTTACCAGTAAAGTGAATCGGGCTGCAAAATGGAACTAGGGAAAAAAAAAATTACTGAACCAGAAGTCTGTAGCGTAGATTCTCACTGACTACCACACAAATGATGTCTATTGAAGCTAATATGTCAAAGAGTAACCTGTCCTTCATTGTGGGGTCAGTAAGACAATAAGAAATAGACAGAATTATAGAAAACTAGAGATACATGTCTGGTCTCTGGACAGATTCTCACAAACTAATTGCTATCTTTTGGTAAAAGGTCTCAGGTCACCCAAAGTTTCCATTTTTCAGAGGCATCTCCCTATCTGTATGTGTTTAGTGTTCAAAGTCAACTGCTGCTTTTTAAGATGGAGTATGGTCAGGGATGTGCAGGGCAACAAAACCTTCTGGACAGCGTTTGCCAACTGCCTTTTTCCCACCTCTGGGATAAAATAAAGTGGATTCCAGATCAGAGATGGAGAGAGGTAAGAGAAAAAGAGTAAATCTCAGAAGTAATGCAGTGAGGATGTTGAGATACCATTCATCACTGGGTCTCTAAATCCTTTCCCTCTTTTGAAATGGATGTTTGATTACTGTGTCTCTGTGGACAGATTCAAGTTGAAAAGTTAAAAGTCTTCCTTTTTTTGGTCACGTGTCCTTTCTTAGCCTTGAGCTCTGTATTTTTCACATAAGAAGTTAGCAGATTCTTAGTTACAATGCATGTATAATGAGTTATTAGAAATTTTATTTTTATTTGAAGGCTGTGACATACTCTTTTATAGCAGCAGAAAACAAAGTGCTGACTTATAAAGTGATTGAAGTAAAAGAGTTTTATTTTCTCTCTTTAGAATTAATAAATTTCTAGAATTTAATTTTGTCCAGTTCAGTTATAATTCAGGCTTCTTATTACACCTAGAAAATGCTTTGAATGAACAGATGTGACTAAGTTGCTAAAAGTGAAAACATCATTTTGCTAAATATATCTCAGAGGTGATTATACAAATTTGAGTATCTTAAACATATTTAGTGCTGCAGATCATACAAATATACATCAGACTTTTCTAATAAAAATATAAAAGTGTTCTAATGAATGGAGGGAGGAGAAGAGTATGTTAATAGTAAAACAAGATTCAACTAAAAGTGAAACATTTTAATAAAATTAAAAATGATATTGAATTTTATCTCAGACTGAGATAGATTTAGAGTTTTTATAGGTTTGTGCTTCAATCCTTTATCTTCCTCTAATTCACATTTCTGATTGTTCCAAAATTCCTGTCTTTATCACAAATGACAACCTTTTTTTTTTTTTCTTTCATAAGTTGCCAGTAGGAGACTGATTATACCACTCTGGCCTTTTAAAATATTTCTAGAGATCATCAAATAAGGAGTTTCAGAAAATCTAGTGAATAATTTATCCTGACCTGTGGTGGATTTAGAAATAACAAGAGGTATATTTGGATCTCTACTACTTGTTTAGGTCAGTAGAGGGTTTTTCACCTAATTCTAGGCCTAATTCTGTGCTTTGAACAATTACATAGAATGGTAGGATCAAAGTAACTGACCAGATACAACTACGTGACTTCTGTCAGTTTCCTTTTTTATTATTTAATATATATATATATTTAATTTTTTTACAGCCCTATTCGTTTTTAAACAATATTTGCTTCCCCTTCTCAGGTCTAATTCTAATAGAATTTCCTTTACCAATGCACCGTTTCCTTTACCCGTGCACCATCACCTCAGTCCTCTCTCCTCCCTCCTTCCCTACTGCAGTATGTCTCTGATTTATAATTGTCTGTTTTTGCTTTGGTGTGTTTTGTTCTGTCAGTTTCTTAATTCAGTGTAGAAATATTTCTACAGTGAGAAAATAAAAATTAGAAATGTGTCATCCTGCTTGTCCTGGTATATTGCCTTTGGAATATAGCAAGAATAAAAGAGACGTTTTGGGTAACCCATGACCTATATCATGTGGATAGCTTGTGCTTAAATGGGAAAATATGTTTGTAAAAATATGTCATAGGAAATTAGTCTATTTTCTTTTCCAACCTCAACCATCATCTTGATTTTGGGTCACATCCAATGAAAAAAATGCTTTCTGAAGAGTTCCTTAGGCATCAGCTCTGTCAAGTTCTCTAAGGAACTTTATCATCTACTATAGACATACAATAAAGAAAGCGATCAGATTAATTCAAACATTGCATTGATTTTTTTAGAAATGCTTCTCCTTTGCAGAACAGTTCTGTCTAAATCATTTCTCTTTCCATTGCTGCTTCTTTGCTGCATTCAAAGTATATACCCTAAGTAATTATACATGCAACTTAAGACATGATGAAAAAAATGGACGTTTTCTTGTTTCTAATAAAGAATCCAGAGTACTTTAAGTTGACATATTTGTTTCCTTTATTAAAATTAACAGAGGAAAAGTTTAACATTTTGAACATGATATTCTGGTCTTGGGAGTGTTTTTGTATCAACTGAATTGTTTTCTGAATGTTTCCTCGAAAAATCAATTTCTTCCTGGTGAGGGTAATGAAAATATATCTATTATTAATGATTTTCTATAGCACTGATATTTTAATTTCCATAATTTAGCTCTATTTGAAGAAGGAAAAATGGATTTTTGTATATGGATGTGCTTATATATAGGCATGTACTTGTAAAAATTTTGCAATAAGAAGGTTCAAAATCACCACATTATATTTTAGAAAATTTCATCTCTTCCTACATAGTGTTTCATATTGGTGGTAATAGCACTGATTCTAAGTTGCTTGAGCAGTGAAAACATTCTACACAGTACAAGGTTTTTTTTTAATGCAGGGTATTTCTACAGAGGTCCTTCCAAACATATTCAAAATGATGGACAAAGAGAATAAATTCAAGTAACAGAGAGAAGAGCATCCCAGATGATACAGAACTTTTTCAAATTTGACATGTTAAGGTATTTCACTATGTTAACATTTAAAAAGACTATGAACAAGAGAAGCTGCTCTTTTACTCACAACCCAAGTTAGATTACATTTACAGAGCAAAACATTAAATGTACAAGGTAATGAAAATCTCTGTGGTACTATCTGCTCTTACTGTCTTAAAAAGATACAGAAACTTCCAGGCCACTGAAAAAACGATTCTATCTTCTCTGTCTCAGAAAAAGTGATTATGAATCTATGGATTGTTCTTCACAAATATCCCAATATCCTTTATATTTTAAGGGGATAAAGTATGTGAAAAATTTACAAAAACTGGTTAGAGAATGAAACTTATATCTGAAAAGCACACCACCCAGATAGATCAAATCACATGCACAGAAGCACACAATACTCTTTTGAATCCTCTCTATTCTGAACATGTTGTAACATAATTTGGAGCATATATTTTTGGGTTTATGTGATCAAAACCTAAAGAAGAATATGATTTTCTTAGATGTCACCTAACACCGCATAATAATGCCACCTAACAACTCAGAATTTTTGAAATTCCACTTGATTATTTTACTTGTAGTTGGAATGTAATTTTCCTAGGTGTTTTTTTTTTTTTTTTTTTTTTTTCTTTTGTGGGACCCTCGCTGGTGGCAGGGATCGAACTGGCAACCCAGCTCTCAACCGCTGCGCCACCAGGGGAGGCCCTAATTTTCCTAGTATTTTCAATTATATTTTTCTCCATCCACCCATGACCTATTGTCAGTAATTCTGATGTATTTATTTTAGATGCCAAATTATAGTATTTAATATTTTATTTACTCTTTTTTAGATTTTATGCCCCTATTCATAAAACTAAAGTCTTTTGAGAAAGCGTTAAATAATCCTGGGGGTAATTTGCAAGTTAGCTCTTTTTCAAAGTGGACCAAGGTAAATGTAACCTATGGTACTGTAATGTCTCACCATAGAAAAATTAGCTATTCTAATACATCCTATTTAAATTTTATATATAGTCTAAGGAATTCATCTAGAAGCTAATTATTATCTTAAATATTCAGGAATTGATTTTTCATTAATTTTTCTGAAAGAAAGTATTGTGTTGTTGCTTTGCTAGTCAATATAACACTAATTTCAGAGTGTTCTGAGACTAGTTAGTGGTACCAGAAAAGCAGGAAAGGACGAAGCAAAAAAGGAGAAAAAAATGAAGTTGCGGAAACTGGTGAAGAAGAAAGATTAATTTGGAGCACTTTATTTATTGTTTTTTCTTTTAATTTTACTTTATTGGATCAATGGATATTGTTCCTATTATCATCTTATTTTTTTTATTTTTCATCAAATTGTATTGATCTGTCATTCACATATGTGACTATATAATTTTGGGAGATGTAACTCTGCACCTGAACATGAGCATATGCTTCATTCTTCCTCCACCAAAGCTCTAGTGCCAATACATTATTGCATTGCCTCTCCATCTTTACCTCCCTCCCCCTTGCCACCTATATTTTTCACAACATCTAAGAGCTATTTTTTTCAATTTTGCAAGTTTGTTTTCTCTATATAGTTAAGCATCACAAATTACTGAAATTACCTGTTAATTGTCCTTTGTTTTCTGATTTATTTCACTTGGCATAATCACCTCAAGACCAACCATTTTGTCCCCAAAGGCGCTATTACATCCTTTTTTAAATGCTGTGTAGTATTCCATTGGGTATATATGCCACAATTTCCTTATCCAGTCATTTGTTGATGGGGTTTAGGTGAATCCATGTTTTGATTATAGTGAATAATATTGATCATAGTGGTGTATAAATCTTTTTGAATTAGTGTTTTATTATTTGCATAAATACTGAGGTTTATTGCTGGACCATATGATTTTCCCATAGATTAACTATTTATGTTTGTGTGGGTTTATTTCTGGACTCTATTATATTTTGCTGTGGCCATTCTCTTTTTTTCATCTAAAGCAAGTCTACAGGATAGAGGAGGGAAGTTAAGCATACAGACTCCAAAATACAGGTATAGAGATGAGGTAAGGTTGCAGGAATGTGAGTAAAAGTGTATCTGTCAGTAATGTGAAGTTTAAAACACATGAACAAAACTTCACCTGTATTTATGCAAGTGATTTATAACGTCAGCAAATGTAGAGTCAAAAAGACAAACAGTGGAACCAGCTAGGAGAGCTTAGGCTTGTGTACTTATGCTATTTTGATTAATAAATATCTTGCAAATTAAGAGTAGATCCAGCTATATTCTTTTCTTTGTGTTGCGTTTTGCTAAAGTGACCAGATAGTCTCAAATTTATTTCAGGCATAAGCATTTTCTCCCAAAGAGATTGGTTTAAGTTATTGAGTTACTTTAGTGAACAGCTATGACCCTTAACACTGGATTGTTTCAGGGACAAATTTAGGGTTTTTGAGAAGCACAGCAACAATTCATATTATCATAGACCTGCTATAAGTTTAGCATCCCTTCAAAAGACTACTACAGATATTGTTTCTATTCACAAATGACACCTATATGAAGAAGGGTTATGCACTCATTGAAGACTGTTCTAAATGTATGTGTGTGTGTGTCTATGGTTATGCATACATGTGTATGTATGTATATATTTGCATGCATGCACATACGTGATCATAGATAGCTCTATTAATTTTGCAGAGTAGCAGTTTTATAGATTTTGCTCACTTAGAAATAAGCTGTTGTGCAGATAGATTTCTTAACTGTTTCATTATATATAATTGTGAAACTGCATTTACATTGCTAAAGAGTCTTAGGGCTCAAATTTCAATTGTTTGAATATCTTGACTTGTAGAAATTGCTGACTAGCCAACTGAATAGTTGTGAAAAAGGATGAATAATTTACTATTTATCATAACTCAGCTTTGGAAAGGATAATCTAAAAGAATTTGTTGGTGACTGGAAGTAAACCTTTTTATAATGCATTTACATATTGGATTGTTAATATACTAACTGGTGTCTTTGATCCCAAACAGAATTATGTCCAAAAATAAATATGAAAGTAAGAAAGTTTTATAAATAAAAAAAAAAATCTGTATAGAATAACTAATTGCGGGCCTCCCCGGTGGCGCAGCGGTTGAGCGCTGGGCTGCGAAGCTGCCCGCAGGCTCTGCAGCGCCGATTTGATCCCCGGCCGCAGGGTGAGAGTCCCACATGGCGCGACAGACCTCTCCTGTCGCCTGCTGCTCCCCTCAGCAGTGTACTTTGGTCCTCTGCCTGTTCTGTTCCCCATTCTGGCTCTGGTGAATCCTCCCCCGCTTCTGACTGTACCCAGTGCTTGTATGAATAAATAAATAAATAAATCTTTACCAAAAAAAAAAAAAGAAAAAAAAGAAAAAAGAAAAACTAATTGCTTTAAAATAAGCAAACTCTGACGCATTTATGGTAGGAAAAAGATACTCACTATTAAAACATTCCCTCAGTTCTGTATTTCTCTCTTGGTGGAAAATAGTGGCTTCACGCTAACACAATACGTCCATATTTTTAAACCCATCTTTCTATGGTGAGAATTCTGAGGTAATGCAGGGTCTTCAAAAGTTGCTGAACTGTACTCTCTTTAGTTGATTTTCACTAAATAAGGTGCAAATGAATAACATGAATATATAGCTTATAGCCTACTAGAATATTTACTCTGTCTATTCACCTAACATCTGTAGGAGAAGAAATAACAATCAATTTCATAAGGAGTTTAACTCCTTGTTTCAAACGACTCTTATTATGCTCTTTCCCCAAATATGCCTGCCTCTTAGACAGAAAACATTTGTGAAAACTAAAAAGACAGAGAAAGAGAGAGAGAGAGAGAGAGAGAGAGAAAGAAAGAGAGAAAATTCACATTAAATCTCTCCCCAACAGAAGAAAATTATTAATAGTTTCACCACTTCTGAAATTATTACTTCATGGATCATGGGACTCATTTCCCTTGCTCTTTCCCTATTTTTTCTTGATATGATAAAAAGCAGGATCGATTATAAAAAATAACAGTGGGTATAAGGAAAAAATGATTTTTTCAAATGTATCATCGTAGTAAAATTTGACCAATTAATTCATTTAATTACAATTCATTTAATTTAGTTATGTTTTATTGATTACTGACAATATTTGCTGCTACATAAGTGCTGTGGTTGTAGAAAATACTTTTTTCTGCATTCATGAAATTCATATACTATCATGGAGGCAGGAAACAAATGCTGAAGAATAATAAAATGAGAAGCAGCTAATTCTGCTTGAGGGGATGCAGGGAAATTTTCCAAATAGGTGATAGTAAATATTTGTCTCATTCTAAGAATTGAATAGGCAAATGAGGGGAGGAAAACATTTCAAAAATAGGGAATTACTGGTACATAGTCACAAGATTGTTAGATAGTATTATGTAAACTTTAAGTTATTTGGCAAGATTGAAATGTAGGGTCCTATACGGGGAGAAATGAGTTTGAAGTGAAAAATAGTTAGTCCTATAAGTAATTACATTAAAATGATGATGCCACGTGACCCACTCAAAATGTACTGCTTTTGTAAAGAGATAAAGAGTGAAAAACGGTACCATGATATTCTCAAAATATTATAAAGGTGGTATGCATACTGTTTTGCTATCAAGCATGCAAAGACAAGAATGTTGGCTATACATAAGTGGTTATGTGCTTTAATCATGGAAGGTAAAATTGTGTGTGTGTGTATATATATGTATATGTAAAGTAATTTTGCATTATAATAAAGTAAATGTGCATTATAATTATAAAACTTTAAGTCTTTTGTGTATCACTGAGACATAGTTCATGCAGCAAAAGTCAAAATAAATGACTGGGGCAGTCTTATTAAGTTCCTTTTCAGATGAAAGTTGGAATTTGCAAGGTGTCTGTATTGTTTTAAGCCACTGAAATTGCATTTTTAGCCAGATACTAAAATACCATCTTAGCTGATGCCAAACTTTTACCCTCTTGTACCTTAATTTGGGGAAATATATGACTATTTCAATATTCTTCAAAATTATGAATTATAACAAACTGTCTCTCAGCACACTATTCAATCTCAAATGTGAGGACAAATCCCTTATGATTCAATATTTGCTTTTTTGACACAAGCACCTTGATATTTAAAAAAGTAAGGAATTAAAGCAGGTACAACAGTTGAGTGGCATTGGCAGGAGTCACAGAAAAAAGCTGTCTGAGAGGAAGGTTTAGACACTGTAACCTTGAGTTTTTGTTCTCCACTTTTGACTACTGGGCCTTAACATATCAACTCAGAAAAGTGCATACAATTGTTCTGCTTCATCACCTCTTTCTAACCCATTCTCAAAGCAGCAAGATGGCTTGTAGAAAAGCAACTGAAAAAATATTTTTTTAACTATACACTCCCTGTCTGTTTTATTCATTGATTGAAACAAAAAAAAAAAATTGTTCTGAGTGAACCAGTCAAAAAATGATATAAAAAGATCGCAGAATTGAATGTCTCTAACTATTAGCTCTATTACCTGAGAAAAATTACTGCTTTCACTTTATGAGGGATGCGGAAAGGAAATGAAGTTCATTTTAACTCTTTGAAGTAATTTTGCACCAGTAAAGATAGGAAGTTAAAAAATCTTTAGGGATTAATCTTTAATAATGATATTTAGAAGGAATAATGACAGACATCTCAAAGTCTGTCATGGAAAACATTTAAATTTTGAAGGAAAAAGATAAGAGTATTCCTATGAGAAATAACCAATAAATATTTAGATTTGAAGTTAGTTGAGCCCAATCTAGAATTCCAGTAAATCCTAGAGAATTCTGCAGGGGAAGATTTCTATAGATTTTCATAACTTTCTGAAATTATATTCGATTCTGAATTTCTAATCTGTTCATAAATTGCAGAGGGAAAAAAGTGTACTGCCTTTTCCTCTCATCAATTGCTATCACTTAGATAGTACATGTGAATTAATGTCATCATAAATATAAAACTCATTATACTAAACAATCAGAAAAACAGAATTGCTGTGAGACTTATAACTTCTGAGTGTACCATAAATAGTCCTTTCCTAATCAAATCAAACAATTATTTACTTTTCACTAATGTGTAGATACATATATAAATATGCATATTTTACATTTCTCTAAACCTTTCTTCATATATTTGCATATTTGAATTTAGACACAAAAAGTTTGTCATTAAAAAGTTTTCATTTATGAAAACTAAACCAGATTTATTTACGTTAGTGAAACATTTGCATTCTAGCTCCCTGCTACGTTTGTGATTAAGGCAAAGCATAAAATGGAATAATTGACCTCTCTGTACCACAAGGGACTGTATAACTAATCCAGATAACTTACTGTGGTTGAGGAAGCCAGAATTTGCCAGCCAAAGTGAGATCACTTTGCTTGCAGAGCCTCTGAATTAGGTCAGTGTGACTCTGAGCCAAGGGCTCAACATCAAAAACAAGGGGGATGGTTAGGACAAGTCTCAAAGAGCACTTTTCAGTGCCATTAGCTGAAACATGGGGTGTGTTCCCATTCAGACAGCAGGTATGATAGCAAGAGTGCCAAGAAAAAAATCTATACAGTTCTTTGAGTGGCTCTGAGAATCCTCCAGTATTCTCAGAGCAGAAGCACTAACAGTATGAATTATCTAATTTTTAGCTAGGTCAATTCAATATTAAGAGGGCTCAAATTTAGAGGCAAATATTAATGGATATAAAATTATATCTAAACTTATATAAGTTATTATATAATCATTATTATTATTATAGATAAACAAAATTTGTGACAAAATTGTATATAAAATCTATTTGGATATAGGAATTTATAGAGACACGTGTGTGTGAATTAGAGACCCTAGCCTGTGTCCACTGGCTATGCAGATTAAGTGATCATTTTAGAGAATTAAAAAATACTTTTTTGCCTTTTAGTTAGGTGGTGTCATTTGTTGCTGTTTTCAAAATCAGGGTAATGTGAAATTTGTACTAGTCCTATTCTTCGGTTGAATGTTACATCCTACTCCCAGACAGATGACATCTGGTTCCTTTTCAGTAACTCAATTTTGTGTCCTAGTCATCTAAATTAATTATGCAAAGAAAAATGTGCAGAATTGAAGGAAATATGTTTGGGGTCAATACAAAGTAATCTTGCTTATCACACTACGACTTACCTTTAAAGGCAAACTGTTCAATGCAAATGTGCAGTAGTTCAATTCTCTCTTTTTTCCCTGTGTGTATTTGTTGTATTCTTAATAGATTAGAAACAGCTACAAAAACTTATATTTAAGTTCTCCTTCAGTCTCTTTATTACAAGATCTCAATCAACTTGGCAAGGAAGACAAACACACACACAACACAGAGTGAGAAAGTGCAGAAGCACATGGGACTCTTTTGCAGAGTAGTTTATGGGGTAAACTGTGCTCTACTATGTGCCAGAAGTGTTGGTTTCAAACAACATGCTCTTTAAAAAAGAAGATTCACTCCTGCATTTTGCCTAAAGTGATTTGTTCCTTTCAGTTTTGTTTCATCTTATTTACCAGAAATACCTGCAATATATAGAAGGGTAGCAAAGGTCTCTTCAATGACTATAACTACAAGTAGAGAAATAGCAATAACTTTCTCTCAGTGTGAAAGAGTTGTAGGATAATAGGGCCAGAAGGGAGTTTTGGAGGTCATCTAGTTCATCCATCTGCCTTTAGGCTGGATTGAACCCAAACTTGCCTAGGCAGATTGCTATCTACCCAATTTGAAAAACCTCCAGGGAGAAAAATTCTAACAACCATTTTTAGTAACACAGTCAATGTTTAGCAATTTGTATTCTGAGCAAATGCTTTCATATTGTATTATAGAATTCTCTATGCCCTCTCACTTTTTAGCTTTTCTCTCTAGCAAATTCTGTATTCCTGAAGCTTGATCATGTGTTGTTTTTTTTTTTTTTGATTTTCAAAATCTCTAAAATTATAAACGACTCCTCCCAATTTACTGAGATAGTTTGTCTGACTATCTACTATCCATTGTAGTTGCCTGTCATAGCTCCTGCCTCCTATATCCTCTTTATTTTTTTGAAGATTTACTTATTTATTCATAGAATGACTGGGGTATGGCCAGAGGTGCTAGTGGTGAGAGAATTCACAGAGACAGAGTGAGGAACAGAATAGGCAGATTGACTGAAAAACATTGTTGAGGGGAGCAGTGGGAAAGACAGGAGAGGTCTGCTGTGCTGTGTGGGTCACCTTCCTGGCTGGGGATTGAACTCAGCTTGCAGCAGTGATAGCACTGAGACTTTACCCCTAGGCCACTGGGGAGGCTGCTCCTAAATCCTTTTAATATGTTGTTTTACACGTGTAAGGAGATTGCCATACTCATTTCTGTTAGATTTAGTTAAGAATTGTCTTTAGTTGTGGGTAGCAGAGATCTTAAAAAGAAAGCTAGAAGTTTATTTTTCTCTCATGTTAAAAAAATGTCCAGCAATACAAAGAGTTGATGATTTTGTTTTTTAAATAGGTGCCCAAAAGTAGGATTACTGGGTCATATGGTATTTCCATTTTTGCTTTTTGAGGTAGGTCCAAATTGCTTTCTAAAATCCTACTATGGCAGGTAGGATGATTTCATCATCTGAGCTGTGTTCCAGACTCTTGATTTCTGTTCTGCTATCTTTCTCACTTGAGTTACATGCAAAAGCAGTGGGTCCAGTGGTCACAGGTGGCCACTGCAGCTCTAAATATCCATGCATATTCCAGGGGGAATGATAAACCTTGAGTTTTCCAAAAGCCTAACCCCCAAATTTCTCTTTGTCCCTTTTTTTTAAAGATTTATTTATAAAAGAACTGGGGTACAGTCATAGGCACAGGAGGGTGAGAGAGTTCACCAGAGACAGAGCAGGGAGCAGAACCGGCAGACAGACCGAAGTACACTGCTGAGGGGAGCAGCGAGCGGAGCATGAGAGTTCTGCCATGCCATGTGGGTGTCTCCCTAGCCAGCTGGGAATCGAACACGCGGTGCAGCGGCTGCAGACAGCTTCATAGTACAGCGCTCAACCCGCTGCACCACTGGGGAGGCCCAATTTCTCTTTGTTTCTTTGGCCAGAACTTTAACATGCAGTTACCCTTAATTTGCAAAAAAGGTTGGGAGATTTTTTTTGTTGTTGTTAAACACTGGAGATATTTTTTTTTTTCAATTTTCCCACCACTCTGCCTTATACCCATTTGATTCTTTCTCCCTCCCCCTTACCTATTATCATCAAAAACCTCACTTCATTTATGAATTTCTGCTAGTTTATAACTATGATGCTTGTCAGTTAATCTGCTATAATTCCTTATTTTATCATATATTTGAAAATATCCAATATTTTATCTTCAACTTTCTGACTAATTTTACTACGCAACTTCTGCAAGCTCTTCCCATTTTATCTTTTTTTTTTTTTTTTTTTTTTATGGATAGTATTCCATTGGGCGGATATACTATATCACTGGATGCTTAAGTTGCTTTTGTAAACAATGCTGTAATAAACATTGTGGGTCATACAATTTTTGAGAGTTGGTGGTTTTGTGTGGTTTTTTTTGTTTGTTTTGTTTCAAGATTTATTTATTTCTATACAAGAGCTGGGGTACAGGCCAGAGGTGTGGGAGGGTGAGAGGATTCACCAGATACAGAGCGGGGAACAGAACAGGCAGACTACAGAAATACACTGCTGAGGGGAGCATGGGGCGAGATGGGAGAGGTCTGCCACGCTATGTGGGATTCTCTCTGGCCTGCCAGGATCGAACCCGCGCTGCAGAGGCTGAGGACAGCTTCACAGCGCTGCGGTCAACCTGCTGCGCCACCGGGGAGGCCCGGTTCGTTTTGTGTTTTTTGCATAGTTGTCCAAAAGTAGGATTGCTGGGTCTTAGGGTATTTCCATTTTTAGCTTTTTGAGGTAGGCCCAGATTGCTTTCTAAAATGGCTGCACCAGCTTAATTCCCACCAACAATGTAGTAGGGTTTTGCATTTTCCACATTGCCTCCAGGACTTCTTGTTGGGGTGTCTTTTTTAATACATACCATTCTTATGGGTGTGTAAGGTCATCTCATTTTGGTATTGAAATGCATCTGCCTTATAGAAGTCATGTTTTATATTTTTCATATATCTGTTGTCCTTCTGGATATCATCTTTGAATAATGGTATGTTTAGATCTGCTTACTTAATAATTGGGTTGTTCATTCTTTTATTGTCAAATTAAGTATTTTGTGTGTCTTGTGTATGAACTTCTTGTAGGTTGGATAACGTGTGATTTTTCCTTTTCTGTAGGATGTTTTTTAAATTTACTTATATTTCCTTTAACTATGAAAAAGCTTTGTAACTTGAGCTATTTAATTTGAGGTAGCTCCAGTTGCTTATTTTTACTTTTATTCCCTCTGGAATAGGTGTCAAGTCTCCAAACACATCTCAATAACTGATGTTTTGAAATGCATCACTAATGTTTTATTCTAAGAATTTTATTATTGCAGGTATTGTCTCTAAGTCTTTAATCCATTTTTAGTTTATGTATGAAGTTAGTGTTTCAACATCACTATTTCACAGATATTCATTCAGTTTTCACAGCACCATTTGTTAAAGACACTCTCTCCATTATGTGTTTGCTGTTCCTTTATCGTAAATTAGATATTTATATATGTATGGGTTTATTTCTGGACTTTTGATTATCTTCAATTGATCAATGTCTTTTTTTATCCAGATAGTATATAATTTCATTGCTATTGCTTTATAGTGTAGTTTAAAAACAGTTAACATCATGTCTCCATTTTTCTCCTTTTCCCCAAGTTTGTTTTATTTAATGGTTTTATGCTTCCATGTGAATATTACCATTATTCTATTTACTAGAAGAATATCATTGGAATTTTAATGGGGATTATATAAATTGTACATAATACTTTCAGTAGAATAGTCATTTTGATTGTGCTTATTCTGTCCATGATCATGGAATATCTTTCAATGTCTTTATCTTCTTTTGTATCTTTCAGTAGAAACTTTAAGTTTTTGATCAACAATCTTTTAGCTCCTGAGTTAGGGTAATTCCTAGGACATATCTGATATTTTTGGATGTGATTGTGAATAAAATTATGTTCCAGATTTCTTTTTATTTTTACTCATCATTTATACATAAAAATGCAGCAGATTCGTATGTGTCATTGTTATATACTGTCACTTTGTTATATTAATTTACTGTTTCTAATAGTTTTTGTTGGATTCTTTAGAGTCTTCTCTATATAGTATGACATCTGAGAATAGTGACAATTTCACCTTTACTGACTTGATTTTATTTTATTTCCTGTTTTCACATGATTACTCAAGGTTATCAAATTTGTTAGTGTATATTTGTTCATAGTATTCCCTTATGATCCTTCGTGTTTCTATCCCTTGTGCAGTAATTTGTCCTCTTTTATTTCTAATTCTGTTTATTAATGTGTTTTCTTCTTAGTCCAATTGGAGGCTTGTTGATTTCATTCCCTGTAAGTATCTACTCTTATTTTTCAGAAAACTGGGGTTTTTTTAATTTCCACTTCCTTTAGATATACTCTAACATTTATTATTTCCTTCTGCTAACTTTAGGTCTTGTTTGTATCTTTTTTCAAGTTTCTTTAGGTGTAATATTAAATTGTTTATTTGGGATATTTCTTCTTAATTTAGACATGTATTACTATTTTCTTCCTAAAACCACCTTTTCGTTAGTTACAATGTACATTTTTGTTAGTTACATTGTACATTTTTAATATATCCTTTAACGTTAATTCATTAGCTATCATCAAAAAGGGTACTTATAAAATGTCAGTCTTTTTTTTGTTTATTTTTTAAATTTTATTTTTTATTATTGAGGTAACATTGGTCTATAACACTGTATAGGTTCACTCTTCTGATGTATGTTACCACACACTGCCCACTGCCAAAGCACCTATAGTCCTCTACTATAGTCCACTGGGCCCCCTGCTCCCTTTGTTCCCATCATAAGTAGATTTTCAACACTTTCTCATATATTTCTCATATATTAATTAACATTTCCTCTAAAAATATTGGAATAAGACAGGACTGGGAAAATCGTCCAGTACTTTATTTCTACAGACCCAGGGGCATACTTCTAAGACTCTCACAGGGAGACTGGCAACTCTGGGATCAGATTTGTACATAATGATCCCTTTTCTAAGGAATATCAGAAACGACTAGTAGATTTATATATATCATATCAAGAAATGATTAGTAGATTTACAGAATCTAACATTTTTTTATTTTATTTTGATATTCCCCATACAATTGCAACCCCCTTATTTTGGGATTAGGGTCAAAATAAGGGGGTTGCAATTGTATGGGGAATATAAAAATAAAATGTCAGTCTTTATAAGTTTATTGAGAGTTGACTTGTATCCCCCCAAAATGGTCTATTCTTGGAAATGTTCCATATGCATATGATAAAAATGTATATGTTGTTTGTTTTTTTCTGCTCTGTTCTGTAGATATCTATTGTTTGTTTGTTCTAGCTCCTCAAAAAAGGCTATTGTTTCCTTATGTATTCTAAACCGTATTCAACTGGCTTGTTTATAAGTGGAATATTAAAATCCTCTAGTAATTGTCTTGTTGTTAATATCTCTCTATAGTTCAATTAGTAATCACTTTATATATCTTAGTACTTCATCATTTGGTGTTTATATGTTTGTAAATGTTATTTCTTCCTATTGTATTAATTACTCAGTCATAATATAATTTCCATATCTTCATCATTACCTTTTTAATTAGAAATCTATTTATAATAATTATGTCTGTAGCCAAGTTGTGTTTTTTTTTTTTTAATTAACATGTGCTTCAATGATTGTCTTCAAGTCTTTAATTCTGTACTTGTCTTTGGTAGTGTGGTGAGTTTCCTGTAAACAGCAGAAGGCTGGACTTTATAATCTGTTCATCAACTCTGTCTTTTAATTGAGACATTCAAACCATTTATGATTATGGTGATTACCAAGACCTAATTGTTTATTGCCATTTTCTTTTTTTTGTTCTTTTTTATCTTTTTGTTATATTTTCCTTTATATTTTGGTTGGGTTTCATATCCATTGTTTTATGAGTTACTTCTATCGATTTTTGCTTGAGGGTTATATAAAAGTTTGTATGTCATTGTCTATATTGTTACACATTTTTAACAGTTTGAGCTCAAACTCATTCTGATAGACCATATTTTTAGTCTCCTCCCCACCTTATAGTTATTTGTTACTGCTAAGTGAGTTTTGTTTTATATTAGTCCTTTTGGTAATTCAAGTCTGGCTTGGGGGCTGTAAATATTTTTTGTTTTTTAAGCGTTTGCTTCCCTATGAAACTGCTTACCCCTCTTTCAGTCTTGAATGATAGTATGGCAGGACAAAGTATTTCATATGGGAAATCATAAGACTCTAATTTAGACAAAAACAAGATGAAGAATTACCTATGCCAAGAGGAATATATAAATGTCAGAGAGAAAATATCAGTAATTGTACTAAATTCCCTATGCACACAATTCACCCATTCTTCTCATTTTTACCAATAGGTAAATCTACATCTTTTTTTTTTTAACCTTTTTTTTTTAAGATTTATTTATTTATTTATACAAGCACTGGGAAAAAAGTGTGCGGGAGGGTGAGAAAATTCACCGAGCCAGAGCTGGGAGCAGAGCAGGCAGAAGAACCGAAGTACACTGCTGAGGGGAGAAGCGGGCTGCAGGAGAGTTCTGTGCGCCATGTGGGACCCTCCTCCGGTGGCCGGGGAGCAGCCGGGATCAAATCGGCGCTGCAGAGGCTGTGGGCAGCTTCGCAACCCAGCTCTCAACCGCTGCGCCACCGGGGAGGCCCAAATCTACATCTTTGTGGCCATGCATTTCACTGTTAAGTGAGCAGGTGATAGTTTGGGGAACATCTTGAGATGAAACTAGGTCTATTTCACCAAGCCACTCTGTGTCAGGAAGATCTTTGGAAGTTAACCAGTCAGGGGTGTGTGCTTTTTTCCTGGTATTAATAGTTCATGTCACTTAGGAGCCTGGAGTTGAGACAAATTTTACCAAATTGCAGTTAGCAGTATTTGCCAAGTTGAAATTACTGTATTTATAGTTCATACACTTCACTGAATTTCACTAATCTCAAAATTCAGGGAAAAATGAACTTGAAGTACTCATATAAAAACATGGGCTGTATTTTTAAATTGTTGATATATTCCTGGTTCAAATGGAAATATGAAATATGAAAATAATAAGCTTACTTATAAAAATATCTAGATACAGTGATGTTCTTTATTATTGCTAAGGACAATTTTGCTTGTTTCTAAGCTAATTTTTTATTTGATTATTCATTTTTTCTTCCAAAGTGTAATTCTAAACACCTATTTCCCCTTTATTTCACTATTTTTCTACTTTTATTTGTCTATTATTTAATGTTGATGTGTAATAGTTTCTGTGAGAAATATTTGTCAAAGCAAATACAAATATTTCCAATATACTTATTTACAGTGGTAGGTTGTTGAGAATATGGCAGTGCCCTGTGAGTCAAACTTTAATTTAGCTTTATAGTCAGGAACTGACATTCTGTATCAAGGTGGTACTGGATTGCATTTTTGTCTGTGTCAGAACCAGGGACAGGAGTTTTATACTAACAACTAACCATGGCCTTGAAGCTGATTTCCCCTCTACAGACTAATAGACTACTGTAAAAAAAGTAGAGATAAATTATGATTCTGAGCTCAACCACTTATACCCACTTACACGTGAACATGTGTATGGCACACTAAATAAAGTTCTTAAGGTGGGACCTTAAAAAACAGGACCAGCTTTCTAAACTGACTACTGTCTATGTTCAAGAAAAATGTTTTTTTTTTTAAATAAATTGTCAATTTAGTGTCTCTGAATGTTAAGTAAACTTAATGTTTATTAAGTAAATGTGTCATGAAGGAATGATTGACTAAATGTGAATTTCATTTTTTTTTAATTAAAGTGCACTAGGGATACAAAATTAAGTTCAATTTTCTCCAGTTATAGTTAGGGAAAACACTAAATTAATTTTAAAAATCACACTCACGTTGACTGGATCCTATGTACACTAACTTCAGCAGATTGTAAAGTCTTGTTTTTCTACTAACTCAAATTACTCCCCCTGTTCTCTTCCCTGGAGAGAATGGTACTAGGTTAAATATCTTGCCAAAACACAATGAATTGGAAAAATAGCAGTAGATTTTCCAGGCTCATTAACCTTGCATTTTGAACGGTATACCACCGTTCAAGAGATGATGGCTCAAACCATCCTCAGCCCTTTTCCTAGACCTTCTTCATGGTCTATATTTAGAATTCTGGTGTTGGTTCCAGAGAGAAAGAGGTGGAAACCCTTCAAAACATTTAAGTGGCTTTCAGAGTCTTTGGCATTCATTTGTGCACATTTCTTTTGTAGAATCCTGAATTCAATTCATGACTTAGTATTGAGTCATACCTTCAATATAAGAAGACTATTTTCTTCGAGGAACTACCCTCTCTCTCATATCTTTCATGGACTAGATTAAAATTAGATTATGTATTCCCTATGACTAGATTACTTTAGATTAAAAAAAAAAAAACAGTTTTACACTGTATTTATTCACAATGGATGCTGCCAGTATAGTAGTGCAAGTATTTTATTTTATTTTTAAAGATTTATTCATCTATGCATACAAGAGCTGGGGTACAGGCCAGAGATGCAGGGGATGAGAGGATCCACCAGAGAAAGAGTGGGGAGCAGCAGGCAAGACAGGAGAGTCTGCTGGGGATCGGACTTATGCTGCAGAGGCTGTAGATCACCTCACTGCGTGGTGCCCAACCTCCTGTGCCACCAGGGAGACCCAAGTAGAATATTTTAATTGATGACTTCTCCATGATATTCTGTCTCTTGAATTGTCTTGAACCTGATTGCCATCTGCAGATTCTGCTTCACCAATTCTCCCCTTTTTTTCACCACAGTAGTTTCTAAACACTTCTTTCCTAGGATTCCATTTTTTGCATTGTTCTTCTTACTTCATTATCTTCTTTCTCAATCATACTATCACTTGAGCTATCACATATTTCCTATGACTCCTACCTCTATTTTCCATCTCTCCTGATACCTAGATGTGTAAATCTGTCTACAGCATACTTTACATGTCTGCCCCACAGATACCTGTAAATCCATGCCTACATTGAATTTTTTCAGATTTTAGTCTAACCTTCTATTTATTCCATCCCTCTGGAATAATTTTGTTATGATCCCCATCGTGACCCAAACCAGGCTTCAGAAACCATACTAGACAAGTCTTTAATCTTATTCAAAATGCTCACTGAATTCAAATTACGCTGAATCTTAGCTAACTCCAGAATCCACCTACTTCTACCCACCTAAACTGATTCTGAGTTCTCCTCATAGGGACATTTCCAAAGGTTAGGGTATTAATCTCACCTATATTAACTCATTCCGGCCCTAATATAGGTAATCAGCAAAATTATCTTTCTAAAGTACAGATTGAATATTCAGTCTTTTCCTTAAAACTTGTGAATGAATTTTAAAGTCCTTAGCAAGGCATATAGAAAGGCCCTCTCTATTTCTGCAGCCTCTCATTTTAGAAAGACTTTCTGGGAAGGCTACTCTTTCTTCTTATGCACCCAAGATTTCAGCTAAATGAGAATTTCCTGGATCAGTTACCATAATTCAATGACTTTTTGGTTTTGTATATCTTCATCCTATTCCATTAAACTCCTTTCCTATGCAACTCTTTTACTCATCTTTAGGATCTCAGTCCAAACATCATATATCTCCTTGAACTTTCTGGAACTGAATCACCCATCCACATCTGCCTATCACTGCAGCATTACATTCACTCATTCATAACATTATTTTTCAAGAAGCTTTTATCAAGCATCTATAAGGTATTTGGCCATGTGATGGCTATTGGGGATTCAGAAATAAAATGATATCCCCAATCTCAATATATTCACAGAAAAGGACAAAATACACCTGTAAACATAATTCTATAGTTTCATGCACAATTTTGCAATATTATGCTGAGAATAGTGGTATGGAAAATGAAGATCATGGCTATACCAATTGGGATCAGTACAGCATAACAGAATTCATTCTATTATATAACAGAATTCATTACAATCAGGAAGTTTAATTTTAATCCAGGGCTTTTTTGCATGAGAGACCTGTAGGTGGTAAAGTAACAGAGATTAGCAGCAATGAGAAAGTACTATTGTCTCCAAGCTGGAGAGAAAGAGAAACTCTAATACTGGTCCCCGTTTGCTCCAGAACAGTTACAGCCATGGAGGAGATGCATTAGATGCCAAAGACTCTAAGATATGGAGAAGGGGGTTAAATGACATTTCCCCTCCATTTCTAGGCTGTGCTTCCTACTGTTGAAGTCAGTCAGAAGCCAGCGTATGTAAGAACCTTAGAAATGCAGGTTGGGGCCTTGCTTTTTTTTCATTTGCTGCATGGGATGTAAGGTCTACCTTGATGAGCTAATGTAATAATTGCTGATAATTCATATAAAGCAGGATACAGTGTACTGGGAAGACTTAATTTTGTCTGAACAATAGGTAATATCTATCAATTTGCAAATATTCAAATTTTAATGACTAGAGTTGCAAAAATAGATATTTTCCGTTTTGCCTCATTGCCTTTCTACTTTTCATACTTAGTAGAGCATCTTGAAAAAATCATATTCATAAGTATAATCAATTTATGTTTTCATGAATTTAGCAACATTTCTGGCTATATATACTAAGTTAAATGCTAGGGCTATGTGATGCATTCTTATTACATGATTAAGTCTATCTATTTAGATTTTGTGATGGGAGATCCCTTGCTTCTACCCTGTCCTCAGCCCTAAATTTTTAGTAGACTTTATCAGCAGCATTCATAAAACATAAGAAAAGTGTATGTCACTATGAATTCCCCTGTATCTTCTTTTCATGTATATGGCCAAGTTTCTCTGGCTTGGATACTTCAGGCTTATCTCAGAAGATGCTGACTGTTGAACAAGCATCAAAGACAAATATTCTGTGCCATTGGGCATGATATTCTCTGTACATTAAAGCAAGAGAAGAAAAACTTTGGAAATCAGCTCTTAGAGAGATAGGTAAATCAAATTGTCCTTTCTTTGTTTTGGATGGTACCTTTGACATACTTCTTTTATATGTAAACATCAGATACTTCATATTCTTGATTAAAAGACTCAATCTTGTAAAAGGTTTACATAGAACACAGGTATTTTCCTCTATAAATAAGAGGCAGTTTAGTTCATGTTCACAAAGTACCCAGCAATTGCAATTCTGAAAATTAATTTTAAGTGATCTTACTTTGGCATTAGTTGTTTTCTGTGACAACTTAAAAGAAAAATGTATGAAAATCTTTGGCCAGTATCATCGGTTTTTGCATATTAAGGAGTTGATAACAAAAATACTTCCATAGACTTCTTGGTTGTAGACAAACGCTTTACAGAAATAAAGAGAAGAGAACTTCTATCAAGTTAAATTGATCAGTCTTCACAGAGTTCCCAGAGTAGCACTACTCCATTCTTCCTGAGATGCTGAAGAGAGTAAAGAAATTTGTGTTTTTAAAAACTGCACTGACAGAAGTTGTCACCTTATCTTCAATAAGAAAAATGATAAATATTATACTATTATATATTATTACTGTTATTGTTATTCTATTGAAGTGTAATAGAAATATATAATATTATATGGGTTTCAGGTATACAGAATGACACCTGTTGTAAAATGTTGTAAAATTATCACAGTAAATCTAGTTAACATAGTTATGAATGTTATTCTTGTGAAAACAAGTAAGTTTAATAACTTTCAAAAATGCAATTCAGTATTCTACATATAGTTGTAATGCAGTGTATAGCATTTTCATGATTTACATATGGATTAATACTGGAAATTTTTGGCTTTTAACTACCTTCATTAATTTCACTTCCCACCCAACATTGCTGTTGACAGACATCAATCTGTTCTATGTACTTTTTTTTTTAAGATTCCACATATACATGAGAGCCTAATACTTTTCCTTCTCTGCCTAATGTTTTTGCTTAGAATAATGGTACATGCATGTTGTTACAGATGTTAAGATTTTATTCTTTTTTAAGGTAGAATAATGTTCCATTGAATATATTCAATAATACACACACACATATAGTTGTTTATATACATATGAGACTATGCACATATATACTTAAATACCATATCTTATTTATCCATCCATCCTTTGATGGGCATTTAGGTTGTTTCTTTATGTTGAATATTGCATATAACATTGTAATGATCATTGGTGTACATACATCTTTTCATTAGTGATTTTGTTTTCTGTGAATAAATATGCAGAAATGGATGTGCTAGGTCTACTTTTAATATTTTGAGCCACTGTCATGCTTTTTCCCATAGTGGTTACTTCAATTTATATTCTCGCCAACAATCTACATGGACTCCCTTTTCTCTACATCCTTCCAACATTAATTTTTGTCTTTTTGAATAGCTATTCTCAGAAGTGTGAGATGTCATCTCATTGCAGATTTGAGTTGAAGTTCCCTGACCATTAGTGAAGTGCATCATATTTTCACATGCCTCTTGGCCATCTGCATATTTTCTTTGAACAGTAAATCTATTCTGCTTTTTTCCTGAATTACTTTTGTGTTTTGTTTTGCTATTGAATTGTATTTGTTGTTATATATGTATATTTCCAATATGAACCCATTATTAGTTATATGATATGCAAATATAATGTCTCCCAATCACAAGTTGGCATTTTTTAAATTTTTTGAAGGTTTATTTATTTATGCATATAAGAGCTGGGGTACAGGCCAGAGGAATTGGGGGTGTGAGAGGTCTCACCAGAGACAGAATAGGGAACAGAACAGTCAGATTGACTGAAATACACTGCTGAAGGGAGCAGCAGACGAGTCAGGAGAGGTCTGCTGCACCATGTGGGTTGCTCCCTTGCTGCCCAGGGATCAAACTCATGCTGCAGAGGCTGCGGGCTGCTTCATAGTTTTCATCCCAACCACCTGTACCACCAAGGAGGTCACTAGGTTGGCTTTGTATGCATAAAATATTTCCTTTACTGCATAAAATATTTTGTTTGATATGGTCCCATGTATTGATTATTTTACTTTTGTTGCCTTTGCTTTGAATCAGATCCAAATACTCATTACCAAGACTGTAATCAAGTAATCTATCATCTATTTTTCTTCTAGGAAGCTTAGATTTCAGGTCTTATTTGTGTATGGTATAAAATAATAGTCCAAACTAATTATTTTTCATGTGCTCTCCAGTTTCCCCAGCAGCATTTCTTGAAAAGAAAAATCTTTTTTTCTGCTGTATATTATGGATTTTTTTTCCAAAATTAATTAACCAAATATGTTGGGCATATTTCTATACTCTGTTGAACTCTATTCATCTATGTGTCTGTTTTTATGACAATGTTTTACTATTTGATTATTATAGCTCTGTGATACCGTTGAAATGAAAAAGGGTGAAACCTCCCACTTTGTTATTCTTTCTAAAGAATGCTTTGACTAATCAAGGTCTTATGTTTCAATGCAACTTTTAGAGGTTTTTTTGGTTCTATTTTTGTGAAAAATATCATTGGACTTTTAATAAGGAAGGATTACTCTATCTGCAGATTGATTTGTATGAACATTTTAACAATATAAAATCTTCAAATTCATGCTCATGAATACATTTCCATTCAGTTGAATCTCCAAATTTTGTCATCAATATCTTAGTTTTTATTGTAGAATGCAAAATCTATTCACTCTTTTAAGTAAGCATTTAATACTTTAGATCAAAGATATGATGGAATAACTTTGTACAGTGTGTTGGAAGCTGTTTATCTTTCTTTTTCTTTTTTTTCTTTTGTGTTTTTCAGTAAATCATACTAATGAAGATACATCTAGCACTTGACCTAAAGTCTAGAGAAAAGAATGTAGAATTAAGTATTCAGGGACTTGATCAAGTTGATGGGATTATTGATTTATTCAAATACAAATGAACAGTAGCAAATACACTCTATTTTATCTCAGTAAATATTAGAATTTCCATTAAAATTAATCTCACTGGCATTACTAATTTTCCAAGTTAAACCCAGTCATTCCAACACCATATAATTTGTATCAACCTTTGAGGATGGTCATTCCTGGCCTTTTCACTGAAGTCTAGGAATTTTTTTCAGGTATACTTACCAAAGTGAGGAGAAATATACAAAAATGTACTACGACTCTCATCCTTTCTTTTTAGTACCCTTTTTCGAGATGTTTGAAAAATGTTGTGCAGTTATTTCACACACACCCCAAGTGAATCTTTTTTTTTTTTTAATTTTACATAGCTTCCCATCATGGTAATGAGTTAGATAGTTATAAAAAAACCCTGTTCTTCTTTTTCTCAAGGCTATTATTTAAAATTTCCAAAGGGGAGATATTTAATGATTATTTATTGAAGGAATGTTTCAGTATTACTTGGTTAATATACTCGAGGGTAACTAAAGAGAAATAAGCTCATTGGCTTTCATTGTATCACTGCCATCTCTGTTAAAAAAAATATACTTAACACTTTGGATTTTGGTAAAATTGAATGAACATTTTTTTTTTCACAAGTAGACTAGGTTGAATGATTAAGTAACTCTTTAAAAAAATTCACTCATTATAAAAGTAGAAGAGAATTGAATGTCTCAATTATGTGTTTGTGTATAAAGAGACTTTCACTTTGTGATCAGCCTTTTTCATATTTTTTTTCTATGAAGAAAACAAAGCAGATAATTTACCTAGTATGCATAATTATGTCGGTGAATTCCGCAGTATTGTTGCTATTCAGTGAGTACCCACAAGTGCCTTAAGTACTCAGTAGTAGACATTCAGCATCTTTTTTTTCTGAATTAATTAGTTTATATATTGATATCTGTTTAACTGCCCTAAGTCATTTTATATTTGCAATTATGAGTATAGATCATTCTGTAATTTAAGCAATCTGTCTCTACTTCAGGTGAAACTGATTTTTTTCAATGTTGAGTTTCTAAAACGCTGCTACTAGGTAACTAAGAATAGGGATTTAAAGAGCTGAATTGATAAAAATTACTTTAATTGGTAGTTTATAATGTCTTCTGTTTAAGGAACACACCACTGAATTAAGGTTTCACCTTGCACATATTCAGGAAAACTCTATAAGCATATACTTTTTGCTGGGGAATATTTAGTTGATTTTCATTTAGAAATTCATTTTATGCATTGTAGGGGACAAGGAAAAAGTTGTGTTATAACAATTTTAAACAGACATCTGTTAGTAAGGACATGTTTTGTTGGAATATGGAATTTGTAAACACTTTAACCTAGATCATTTGTGTTACTATTAAAATAATTCTGTTTTGAGGACTGAATAATTAGTTTATGGATGTATTACAGATGGAAATAAACAAATCTGTCTTAGTCTTGAGTTACATCCACTAAAAAAGTAGACAAAATAAAGTTTCATATTGCCCTCCACAAATTAGTTCAAAATAAATATTCTATAACAATAAATAAATTAAAACTATAAATTAATGTTACATGTCAGAGTTCAAGAATGTTTATTCTTAATGCTTGGACAACATTAATATTTAATATTTCTTGTTATCCCTAATTGTATTTCTTTCAAAATATAACATTGTTATTTTTATGAATAGGAATCTTATTCACCAATAATGGCGAAATTGATGATTGTGTATATAAGAAACAGTTTTGAGTCACTCCGCATCTTTACATGCATATATCATTTTTAGACACAAAACCTCTGTGTACCAATAACATCATAATATTCATACAAATGAGTAAACTGAGGAATAGAGAGGTTAAAAGTCTTTCAGGAAATCACAAGTTTACAGAAGTTGCACTTGCTGGAATTGGAGTTTGATTCCAGACTGGACTTGGAAATCTGTTTTCTGATTCACTGGTACCTTTTTTGATATCAGAACTAATTAAACGTGTGTCAGCCCAAAACTGATAAAAACAAATATAGTAGAGAGAGTAGAGAGTAATAGAGTAGGTGGTAAGAATTTCCTTCCGCTCTCCTTCCCCTCATCCCCCCTTTCTCCCCCCTCCCAATTTTCCCTCCATTTCCTCCTCCTAGTCCTTCCATCTCCTTTAATAATGGATGTGTTTGCCTCAATATATAATCATTTAAACATGTTTCTCAACTGGCTGATTTTACCACCCAAAGAAATTATATATAGTGCATTAGTGGTATGATTCCCCTCCCTCCCGTCACACACCTCTCTGTCTCTCTTATTTCTCCTCATGATTCTTCCTCCCTCCTCCTCCTAACTGTCCCATCTTCTATAATAATTGATTTGCCTCCACATAAAACGTAGACCTATGACTCTCAACTGGCTGATTTTACAGAGGACATTTTTACAGCACCTGGAGACATGTTTGATTGTTACATCTGGGGAGATGCAATTTAGCATCTAGGGAATCAAGATCTGATTTACTGCTAAATGTCCTCTAATCTATAGAACAATCCCTGAAAACAAGGAATTATCTGGTCCTAGATATCAATAGTGCATTTGAGACACTGGTTTAAACTAAGAAAACTTATAAAATCATCTCCAGAAAGACTATGTATCGGTCCATATTTTCATAGCAAACATTGTTTAACTTGAAAGAAAATACCTATTTTTGACAAAAAAAGTTTATATGTCTGATATTTCAGTGTCAATACAAGCCTACTTACTTAACTGTTATCCTGTTACTATTGTGTTTTCTAGTCCATATATCTTGGTCAAAAGGATCATTGCTTTATTAGTGACCTGCTCCAGAATACTGGGAAAAATTGCAAAGTACAATTGGGCTGAGATTTGGGAGATGAAGAAACCAATACCAATAGAATGAGAGATACAAACAGGTGTAACATTAGAGAGAAATTTTTTGGACAGCACCAAATGCCAAGTCCAGAACAAACAAACTACAAAAGTTTTCTCATAACATAAAATATTCAAATAAATTTGTGTTCTTGAAAAACTATTCACATTAGCGTGCAGCTTCTCAAATGCCATTTTCAGTAGTGATCACATAATTGAAATTACATGCTGGAAAATGTCAAAAATGTTCTATGAAATGGCAGATTTCATTTCATAATCAAGCAAAAATGCAGGATTTATAGAGCAGCTTAGTTGTAATACATTATTGGTTATCTTTCCATCTGGAGAAAAAAAAGAACATCTTGTCAAGTAATATATTACTTGATTAAGAAAAAAGAGATAATCATTGTTAAAATTAAAGTTCACATAGTTTTGTTAATTACCATGTAACTATTACCTGTGATATGTCATTTAAAGTCACAAATCTTGATTAACAAAGGTTTTTCTGAAGGAATAATCTTAAAAGAGAACTTTAGAGTCTTATTGGTAAATTTTATAGCTTTTGATATTCAGAGAAGCTTAAGAAGCTTCTTAAATATATGAGGATTAAACTTGTCAAAAACATGTATATTAAGCATACAGAATTTTCAGAAAATAGTATTGTATTCTTACATTTTTCACATACATTTTCAAATATATTGTGCAATATAAAAAGAAATCATTTGAAAAAATTAAGGTATATGAATAAAACTCATTTCATTTTGTCATAGGTATAATTTTCTATGTGATATATTTATGAAATATGGAATTTCCCACATGCTTTATCAAAAACATGTGTTATATAGCATTACAATCAGCTATTTATTCTCTTTTTTGTAAAATGTACTATTTGGAAATAAGAAATAAATAGTATTTCCAGTCCTTTTTGAAAGTTATTGTTAGAAATAGTAAAATAATAGAGGATTTTTGCAACACCTTTCTCCAAAGATTTTCAAAATTTGAGTAGTCTCCAATGTACCTGCAGTGATGACATGCTCTTCTGACACTGTATCATTTTTACTTATGCTGAAATAAAACTTATGGATTAGATGACATACAAAGTAATTGGAAGTCTTGATTAACCAGAACTGGATGCTCTGAAAAATTGATTTTTCTGGTTTACGTACTGTTACCTGAAAATGTCTCTTTTGTTTCAACTTGCATTATTGAAAATCTTTCTAGACAGTAATATTGAATATCCCTGTCTTCATAATTAGACAACATTGCTAAAAGTGGCTTTCCCTTGTCAACTGATTTCTCGAAGTAGCCCATGTTAATTGTTCTGTACATCAGTTCCTATTATAGAATATGCTGGTGTATAATGCGTGAAGCCTGGCGATGATGAGGCATTAGATTACTTTTTAAACCCAAAATTGCTGAAGCAAGCTTTTTAAAACTCCTTTGTCTCGTTCTTTTAAATTATAAAACAGGAATATTTTTAGTAAACTTAGGACTCCGATTAGTCTCCTGGTATTTAAAGTTTGTACTTGTAAGTTGCATGAGGTTCTGGATGAATCAGATGGAAAGCCAATAATGACAAACAGGTGTTCCTATAACTCATCATGGTATCATTTTTAGCCAGATGATTTTCTTGTTGTGAATGACTGTTAACCATACACAGTTTAATAATCTCTCTGGTAGTTCCCCCCACCTTCCCAAATTTTCATGACCAAAAGAATCTTTTTTTTTTTAAGATTTATTTATTTATTTATGCAAGCACTGGGTACAGTCAGAAGAGTGGGAAGGTGAGAGAATTCACCAGAGCCAGAGCCTGGAACAGAACAGGTAGACTGACGAAGCACTCTGCTGAGGGCAGCAGCAGGCATGGCAGGAGAGGTATGTTGCACCATGTGGGACCCTCGCTGGCGGCCAGGGATCGAACCAGTGCTGCAGAGGCTGCGGGCAGATTCGTAGCCCAGTGCTCAACCGCTGAGCCACTAGGGAGGCCCCAAAATAATCTTTTGATATAGCCAAATGAAAAGGGGAACAAGTGAGAGGACAAAAATGCTGCTTTTGAAAACCACTGCTGTAACCTGTTAAAATTAAACCTAAGTTTTCTCAAAGTCAGGAGGTGTAGGTATGTAATACATTATTTAAATGCCTCTTACTGTTAGATGTCTGTGATGAATGGAAATGGGAAAACACAATAATCTAGATGGAGATTCAGTTCAGGCATGTAAAGTGTACACAGGGCAACTCAATGTGGCAGTGAAAGTCATTGCTCGGGCTGACTGGGCTGCCTGCCGCACGCCCCGCAACACTGCACTCTGTCTGACTTTCACTGTAAGTGGTTCTTCAGGTGTTTGCTGGGCAAAGAAGCTTGTGGGGAGAGGGTGGATTTCAGTGCTAGAGTGTCAGGGGCCCCAGAAGAGTGCGAGACATGAGGTATTGAAAAAAGGCAAAGCCAGTTTTCTTTAGTAAGGAGAAATCATTTCTTTAAGGACCCTAAAGTGAGAGGATATGTATCCCGCTTTTGACTTTCTGTGGCCTTCTGGAGTCATCAATCTGGCATTGCCCCTTATAAAATGGGAAGGAAGATTTCCATGCTGTTGGGAAGTGTTTCAGGGACAAATAATATGTCATGAAAACTAATTTCCCATGTACTCTCCAAACCAAGGACTATGGAAGTTCTTGCTACGGTTAGCTTGCTGTTATCTAGAAAAAGGGATAACTAATATGGGTTTGCATTGAAAAGTCAAGTCCACGCTTTAGTCTATTTTTAGTATTATTTTCTCTCTTTTGTTTCAAAAGCATTGTCTCTCTGACCTATGAGATTTTATGTCTGAAATCCAACCTGATGACTGCAAATATTTCTAACCTTCCTGTCACATAGGGATACAAACTTGGCCTCTGTTGTTGGGAAACTGAGGTCTGAACAAGTTGATCTTATACCATAAATTAAGTAGAAATTTATTATAGATGGTAGCTTTAGAACTTGAATGAGATAAAGACATTTAGAAAAGATAACTGGACCATTTTTTAAAATGATTTATTTATGCATGCAATAACTGGGGTACAGGCCAGAGGTATGGGGGGGTGAGAGGATTCACCAGAGACATAGTGGAGAATAGAACAGATAGATTGACTGAAATACTCTGCTGAGGGTTGTAGTGAGCAAGTCCTCTCCTGAGGTCTGCCATGCCATGTGGGTAGCTCCCTGACCGGGGATCGAACTTGTGCTACAGTAGCTGCGGACAGCTTCATATGTTGCATCTTGACACCTTGTGCCACCAGGGAGACCCAGCTGGGCCATTTAAATGTCAAAAGCAGTTTAAAGGGCATATGAGCGATCTAAGATAATATCCTGATAATTTTCTCCCATATTTCTAACTAACTGAAGCTTTAGATTATTTAATTCATTGTTTAATAACAGCAGACATTTCCACAGAATATTTTTTAGACATTTTTTTCTCAATATATTCTGAACTGAAACAAAAGATTAAAGTGGTACATATACACCATGGAATATTACTCAGCAATCAAAAAAGATTTGCAGCAACATGGATAGAGCTGGAAGGGATCAGCCTCAGTGAAATAAGCCAGAAAGAAAAATAAAAATACCAGATGGTCTCACTCATAGCAGGAATTTAGAAAACCTAAATAAGGGGCCAGGAAAAAGACAAATTATAATAAGGTAAAAATCAAAATCAACAAGCAACTATAAACCAGAGACACACTATATGGGGGAGGGAAGGGAGTAGGATCAAAACAAGGGGGTTGGCAATTGTATGGGAACTATAACCAAGGTGAAAATACATACATTGTACAAAAAATGAACAACAATGTAAAAATATATATGAAATTTAAAAAATTAAAAAATGTTAAAGTAATTAAAACTGTGAAAAAAGTGTTATTAAGATTTTACTCAGACTTCCCTTTTGAAGAAAAAGTAATACCTTAATATATGGATATATGTTTGATATTCACTACTGCAGATCAAGAATTTGATTATTCATTCTTTGATTTTTTTACAAAAGACTGAACATACAAAATAAATTTAACTGATGATTCCTTACAATGATTAACTCTACCTACATTGTGATCTGAGTTTTAGCAACAAATTTTATATATTTTTATGTCTTATAACATTAATTTTGATTTAAGAGTGATCTAGTTAACTGTACTAAAAAACTACAAATATACAGAGCAGTACTTGTGGTTTTGTGCTATTAAATGCAATTCTATTATAAAATCATTGGAACTGAATTGAGAATTCAGAAATAAGTCCATGCCTATGTGGACAGTTTATCAATGACACATGATCCATGAATATAAACTGAACAATGGAAGCCCTTTCAGTAAGCAGTCCTGGGGAAACTGGACAGGTACATGAAAATAAATTAAACTAGATCACTATCTCACACCATACCCCAAAATCAATTCAAAATGGATTAAAGACTTGAGGCCATAGAATTCATTGAAGAAATCATTTCCCAGCATAAGCTTCAGAGATGTATTTGTAGGTTTGTCTCTAACAGCAAGGTATAGAAAGTATAAACAACTGGTACTACATCAAACTAAAATCTTCTGCACAGCAAAATAAACCCTAACTAACAAAAGATACTTTACTGAATGGAAGAAAATATTTGCAAAGCATATATTAGACAGAGGATCTAATACATGCAACTCAACAAAAAGAAAACAAATAATAGAAAATATGGGCAGAAGAGCAAACTAAGTACTTCTTCAAAGAGGATATACAAATGGCTTGTAGGTACATTAAAAAAAAAAAAAAAGATCATCATTACCTATAGTCAGGGAAATGCAAATCAAGACCACCATAAGATACCACCTCACAGCTCTGAGAACTGCCCATTACCAAAATTCCACAAGCAACAAGCACTGGTGAAGGTATGGAGGCAGAAGAACCTTTTTACATTGCTGGTGGGAATATAGGTTGGTCGAGATTAAATGGAGAACAGTATGGCTCTTAAAATATTAAAAGTAGGTCTTCCATTTGGCCCATTGATTCCACTCCTAAGTATCTACGTGAAGAATACAAAAACACTAATTTGAAAGGAAACTTGTATTCCCACATTTGTTCCAACGCTATTTACAATAGGTAAGGTAACAACCTAAATGACCCCGAACAGATTAATACAGTGCATTAAGACGATGCATTATGGGGGCCTCTCTGGTGATGCAAAGGGTTGAGCAAAGCCCTGTGAAGCTGTCTGCAGCCTCTGCAGTGCAGTTTCGATTCCTGGCCTTCCAGTGAGATCCCCACATATGTGGCAGACCTCTCCTGTCTCGCCCTCTGGCCTGTACCCCAGAGCTTGTATAAATAAATAAATCTTAAAAAAAAACAGGATAACTCTGAATATCATTACTTCCCTTTTAAAAAAATATGCAGTATATATGCACAATGGGATATTAACAATCAAACGTCATAAATTCATGTAATTTGTGACAATATGGATGGGACTGTGTTTTTATTGTGGTAATGTTGGTTTACACTGCTATTGCTATTTGGGAAGTGTAGGATCCCCCGCTTCAAGTATAATTATCACAGCATCCCCACCACCAAGTCACCCATAGTCCCCCACCGTAGACCACTGTACTCTCTCTCCATTTTGTTCTATTCCTTCCCCTTACCACACCCCCTCTGTATGCCTCAATTCTGCAGTCACCTTTCAAAGTTTAAGTTTGTCTTTATCTGAACCTGTTTTTGATTTCTCTTTATTCTACATGTGATACCATTTAATAGTTATTTTTCTACTTCTGACTTATTTCACTTAACATAATCCCTTCCAGCAATATGAAGTTTTCGGCAACCACTCTAGCTCGAGTTTGATCCCAGCCAGGGAGCTAACCCATATGGCACAGCAGACCTCTCCTGTCTCCCTGCTGCTCCCCTCAGCATTGCATTTCAGTAGATCCATCTATTCTGCTCCCCACTCTGTCTCTGTGAATCCTCTCACTCCACCCACACTTCTGGCCTACACCCCAGTTCTTGTATGCATAAATAAAATTAATCTTTAAAACAATTGATGGAAAACACAAAAAAAATTCAATTAAAGTTTATGTGAAAGCACATATTCTTTTCAAATTTAGTATTTCTTTATGTGGTATTGAATATAATACTTCACAGACAAAAATATAGAAAAGCTAAGGTAAGAAGAAATCCACTTTATTTCCTTAATGTACAACAATTAGAAATTATCACATTTTAAAAGTAGATCGATATATTGTTTAGGTTGGCTTTTCATTTTGTAGAATTTTTTAAAAAATAAATATTTCAAACTGTAAATGTCATGCTTATTATTCTAAATATACTTCCCTATTTTGTTCATACAACTCTAAATACTATACTTAAATGCTGTTTAACACAAATTCAGGAATACCTTTGTTAAATCTTGTCTCTTATCCTAAAATATGGTCTCTCTAAGACATGAAATACACGTCCAAATGTTTTACTCTTTGTTTGTGTAACTAAATATTTAGCTCCCAATATTAATACTTTCTAAGCCCAAATGTATTTCCTATTCCTCTCATTTTGCTGTATCTTTTTGTCAGCTCAGCCTGATTCATTGATTTTCATCCTTGTGCTCTCCTGACTTCTCACAGTGATGTATCTACTTCTTTTGGTTCTCAGCTGAGAGTTGATCTTGTCTCTTATTTCTGAGGTTTCTGTGTTCCTGAATGAACCCTGAACCCTGAATTCATATTCTGTATGAAATGCTCAAACTTTCCCCTACATAATACATCTCACCTACTCCATTTTCATCTGTTCCTCCTTGGCCCATATCTATCCTCTAAGAATATGCCCACTGAAAGGTTGAAGGAAATAGAAAGGCAAGAAGGTTCTTCTCACAACAGGCGGGTATGTCTGTTGTTAAAAAAGAATATTTGTTAACTCTGGATCTGTACAGGATATGATACCAGTTAGACTTATTTGGCCATTCATTCATTCATGTATACTTAACACATGATGTGTCATTGCTTTGCTCCAAATATATATGCATACCACATAGACATAATTGTAAACAGAACACACACACACACACACACACACACACACCCCATTTGCTGTAGTAAAGCAGATACCCAGAAGATATATGAACCTATAAATGCAGGGACTCCATGGTTGATTTAAGTGTTAACTATCTTGATCTATTTAAATCCTATGTAGTGTTCACCATGTACAGAAAAGATGTTGCCTATGTCAAGATTAAAATTCTACACTTGAATGTTAATTTAGAAATATATGCATGCTGTAGCATATAGTTCAATTTAAATGCTTCACTCCTGAATGTTATGCAATCAATGTGCCCCTGCCACCCAGAATCCCCATGGTGAGAAAAATTTTATGCATGACTACTAAAAGACAGAAAATATAATATGCAAATAATTAGTTCTATTTCAAATGCAAACTCATTAAGTATATTTAATGTAAAGTCTAAATAGTCAATCATCCTGGTGTTAGCTCTAGCAGTTTGCATATAAAATTGATAAAGGGATTGTTTAGGATTTATATTGTGCTTGGCATGGGGTAGATTCTCCAACTCTCTTCTGTGTGGATAGTTTATAACTAACCCAACATCATACATTGGCTTAAGTTGCTGAAAAGACAATGCTAATTTTGTTTCTCATGACCATTCTCTCAATGTCAGTGTAGTCTGAAAAAATATTGTAATCCTAATAGTTTCTCTAGATAAGGTTTTTTTTTTTTAAATAAACTTGTGTTGTTGATAGATCTTTATGTTTGAAAATCTGTTGACAGTGACTGAAATGATTCAGAAGAAAGAATAGAAGTATGATTAAATGAATACACTCTGGTGACCAAAGAGCAATTTCAAAATAATTCAAGTTCTTTCCATATTGTTCTACTATACCATGAGGGTGATTTTTAAATCAGAGAAAACTTTTAATACCCTTTCTCCCATTCAAGCAAGTAATATCTCACTAATCTCTGGCTCCATTCTAGTAAGCTTTTTTGTTTGTTTGTTTTCACTGTGGTCTTCTCTCACCCCATTTTAAAATGGGTATGTCAGCTTTACAAAACTCCTCCCAAACCCCCTTCTTTGTAGCTACTATTTCTTTGTCCATAGCCCAGCAATTCTTCCTTATTCTTAAATAAAAACACACTTCGAGAAATCCTTTTGCAAGCCTTCTTTGGTGGAAAGAGGTATATGGGGTGGGGAAGGAAAATGGGAATATTTATTCATATATTAATAATTTGTTTCTATTGTCATATTTATATCAGTGAGCTTTGATTTATGGTAATTTACTGCTCTTATGCTTAGCTGGGGAGAAAGGTTTAAATAGCTTGGGTGTGCTTTAGAGATAGAGTATTAGTTTATTTAGACTCAGTGAAATGGGGGTCACTGATGCATCCATTTCCATTAATGGGACTTAGCAACTGCTGCATATATCTCATAATTAGATTTACAGAAGTGCCAAGATGAGAAACCCAGTGATGCAGCACAATATATTTTCCTCATCCAAAAGGTGCTTTTCATTGTCTGAAGAGACAGATGCCATGTTCTGATAAGAATTATGTGTGTATCTTTAGTTACTAATGTAAATTATTCAATATGAAAACCTGCCAATAGAAATGGTTTATTTTGCTATTTATAAGCCCAAGTTCTTTATTAGAAAAGCTAAAACATTTATCTGCAAAAATCTAATTAAAATCTTGCCCCATATAGTAAAATGTTTATTACTAATTTTCAAGGTAGGTTTTGAATTCAAGAAAATAATAAAAACACAGTAGATTATGTGGAAAAAAATACACCTAGGTAAGGAAGGATTTCTGGATGGATCTTGGCAGAATCTCTCCCTAGAAAAATATAAATTTAACTAAAGAAAAGTATTTTTAAATATTCACTTATTAGAAGTCTATACATTTTCCTTACATTACTAAGTAAACGAAGAAATACTCATTTAGAAAAATCTATTAAATCTCTGAAAGAACAGTAAAAGGCTGTGGCATTTGGGCCATGATCCACTTTCAATATCATCTTCACATCATTGACAGTATTGTTAATCTAAACATTTAAAGGGTATCAAAAATAAAAAGTGTCCTCATTTGGTATCAAACAATTACAACTTGGGGTACAGGGATTTAGGCAAAACCTAAAATATGCCCCAGGAGGGATAAATGTCAGAAGGAGGTTATGGGAATAAAAGAGGAAAATGAGGTGTAAGTGGTTAAAGATTTAGTTAATGTTAACAGGCTTAAACAATTTTTGACTGTAAATAATTGGATCTTGATTTGTCATTTGTCCATAATCATTTAGTCCCCGTGATGAGGACATCCCTTATACTGATTTCCGAAAATTCGTTTTTGAAATAGTTCCCATTTTTGCCATTAGAAGAGTCTGGCACAATTCAAGTAAGCTTTTTTGTTTGTTTGTTTTTACTGTGGTCTTCTCTCACCCCAATTTAAAATGGGTATGTCAGCTTTTCAAACTATATTGTTGACATGAACAACAAGAATGTTGGTGCTCCTTCTCTTGCAGCTTCCACTCTAGTTCCATAGTTTTACTGTGGAGAGGGAGGCTATCAGTATGGCTCATCCCATTCTAGCCCACTTCTCAGAGCCACTATTCCAGGCAGATATGACCAAGAGGATTAATTCTTTCCTTCTCCTTCCCCCACTTATGACACAGAAGCTCCACTCCAGGCACAGTGGGCCAAGAATATTAGAACCTGACATAACTCCACCAGTTTATTCAAGAGGTGGAATTTCCATATGGAGAGGTAAGCCAAGAAGATCAAGGTATGACCAGCTTGTCCTCCATATACTGGTGGAGTGAGGGTGACAGTTGGTAGTGAAGTACCACCCCTAGCACCAGTGAAGTGGTGTGGGGGCATCTGCTTAAGGACAAAGATCAAAGGATGAGGAGGTCTGCATCTCTACTGAAGAAGCCTGGCTTTATTTGGAACAACAGTCAGCTCAGGGATTGGGATGGTTGTACATTTGTAGGAGGCTGCCTTCAGGAGCAATCACAAGTAGATTCAGAAACATTTTCGAAGCCCCTACTGACCCATTGATATTGGGTGAATGTATTGTAAAGAGTCAAATTGAAGTTATCGTTCATAATAATTTAATCAGAAAGATATAAAATTGTAAACTACTTTATAACACATGTGGGAGCAAGAGACTGCCTTGACATTTATCTAATGAAAAACAAAAACATATGAAATAATAGTGGGATTATCATTCTAACATTTGAAAAGCAATTCATTATACATACAAACACAAACATGCACAATATAATTATATAACATAATTATATACATATTAAATATTTATGCATACAAGAACTGGGGTACAGGCCAGAGATATGGGGGGTGAGAGGATTCACCAGAGACAGAGTAGGGAGCAGAACAGGCAGATCTACTACAATACACTGCTGAGGGGAGCAGCGGCTGAGACAGGAGAGGTCTGCTGCACCATGTGGATCACCTCCCTGGCCGGAAATCTAACACTGCTGTAGTGGCCACTGACAGTTTCACAGTGTTGACATTTAACCCCTTAAACCCTCAGGGAGGCCCTACACACACACACACACACGCACATTTATTTATTAAGGTAACATTGGCTTGTATGCTATATGATTCTGAATATTACACCCACCATCAAGACACTCACAGTCTCCCCACATAATTCAATGTACCTCTCGCACATCTCCATATTTCTAAAATTTGTTTTTGACTTTGGCTTTTCTTATTCTTTGGTTTCTCTATATTCCACATATAAGTGACACCATCTGGTATTTGTCTTTCATCTTCTGACTTACTTTGCTTAACATACTCCCTTCTGGTTTCACTAATGTTGCTGCAAATGGCATGTTTGCATTTTTTAATTGCTGAATAGTATTCCGTGTGTGTGTGTGTGTGTGTGTGTGTGTGTGTATGCATTCTGTATCTTCTTGATTCACTCAGCTTTTTTTGGGCACTTGGGTAGTTTCTATATCTTGACTACTATGAATAGTGCTGAAATGAACATGGGAGTTCGAATTTCCTTTGAACTAGCATTTGAGAGAGTGTGTGTGTGTGTGTGTGTGTGTGTGAGAGAGAGAGAGAGAGAGAGAGAGATTTGGTTAGATACCTGGATGCGCAATCTCTGGTTCATGTAACAGATCTACTTTTTATCACTTGTGAAATGTCCATATTATTTTTTTTAAGATTTATTTATTTATGCATACAAGAGCTGGGGTAAAGGCCAGAGATGTGAGGGGTGAGAGGATCGACAGAGACAGAGTAGGGAATAGAATAGGCAGACTGACTGAAATACACTGCTGAGGGGAGCAGCGGGCGAGACAGGAGAGTTCTGCCTCGCCACTTGTGTTTCTCTCTGGCCGGCTGGGAATGGAACTCATGCTGCAGAGGCTGTGGATTTCTTTATAGCACCGGGCTTAACCACTTGCACCACCAGGGAAGCCCCCTATATTGTTTTTTATAAGGGGAAAACTAATGTACATTCTCACCAAGAGTGTAAGAGCGTTCCTTTTTCTCCAAATCCCAGACTCTGCTTTTTGTTTTTGACTTTTTTGATACAGAATATTCTCACAGGAATGAGGTAGTATTTCATTATGGTTTTGATGAGCATTTTCTTGACAATAAGAGATGATGAACTTTTTTTTATGTGCCTATTGGCCATCTGTATGTCTTCTTTTGAGAACTGCCTATTCAGCTCTTCTACACATTTTTTTCTGTTGGGTTATTTTCACTTTGTTACATTGTATGAGTTTGTTATAGATCTTGGATACCAGGCCCTTGTCAGTTGAATGATGTGCAAATATTTTCTCCCATTCAATAGGGTTTTCTTTTTACTATATTTGCTTTTGCTGTGCTCAAGTTTTTAGTTTTATGTTGTCCTATTTATAGTCTCTTGTTTTTGTTGCCATTGGAGATGAAGCCACCAAGACATCACTGAAATCAATGCTGTTGAGCTTTTTACCTCTTTCTTTCAATTCATTTCATGGTTTTAGGTCTTATATTGAAATATTTAAGCCATGTTGAGATAAGTTTAGTGTAACTTATTGAGATAATCTAGTTTCATTATTTTGTATGTGATTGTCCAGTTTCCCCAACATTTGTTGAAGAGGTTTTCTTCAGTCTCTTACTCTCAGTACTGTCAGTTCCTTTGTTTTAAATTAATTGTTCATACATACATGCCCCCCTCCCACAACCCACCCTAAGTTTTCAGTTCTATTTCTTTGGCCTGTGTGTCTGTTTCTTTTTCTATACTATACTGTTTTGATAATTATGACCTTGCAGTATAGTTTGAAGTTCAGTACTATACTGTTTTGATAATTATAACCTCACAGTATAGTTTGAAGTTTGGACATGTGATACCACCATTTTTCTTTTTCTTTTTTCTTTTTTTTATTTGTGAGTCTTGCCTTGCCTGTTCAAGGTCTGTTGTAGTTCCATATGGATTTCATTGATGTTTGCCCTACTTTTTTGCAGACTGTTATTGGAATTTTGAAAGGAATGCAGTGAATCGCTATATCTTTTTGGCTAAGAATGTCATTATAACAATACAATTTTTACAATCTGTGAGCAGGGAAGATCTTTCTATTTTTGTTGTGTCTTCTGTTTCTTTTAATAATGTCTTATATTTCTCATTGTAAAGGATATCCAACTCCTTTTTTAAAGTTTAATGGTATGTATTTAATTATTTTAATACAATTGTAAATGAGATACATTTTCTTGATTTCTTTCATTTGAATACATGTTTTCTATATAGGAAGAGACTGTTTTTTTTAAAGATTTATTTTTTTTATTTATACAAGAATTGGGGTACAGGCCAGAAGTACAGGAGGGGGATAGAATTTACCAGAGACAGAACAGGGAGCAGAACAGGCAGACTGACCTTAGTACACTGCTAAGGGGAGCAGCAGGTGAGACAGAAGCCTGCCACACCATGTGGGTATCTACCTGGCTGGCTGGGATCAAACTGGCGCTGCTGAGGCTGTGGGCAGCTTCACAGTGCTGCACTCAACCCTCTGCGCCACTGAGGAGACACCAGACTGTTTTTTTTTTTTTTTTTAATTGACTTTGTTACCTGCCGCTTTGCTGTACCTATTTATGCTTCTTTTTTTTTTTTTAAAGATTTATTTATTTATGCATATAGCAACTGGTATACAGGTGATGGTAGGGTTGGGGGGAATGAGAGGATTCTCCAGAGACAGAGTGGGAAGCAAAACAGGCAAATTGACTGAAATGCATTGCTGAGGGGAGCAGCAGACCAGACAGGAAAGGTCTTCTGCGCCATGTGGGTCACCTCCCTGGCGAGGTATTGAACTTGTGCTGCAGTAGTTATGGATAGCTTCATTGTGTTGATTTAACCCCTTGCACCCCCAGGGAGTCCCTGTACCTATTTGTGTTTCAATTAGTTTTTTAGTGACATTTTGAAGAGGTTTTCTGTGGATATTACCATGTCATCTATAGATAATGATAGTTTTCTTTTTTCTCACTCTGGATTACTTTTACATCTTGCTTAATTGCTCTAGCTATGACTTCTAATACTACACTCATTATTAGAGGGAAAATGGACATCCTTGCCTTATGCAAGATTTTAGGTGGGGAATTTTCAGTTTCTTACCATTGAGTATGATGTTGGCTATGAATTTGTGATATGTGGTCTTAAATAGGTTGTTATAAGTTCCATCTATCCTCAATTTGTCATGAATTTTCATCATAAATGGATGTTGAATGTTATCAAATACTTTCTCTGCACCTATTGATATGCTAATATTATTTTTATATTTTCTTTTTTGCTGTGGTCAAAAAAGAGCAATGCATTTTTGAAACAGAATGTATTAGTAGTGGTATTTTTAGAATAATAGCATCCTGAGAGTTTCTTGTTTTTGTTTATTTGTTGGGGAGAGCTTCACTGCTTTAAAAGTTCTCTAAAACATATATCGTTACTAAGAATGAAAATTGCACTCAAATTTCAAATATTTAAAATAAAAAACACTGAATATTTTATTTTTATTCACATGATGAATTCCTTGAGTACTTTTTTCTACCATAAGTACAATAATAAAACATTTTACAGGGTCTCCCCGCTGGCGCAGTGTGGTGAGCACAGCGCTGTGAAGCTTTCTGCAGCCTCTGCAGCACTGATTCGATTTCTGGCTGGCCAGGGAGATTCCCACATGGCAGGGCAGACCTCTCCCGCCTTGTATGCTGCTCCTCTCAGCAGTGTACTTCGGTCCTTCTGCCTGTTCTGCTCCCTGTTCTATGTCTGGTGAATCCTTTCACCCTCCCGCACCTCTGGCCTGTACCCCAGTACTTGTATAAATAAATAAAATCTTAAAAAAAAATTACAGTTAGTATATTGGATGGAATACTCTAAAGATAGCAATAATTATTTTTTGATGCTTTAGCCATTTATTCCAAAATAAAGAAAATTTTGAAAATGGTAATAATTTTTGGCCTTAACTAATTATGGAATCTAATAATAAAATAAAATATTAGAAAGTTTTTTTTTATAAGCCAGGTTATTAAGCTTTCTTTATATCCTCACTGTTTCTGTATCTCTTTGCGGATCCAAACCTGAAAAAATAATTAACACCTAAATATATACATCGAAAAACTTTGCCATGGAAATACTTGACCCTCTAAATGAAATGTGCAGGTGATGACTGAAAGGAAAAGTAGCAAGCAAAATCTGTTTCCAATCTCTCCTCCTTATCCTCCAGTTGTTGTTTCTAAACTGAGAATTTTTATCAAACACTTAGCTACATCTCTTCTTTTTTTGCTGCTAGGAACCTTTGCTGGTATATTTTTATGATATTAGAATAAAGATATAGACCTAAATAGGGACTATCTAATTTCATACACTTTAAAATACTCAGATTGAATGCCATTTTTCTAAAATCTATATTCCAACTATAAGTAATTTTCATGCTTATTTTATTTCAAACACCAGCAACGCAATTTCTTATTCCTATGAATTTCAAAGTAAATTGGGTTTGCTGAAACCTACTTCAAGGACTAATGACACAGGATTGTATACTGAGTAAATTACTGAGAAATTCATCTAGTGTTTCAATATGACTTATCACATAAAGTCATGACATACTTGACTTTATACTGAAAGCTAACTTATAGAATAGTTATAATAAGGTTTATGGTCAGAGCACAGTGTTAATGAGATTAATGTGTCAAATTGAAGAACTGAAAAAGACATTATAATGTAACACAAAAAAAAATCACAGATAGTGTAATATATAAAACTCATCGTAATTTTTCATTTTATTTGTTCAGATTGTCTTTCAAATTTTCGTGGAGTAATAAAAGTTCATTCTTCAGAGTAACATGTCCTAGAGGTTTATCTACTTGAAAAGTTGGGTGTCAGTTAAGTAGTTATTTAAGACATCATGACTTGTAATAGAAACTCCATCAGATTTATAGTCTGCTGCTTCTTAAATTTTAATGTATCATTAACCTAATCTAACAGAAATTGTGCTACTAGTTTTCCATAGATATTAAGTCTTTAATGTGAATAATTTCTTGCTTTTAAATAGGTGATATTTCAAATTTAATGATACTGAGAAATATGGAAAGTCAATGTCAGGAGTTTTTTTTTATTATATTTAGTGTTGATTTCTCAAAGATCTAAAATAACTTCTATATTAATAACTAAATGTATGTATTATTTTATGAACAATGTGAAAATGATAAACAAAATATTGGGTTACAGTAGTACATTAAATGTATGATGTTGGTTTCAAGGCAAAGATAGTGTCTCATGGTAAGAATTGGCTAATTTTGAAAATGTTATTTTAAATACACTTTAAGAATTTTTATATTAAATTTACTATAAATGTAATTAATTCAAGGAAGCTACACAGATAAAGTTGTATCCCTGCCTTTAAAAGTTTATAAGCCTACCCTTTCATCTAAAACTCAGCTTAGATACTCAAGAAAAGTTTGACTCTGGGAAAAAATGTAAGGTAAATTACTTTCTTTCATGGGAAAAGATGGACTAGAGCATGGTATTTAGGTGGTGGTTATTTTGAATCTTATGAAGTAGATGTTTGGGAAAGACTTGATACAGCAGTTTAAATAATCCCACTTCTCCCAGTGGCTGTGGTTTGAGCCACAAGCCTGCTGTGGAAGACGATTATTATTGTTGCCAGTAAACTGTTCTCTCCATCTGTATAGCAACTGTAGAAGATATCGGCCCCAAACAAAAATTTCTGGCTGTTGCCTAGTGATAGGGCAATTATCAACAGCTGCTTCCAGATAGGTACAGTGAAGTCATGTGCATAAGCTAGTGCCAATACTTCTACTTAGTGCAGCACCACAGAGACAATTGTTTGCCAGGAAGTTGGGTTTAGGGAGAAAAATCATTAAAAGGAAAGAAATGAATGTGGCAGCAAAATTAAAACAATCCTCTTCTCTTAACCTTTAACCACTCTTTTTCCTCCTTCCAATTTCCCATGCTCATGTTTTTCCTTTCATAAAATGAGCATAGATAAGAATGTGATGGATGCCATCATTTTCATATACAGACACTTTTTACAATAAAAGCCTTAATTCAATTATCAAGCAGCATAGTTATTTCCCTACTTTTAAAATCAACATTTTCAAGTCTTGCATTTGAGAAATTGGTGGAATGCTTCCAATATAGAATACCCCCTCCAAATATTATATATGCACATATATGAACATATATGCACATCTTTATGCATGCACATATGTGTATATGCATACATAGATGCATATGGAGTATGTACATACATATGAAGTATCACATAAATGAAAAAAATTCCTTGGTATGCTGAGAAACAGAGGGTTTTTCAAACATAAAAGAAAAGAAAAAAATAGAGAAAAGGATAGTAAGGGACGACAATATTGTCAGTTACATAAAAGCACAAGCGCTTTATTTGATCTTATAGAAAAAGATACATATTTGAAGGTAACCATGTAATTAAAAGCTGTACTAAAAGATGGCCACAAATGTAAAATGAATGTATGTGCTCAAAATATTTTGTGAAACACCATTTTATATTATTATTCTTTTAACTTTTCATTAAGTAAAAAATGTTTGCAACTGAAAAGCTTATCTTTGAACTTATCATGTTACTATGATACATTAGCAGTTTAAGCTGAAATCTTTAGTATATGTGAAGACAGCAAAACTTCAAGAAAACAGACTCAGAAATAATAAAATAAAATTAGTGTGAAGTCTATTGACTGATAATTTTGCCTGCTGTTATCTCATTTTTCCCTTCTTTGCTTAGTAGTATTTTCCAAAAATTAAATTATGTTCCAAACCCACACTATAGTTAAGTACTATGGTAAATATTCACATATGGGAAAATAATTAATAAAAACAAGTTTAATGACTTTTATTTTCATTGTCATATTTACTTTTTGTTATAATCATATGAGACTGGTATTATCCACATTTTATTGAGAAAAAAATTTAAAAAAAAGCTAGTCACAGTACAATATCAGTTGTTAAAAGTCATTCAGTCTAACCTATTCAAAAATATCTGATTGTCTGCTATGTGTCAGACATTATTTTTGGCACAGTTGGATACAGTGATAAAACCAAATATATTTTCAGAAATTTTATATTTGTGCAATCTGATATATATCCTCCAAAATCAGGACAGATTTTAAAAAGTTAGAGATTACTTTCAACTGGGCAAAAGTCTTCATAGAAGACAGTGATATTTGCATGATTTTAAAAATGCAAAGTTCAGATAAGAGTCTTACTCAAAAGAATGCCATAAATAGTGGCATATAGAAGATAAAAAAAAATGTTCATAGGGCCTGATCTAAGCAAAGATAACATAATTCTAAACAGAATTAGTGACAGGAACTAATATGAGATAAAATGAAAAAAATCAATTGTAATATATATTTCTTACATATTATTATTAGCCCTTTAAAGTATGTTGATTGTATTTCTTATAGATCTATTTATCTGAAGTGAAGAATGTTAAATAAATACATTAAATAATAATGTTTAATAAATACATTTAAATTTAATAAATATATTTAATAAATGTATTTATATAAAATATTAAATACATTTCAATTAAGCTTCAATAATGCATTAAATAAATAAATTTAAATGTCTTTAAATTATTTTAAAGAAATTCCTTTATATATTTAAAAATAAATCTATAGAAGTGGTATCATTAAAAAAAGGTTGATTAGGGCCTCTCTGGTGGCATAGCGGTTGAGCGCTGGGTTGGGAAGCTGTCTGTAGCCTCTGCAGCGCCGGTTCGATTCCCGGCTGCTCCCCCCCACTGGAGGAGGGTCCCACATGGCACGCAGACTTCTCCTGCCGCCCGCTGCTCCCCTCAGCAGTGTACTTCGGTCCTTCTGCCTGCTCTGCTCCCTGCTCTGGCTCTGGTGAATTCTCTCACCCTCCCGCGCTTCTGACTGTATCCAGTGCTTGTATAAATAATAAATAAATAAATCTATAAAAAAAAAGGCAGATTAGAAAGTCCTAACTTATTTTTCCCTACAGAGCCACTTATTTAGCAATGACATATGGGCCAAAATATCTCTAAGGAAATTCCAAAATTCAATTAAAATTTTATAATACTTGTTGCAAACACAAAATCAAAAGCTTCATTAAAATGAGTAAGAAGAACACTTTGACTTTATCACACCATCCTCTCCCCCTAACTGGCTCAACTTAGTGTTTGGAGAAAATTCCCTAGCTTAAAATTTCTCCTTTAGGGTTAGCGTGCATCCAATGTTCCAGTTTTTTAGAGGGCTTCTCGTGGGATTTGATTCTGTCTTGTCTCTTGTAAAATTTTGATGAAACAAAGAGTTTGGATGCATGAAGTTTGCTGAAATAACCAAGATGAAAATGCATATATGGTGCAAAAATGAAAAATGATGTAAAATATATAAAATTTAAAAAATAATAATAAATAGATAAAAATAATATATATATACATATAAATAAGAGGAGTGAGGGTTGGTTTGCCACAGTTGGCACAGCTGGGCATGGTCTTAAAAAGTGTATGAATAGAGACATCTCCTTCAGAAGGGCAGGGGAGAAGTAGGACATTAAGTTCAGTGATCTAAATTCTCAGAAGGCTGCCCCGAGGACTGGTATATGTCTTCTGACATGGGATGCTGACAAGGATTTTGCATAATTTGAATGCTTAGTGGGCACTGAGAACAAAGGACAGTGAGGTCAAATGCTTCTGTAGAACCAGTTAACTTACAGTGCTATACTCAGATACCGGAGGAAGAAATGGGCTACAAGTTCTTGAAGAATATACCAGCAAATGTCTCTATTAGAGAAATGGTGAAAATCACTTCCTCCAATAAATGTTTAAGGATTCCACCAGAATTTCTAGTCAAACTTATTCTTAGGATTCTTTCCCAATATGAAGCCAGGCTGTAAAAACTGGGGAGAGTCACATTTTAAAATGTGCATTCCCCAACTTGATGGTATAAGATATATGGGAAAAAAAAAAAAAAAAAAAAAAAACAGGAAAACATAGACCAAATCAAAAGAATAAAATATGCCCCCAGGAACATACCCCGAAGAATCAGAAGTAGGTGAATATCCAGATAAAGAATTCTAAATATCCGCATAGGAATATGCTCTGGGAGTTCAAGAATTTGATCCATCAACAAAATGGAACTATCAACATAGATAGTAAATATGAAAAAAAAAATACAGTTTTTGGAGCAGAAGAGTACAATAACTGAAATAAAAGAAATGCATTAAGATGATTCAATAACAGACTTTATAGTGCAAGAGAAAGAATCAGTGAACTTAAACACTAGCTCATTAGAAATTAATAAATGTTTTTAAAAGAAAAAAATAAATTCTCATGGACATTTAAGAGACCATCTGGTGAACCAATAAATGCATTTTAAAAGTTCTAGGAGAGGGCCTCCCTGGTGCTGCAAGGGGTTAAGATGCAACCTATGAAGCTAATGGCAGCCACTGCAGCAAGAGTTCGATGCCTGGCCAGGGGGCAACCCACATGTTGCAGCAAACCTCTCCTGACTCACCCGCTGCTCCCCTCAGCAGTGTATTTCCATCAGTCTGCCTGTTCTGTTCCCTACTCTGTCTCTGGTGAATCCTCTCACCGCCCACACCTCTGGCCTGCACCCCGTTCTTGTATACATAAATAAATAAATCTTAAAAAAAAAGTTCTAGGAGAAAAAAGAGAGAAGGAGAAAGGAAAGAAGAGAGAGAAAGGAGAGAGAGAGGAAAAGAGAATAAACTCTCTTGTGTCTCTTCGTATAAGGTCATTTAACCCAGCCTAAGAATTTTCCTCTGATTATCTCCACAAATCCCTACTTCCCAATACCATTGCAATGGGGTTAGGGTTTCAACATAAGACTTTATGAGTGGGACACAAACATGTAGTCCATACAGCTATTTTCTTGAAAAGAGTACTGGGAGAGAATTAGTTAAAATAAAAAGCAGAGTAGAAATGCATACATGGCCAGCTCTATCTGCAACTATTTGGTATCCTGCGACTCTTCCCCATGAATTGCCCCTTTTCTAAGTCTTAAGAACAAAATAAGACTAAACGTTCCTGAGTAAATACAATAACTTGTATGAGAATACATAAAATAAAACAAAATATAATTTTAAAATAAACTATAATTTAAAATAATCCATCATGTTCTGGCAGATAATCAATTGTTATTAATGTCATCATTATAGATCTGTGAAAAACATTCCATATGGGGCTGTCTGGTCACAATAGTGTATGTGTTTAAGATGATCATAAGCACCTTTCAATGAAAAATTTTAGATTAGCTATTCTTTTAAAGAAATAGAGATGTCTACTCTTTTGTGAGAAAATGTAGTGTGGGAAAACTCAAATAGATGGTGTGTATTAGGGATAATTCTAGATATTTGGGTTTATACAATAAAGAAAGGGTTATAAGAAAGAACATTGTAAGGAAATGCACTTCAGTTATGTCAGACTTGTCAAAATAAGTTCTTTTAAATCTCAGATACTTATTGATTCTTTGGTTGCAAACCACAAATCCAGCTCTGATTATATTTTTTTAAAAAATACTGTTATTTGAAGTAAAAGCAATGAAACATTAATATTCAGAAAAAGTTGGATGCTAAGGAATGTTACACAAATAGCTTAAACATAGAATAGTTCTGGCCATTTGGACTTCAGAAAATACCCACCCATCTCTTTTCTTTCGTTAATTCCTGCTTATGAAGTAAAGCCACTGGAGAGGAAGTTTTATTTATGAGCTTTAGATAGCATGTCTGTCCTACAAAGGCAAGGAATGATTGTGGGAGAAAGGTACAAGACCCTTCCACTTAAAATGTTCACAATGAAATGAAACTTCCATATCTACATTTTTATTAAAATGCTGGGGAGACCATGTAATGTCTATTTTCAGTCTTTCAAAACTGAAATGAATTTTTCAAAAAATAGTGTGTTAGTATGACACTTTACGACATTTTTTGTTAAGATCTCAATAAGAAAATTAGTATGGAATGGAATGTTTTAATTTTCATCCTGTGCCAGTGATTGTTGAAATTTATTATCTTAAAGTTGTGTAGGTCAGAAATTTAGTGCTGTTGAAGATGTTGGAAGTTGTGTATTCCTCCCTGGAGGTTCTAGGGCAGGAGCTGTTTTCTTGTCTTTACCAGCATCTGGAGACCTCCCACATGACATTATCCATGGCCTCTTTCTCCTCTGTTCATAGTCCTCAGTTTCACAACTTTCTTATTCATTATTATAATCTTGCATGCCCTCTGATCGCACCCAGGTTAGGGTCACCATTTTTAAGGATCCATGATTAGACTGCCTGGTTAATCCAGCATAATTCCCCCATTTCAAGGTCTCTAAATTTATTCACATGTTCAACGCCACCTTTGACATAAGAGATAAATTATTCACAGGCTCGGATAAGAACAGGTACATCTTTTGGGAGACATCATCTCTCTTACCACAGATTCTATCATTGTTGGAAAGGTGTAATTCTGGGGATCTGGGATTTAAAATCTCTACCTGCATGAAAATTTTTATTTGATTATTTTCATGATTCTCTTTTGATTTTTTAGGAATTTGTCATGTTGTATGTGATAAAAGTTAATTTTAAAAATATCTGAAAGTACGTAACCATTCTTGATAACTTTTCTTACTACTGAATATATTATATACACAGGTTTTGATAAAATAAAGTGCTTACTTGTGATAGTGACATAGGGAAAATACTAAACTCCCTTCTATTAGTTGTTCAGAGTTTAAAACCTACATGGCCTTGTGTTTCTGCTCTGTAAAGTTGCTTTTTCATTTATCAGGAATAATTCTTTATGTAAAATAAATTATTGCATAAGGCTATTTGGAACCAAAGAGAAACTGCAGGTGGGAAAAGAGCTCATTTGTATGAATTCTCTATCCTGCTGTGGAACCCCAGTGTAGAAATCTGATTAACTTAAGAAAATGACTTCAGCAGGGCTTTAAGCTATAAAGGTTCTTTCAGATGAAGAGGTCAGTCTGCCCTGGAATTAAAAGTCATAATCTTGGGCTGGATAAGAACTCCTAGTATCTAACTCCATTAACTAAAGCTGATAGTTTTAGAGTTTTCAAATAGTTGCCTCTTGCGGCAAAACTGCCTGGTGTATCTTGATTATCAGTAGGTGATTTGGGATTGTTAATTTTGTGCCAATGATTGTAAATTTAAAAATAATGTAATCATTCTTTTTATGTCTCTGGTATGAGGTGTGATAGTTTATGGAAAACAAAGTGAATACCTGTTCTATTTATATTCTGGTTCAAAAATCAAGTTCTCTGCATGAAAAAAGTGTTTTAAAAATCTTATCACATCATTCTGTTTATGCTTTTAATGAATCAATACATTCTAGCACTCTTTTTGCTCAGCTTACATTTTTTCTCATGACATTTTTAGAGTAATGTTTTGATCAGCCATGCTTTATATTCCATTATTTTTCTTGTCTCTGATAATAATCAATTTTTGACACAGGAAGTCAGATGAAAGCCAACAGAATTTGTTGGATCAACTGCATTAGCAGCACAAAATACAGAGAATACACATAACACTTGCTTGCACATACATATCCTTTCACACATACCCTGTCAGAATAGCTATAAATGTTCAAAAGTAGCTGAAGTTTCAATATCCCATCTACTCAAGCAAGTCTGACAATTGCAAATGTTCAATTTAAATCCTGTTTTCTCACCAATTCTCTATATTATGACTCAAATGTCATACATGTTTCAAGGGAATGAATAGGTAAACATATTTCAAGTTTATTTGAAGAACCTGAAATTTTCTGTTTTCTCTTTGAAAGGTGTCTCCCCATGCTTTCCAAGTTCTTATGAAATACAAAAATCAAATATTGGAGGTATTTACACCTGACAATGATCTTTTTCTAAAGTTGACATAAATATTACAGTTCCTTCTTTGAATTTTTCGTTTATCTTTATGTTTTCCATGGCTACCTTTTTTCTCAGTTATCCTAAACTAGAGATGTTAAGGAAGATCCTTAGTCCAAGTGGTTAATGGCACATTTAAACTAGGAAGATAAATATCATTCTCTTAATGTGCATAGTACATTTTTTCTTTTGTTTCCTTGTCTAAGATTCAGTGATTTATAAGATCATAAAATATGTCTGCCCTCCTAGAAACTGAAACTAGAACTGCAGTTCTATAAAATTCAAATGAAGTAAAAAAAATAGCAAATTACTAATACTTAAATATTTTTAAGAGGGGAAAATGTGCTTAGTTAAGAGTTTAAAACTATATAATAAAATAACAATTTTTTTAGTAATTGTAAAATGGGATCCTAGATAAAATACATTATCACTATAATATTCCTTAAAATAATGGAAACCTGCCATGTGATGTGAAACTGAGAAATACTGATAAGTCACAATGATTGAATTTGAGAACTAAGACCCAAAGCATTTATTTTGATCATCCCTATTTTTTTTTTTAAACTTTTTTTTTTTTTTTAATAGAGGCATGTTTTTCTTTATTTATTTGTTTTGCTTGTTTGTTTTGTTTATACATGCACTGGGTATAGTCAGAAGCGCGGGAGGGTGAGAGAATTCACCAGAGCCAGAGCGAGGGACAGAGCAGGCAGAAGGACCGAAGTACACTGCTGAGGGGAGCAGCGGGCAGCAGGAGAGGTCTGCGCGCCATGTGGGACCCTCATCCGGTGGCCGGGGAGCAGCCGGGGATTGAACCGGCACCGCAGAGGCCGCGGGCAGCTTCACAACCCAGCGCTCTACCGCTGCGCCACCGGGGAGGCCCGATCATCCCTATTTTGAAAAACCATGAAAAATATTGTGTTTTCACTACATAAACCTTATTGTAAATAAAGTCACAACTTGGGACATCATTTTTAAAGTGAAAAAAAAAATCAGTCAAAAATGCTATTACCTGAAATGACCCATGTGAACCTGTTATGGTTCTGAATATTGGTCCATATTGAGAAATAGATATTTAGCTGTGCTTTCACACACACACGCACACTCACACTCACACTTGTGTATTAAAAGGGAAGTTCATAATTTTACATAAATTGCATTAGACTAGAATATTCAGTTGACTAATATTCAATTTGTTGATGACATTTTCATGTTAATATAAATCTTTATCATCTTTTACTTTTTGGAAGTCTTTTTTTACTTTTATATATATATATATTTTTTTTAACATCATTTTTCATTTTTGCACAATGTATGCATTTTCGTCTTGGTTATAGTCCCGGTACAATTCCCACCACCTTGTTTTGATCCTACTCCCTCCTCTCCCCCATAGTGTGTCTCTGGTTTATAATTATAATAAAGTAAAAATCAAAATCAACAAGCAACAGCCAACTGTATCATCTTTTAAATAGCTATGTTATTCCTTGTATTGAAAACTAGTTTATTTAACAGTGTTCCCTAGTGCTGAATACTTTGTCATTTTGATATTTTCTTTTATAAATGTTACAATAAAAATACTTGTAAAAACATTATCTTTTCATCCAATGGTTTCCATGAAACTCAGACAGTATTCCAAAGACAGTTATCTAAGAAATAAATTTAGTTTAACACATCACAATGTTGGTTAAACTACCTAAGGAACATCTTTGGATTTTGGAAGCCATAAACCTTGATTTTGAATCTGAAATAAAATACCTATATTTTCATAGATTGATTTTATATTTAATTGAATAATTTTATTTATTTAAAATTAAATTTTGTTATTCACATTTTCATTTTAGTATGTCAAAACCAAAATTTAAGTGATGTACTTTATAGTTTTATAATGAAAGTATACTTCAGTTGAGTTTAGGTTTATCTGGACAAAGTCAGCCTAATTCAGTATTAGCATAGGATCATTTCCGTTAATGTTAGTGTCAAGACATATGAGCATATTTGGCATGCTTACAAGTAGGTTAGCGTGTGTGGCAGAAAATGGTTATAGGATGCACAATATGTTTATATAATTATTTAAACATTTTTATTATCAAAAATGATTTGAGAAATCCAATTTCAATAATCTATTTTAAGATATAGTTATTGATGTATTGATTTACATCACAGTACATGTCTTAGGGGTATAAGTTTACACCTCTACAATTTATGGTGTTTCACCATACCCAGCACCAAAGTCCCATAATCCTCCCTTAAAGCCCCAGCTCCTCTTTACTCCCACCCTACAATCCTTCTTCTGGTGACCATAGTCATAGTCCAATGTGGTCTTCTCCCTCCTGTGTTAAATTTTCCCTTTTTCCCTCTCCCTCCCTCTCCAATCCTGGATGCCTCATAACTATGATCAGCTTTTGTCTTTGTCTGATCTTTGCTTAGTTTCTCTATATCCCACATATATGTGGAACCATCTTATTTAGAGCCAAGGCTACCACCCAAATAAAATGAGTTTTATTTATTAACATTTTACATTTCACTCCAGGCTTACTGCTATTTGCATTAACATATGAATAAAATTACCCTACAGTAAATTCAGTATTGCTTATGTAATCTCTAATCATGATATACAAATATTTTCACTTTGCTTTTTCCTGCCCCAAACTTTTTTCCAAAATTTTGTGATAGAATCTCTCTCTATTCTGCTAAAATATCACCCTTTCGGTGGCATCATACCTGACTATCCAATTTAAAAATTGCATCTCCTCTCATATGATTACTTTTTAATTAGGCCAACCTCATTTTCTTTTTTCTTTTTTTTTTTTTAATAGAGGCATGTTTTTATTTATTTATTTGTTTGTTTGTTTGTTTGTTTTGTTTATACATGCGCTGGGTACAGTCAGAAGTGCGGGAGGGTGAGAGAATTCACCAGAGCCAGAGCAGGGAGCAGAGCAGGCAGAAGGACCGAAGTACACTGCTGAGGGGAGCAGCGGGCGGCAGGAGAGGTCCGCGCGCCATGTGGGACCCTCCTCTGGTGGCCGGGGAGCAGCCGGGGATGGAACCGGCATCGCAGAGGCCGCGGGCAACTTCGCAACCCAGCGCTCAACCACTGCGCCACACGGGAGGCCCCATCCTCATTTTCTTTATGACTTTTATTACTGGCTGAATTATTTTATCCATTCATTTGTTTTACAATGTTTTCTTATTTTTTAAGATTTATTAATTTATGCATACAAGAGCTGGGGTACAGGCCAGAGATGCAGGGGAGTGAGAGGATTCACCAAAGACAGAGTGGAGAACAGAACAGGTAGAATGACGAACGCACACTGCTGAGGGGAGCAGCAGGCAAGACAGGAGAGGTCTGCTATACCATGTGGGTTGCACCCTGGCCAGCAGGGTATTGAACTCATGCTGCAAAGGCTGCAGATCGCTTCATAGCACGGTGCTTAACCCCTTGTGCCACCTTTCTTGATGTGTAGAATGTTAGTTTCATCAGATTAGGGGCATCGTGTCCCCTTTGCACTACTATATCCACAAATAGTACATATATGTCTGTACATCTTGTGGATAGATGTGCTATAATAATTTTTAAATGAATGAGTAATTTTCTGGAGTGTTCAATGGACTAGGGTTAATATTTTTTAGAAGGGGAGAGGGTAAGGAAACTGACCCTTAAGGGCTATCTTTTATGTGTTAGAGGTTGAGAGAAAGTTTCTTGTACAAATCTTTTTTTTTTTTTAAGATTTATTTATTTTTATTTATGCATACAAGAGCTGGGGTGCAGGCCAGAGGTGAGGGGTTAAGAGGATTGACCAGAGACAGTGGGGAACACAACAAGCAGATCTATTGAAATACATTCCTGAGGGGAGCAGTGAGCAAGACAGGAGAGGTCTGCTGTGCCATGTGGGTCACCTCCCTGGCTGGGGATGGAACTCCTGCTGCAGTGGCTGCTGATAACTTCATAGTGCTGAAGCTTAACCCCTTTTGCTACCAGGGAGGCCCCTCTCATGAACATCTTAGTCTCTTAATTTGATTTTATTTTACCTATTTCCCAAATAACAAATTAATGACTTAAAATTTTTATATAAATTATCAATGACCACAAACTAGTGAACAATAGATAAGATTCAAACACAAGTGTGTTCATTGGAATGGGTGCATTTTTTCCACCTTCCATTGAGCCACCTAAATATCTTACTAACATATTTTGTTGGAGATATTTACATACAACTTTTTATGTGTCAGCACTATTGCATAGTTTATACCATTTCATTTAGTACTCTGAAACACTTGAATCAGATATTGCTCAGACATTGAGGTAACTGAATCTTTGAGAGATTACTGAGTCATTTAACACAATGAAACTAGTCAGTGGAAATCTGTCTTAGATCCGTCTGACTTTAAAACTGCATTGCACTGGATTCCAGGTGAAGAAATTTATTCTAACAGTGCTGGCTGCTATCTAGATTGCTATACTTAAGAGAAGAGAAATTCACATACCTTGTTTATTGCTGGTGTAAATCTCATAGAAATGCATGGAATTTTAATGGTTAATTTCCTGGGAAAGAATAAATACATTTTTATTTATATGTGAAGTGCAGAGCAAAAGAGAAAGAAACAGAATACATGACATGAAGATACAATAAATGACTTTCAAAGTGGAAAAAGTCAATTTTCAATTAATTAAAATTAAATCATTCAATTAAAAATGAATAGAACCAGATAATAACTAAATTTATTTGAGAATTCATTTGTCAATAAAAAGAACTTTATATATAATAGATAAGAAAAAGCATAGTTTTTTTTTTTTTTCCATGATCTTTTCCCTCATTAACTACTTCTAGAGAAGATTCTCTAGTTAATGATAATGAATATGGACCAAGCTTATTTGACTCATGTTACTTTTCCTGGAGCCATAAATGTCTAAAAAGATCCTAAAATGTTATTTATCCAAACTCCATGCATTTCAGATTAGAAACATATGGTTCATATAGTTTAAATGGAATTGCCTAAGGTTACACAAATGTTAAGAAGTAAATTGGGAGTGAAGATTCTTGCCTGAATCTCGGGCTTATCCTCTTTTAGGATACTAGAATGTGTGAATAGTTATATGCAAGACATAGTCTGCCATTACCCTGGACTTGGAAACTCTCTTAAGCTATGATTCCTATAATAAAGGCAGCATTTGGAATTACATGCTATGAAATTTCTCTCGATTTTAAGTGGGAACAACTTTAGTATTTGATTTTGAATGACGATCTTTATTTTAGCTTTTCATTTTATGTTTTTTGTTTGTTGTTTTGCACTAGAATCATAGATGGAAAAATCAGTATAAACACATTTTACAAGTCCTTCACTGAGTTGAAATAATTGTATCTTACCATATCTGTTACTTCATAGAAAAATATGAAATTAGTAAATTTAATAGGGTGTTTTTTCAATTTCAAAATATATCAAATTAATTAGCATCAAAGCTACCACCCAGTCAAACTGTATGCTTTTTTTTTTCTTTATTAACAGTCCAAAAATAATGTGTTCCTCATGGGAGACATATACATCAAAATCAGAATAATGTAAATAAAAAATCTCATTTTAAATTATCCCTGAAAAATTCATGGCAAGGAAATAATGTATATGTGGTCTTTCTTGAAGAAAGTTTTTTTTTAGAATAACCCTTAAAATGCTTTATCTAATCATGGTTTGATTTTCAGTCTGCAAATTTCAAATGCATGGATATTGTCCAATAGCTTTCTCTGAGGTCCATTATTTGGTAAGATAATCTTAAAATCTTACAGCAAATTTAAATGTGGGAACATATACTTAATACAAGCTACTGCATCCATTTACCAAGGTGACTTATAAGCTACAACTGAGAAAGAATATAGATGTGTTCATTAAACCTACCTATTGTGAAGGAGTGAACTGATTTCAAGCAAACAATTTAATATGATATCCTTAGTATGAGAGCTAATTTCTAATACTATAATGTTTTAGACACTATACACTAGCATTTCAATACATATCTCTAATGTTGTCTAATATGTGTCAGTGTGTGTGTGTGAATTTGGGATTGTATTGGATTAACTTCTATATAATTTCTTACATGGAAATATAATATTTCTCATATTGTACCTCTAAGGCTGGTTATACTTTGCTTAATTTAGTATCCCTATAGTGATCTATCTTATTTGCCTGGGTGAAGTCTAGTTTGTATTGTCTCAGCATGCTTTTAAGAGACCCCCCCCTCCCCTTTTTATTTACATTTCTCACATCATTGTTAATTTTTGGACAGTATTTGATTTCTCCACTCAGGTATAGTTCCCATAGTTCTCCCACCACCACAGCACCCGTGACCCATTGCCACAGCCCCTTGTGCTTTTCCCTCCCCTATTTTACCCCCCACACCCACCCCTTCTCCTGCTGTATACCCTGAATCTATGGTCAGTTTGGTAGTTTTGACTGTTTTGACTTTTTCCTGATCTGTTTTTTGGTTTCTCTATATTCTACATATATTTATTTTCATTTATGCTTATAAGGGTATAGGCCAGAGGTGCATGGGTTGAGACGATTCACCAGAGATAAAAGTGGGGAGTAGAACAGGCAGATTTACTGAAATATACTGTTGAGGGGAGCAGTAGGAGAGACAAGAGATTTCTGCTGTACCATATGTGGGTAAGCTTCCTAGCCAGGGATGGAACACATGTCATAGTGACTGGTGACAGCTTGAGAGCACTGAGACTTTAACCCCCACACTACCAGGGAGGCCCCAGGCTAACTGTTGTTGGTTTTTTTTAAAGATTTATTTATTTGTTTGTTTGTTTGTTTGTTTGTTTATTTATTTATACAAGCACTGTGTACAGTCAGAAGAGTGGGAGGGTGAGATAATTCACCAGAGCCAGAATGGAGAGCAGAACAGGCAGACTGACAAAGTACACTGTTGAGGTAAGCAGTGGGCGGCAGGAGAGGTTTGCATGCCATGTGGGACCCTAGCCACCAGGGAGGCCCTAGGCTAACTGTTCTAAAGCAGTTGTTTTGGTGGATTCAGGCTAGAGCAATGTACAGGGCAGTTTTACTATTCTGATCATCATGGTTTAAATTCTTTTAGGTCCTGACAGATGGAAAATAAAAGTCTTCCTTTTTTTCATACTTCTTAATGGTCAACAAAAATACCTTTGACAATTATTTTTTTTTTCTATTTTCATCAATTCTGTAAAATGAAAAAGAGAAATAGTTATCTCCATTTTTCATACTTCTATCTTAACCCAATCAGCCATACATCTGAGAAACCTTCAAATATACTAACCCTATAGAAAAATCTTAGGAACAACCCCGTCCTTACTAACCTGTTGTGGAAATACCAATACAAATACAGGGACTGGTAAGTTACTGATTTCTTTTCAAGTTATGCTATTAAAAAAAAAAAAATACCACTTTTTTATTGAGGCGACTTTGGTTTATAACTCTGTTTATGACTTAAGGTTATAGATCAGACCTCTTCAGGTATATTTTACAGCACCAGTTCCAATACCCAAAACTCCTTTATATTCCATTGTAGCCCATCAGGTCTTCTATAACCCCCACTTCCCACTCTTCTGGCTGTCTCAGTTCTTCAGTTGTATTTCTAGATTTTTTTAATTTAGATTCATGTGATCCATTGTATTGTTTCTTTATACTCCTCATTGAGTGAAATAATTCAGTTTTGATTTTCTCCCTCTGACTTACTTCACTTAGACTGACACCCTCTAGTCATATTATGCCGTTATGCATTAAGCATTATTTCAATTTGATGATCACCCAGAATATATTGAACTTTATGTGTTTTTCCACTAGAACATCTATATTAACTTACCATATCTGCAACCTCAATACACATTTTCAGAAAGAGATAATTCAGCATTAAAGCAAAGAATATCATTGCAAAGCTGAAATGCATAACAAATGCTAACATTAGGTTCTTAGTACTTGTATGCGTCTTTCTTTCCTCCTAGATATTCTACTTCCCTTCTCATCTATCTTCTTCTTAGGGTTATTATTCTGAGAATCCAATGTATCTGTGTAAAATATCTTACAATGGACATACAAAAAAACTAAAAAGCAAGACATAACTGAGCTACTTAGAGTTACTCCCACCATCCTCATCATATCAAACCTTGTAAATCATTGTTAACATTTTAATTAGATTCTTTATTTGAAAACTAATGTCATGCCTATGGAGCTTTATGCTATGAACTGGGGATTGTACCAACTATTGAGCTGTATATTTCAAATAAATGAAATAAATTATATTGACAAGTAATTATACTTTAAAGCAACATAATCTCTTTAAAAAATTGATATACTTCAGATGTAACATTGAGTGTTTGTACATAATATAATCATTAAATATTGTATGCATTTTAAAATATTTATTTTATCACATCACTGTTAATTTTTGGGCAGTATTTGATTTCTTCCCTCAGGTGTAGCCCCTGTAGCACTCCCACCACCACAGCACCCTTGAACCAGTTCCCCTGTCCCTTATGCTCTGCCCTCACTTGTTTTCACTCCTCTCCCTCCTGCTCCCTTGCTATCTGCCTCAGATCTAGGTCTGCTTGCAAGTTTTGTCTTTTTCCTCATGCTTTGTTCAGTTTATTTTGTACACATTTTGAAATAATGATCACAATAAGCCTAGTTACCTTTGGTCACCATACAAAGTTAGCTTTTAAGATTCATTCTCTTGGCCATTTTCAAGTGTGTTGTATAAAACTTTTTATTATAATCACCATGCTGTACATCACATCCCCATCACTTGTTTAGAATGTAACTGGAAGTTTGTACCTGTTGTCCTCCTTCATTCATTTAATATAACCTGCAATTCCCCTCTCTTTTCGCAAATGCTATTTTGTTCTCACATCTATGAATTTTGTTTTTCTTGCTTTGTTTTCAATTCCAAAAATAAATGAAATCATACAGTATTTGTCTTTATCTGACTTATCTCACTTAACAAAATGCCCTCGATCTCTATTCATGCGGTCACAAATGACAAGATTTCATTTCATGTTATGATTGCATAATTCCACTGTTCATAAATATGTAAGCTATATCCATCCATCCATCCATCTATAGCTCTCCATCTCTTGATTTAGCTGTATTTTTACATACCTATCTATCTAATACATTGCACATATTCTTTATTTTATCAATGGACATGTATATTGTTGACATATCTTGGCAATTGGAAATATTGCTTCAGTGAACAGAGAGGTACATATACCTTTTTGATTGTAGGTTTTAGATTTGTTTGACTAAATCTTGATTTGCTTGATAACATGGTTCATTTTTAACATTCTTTTTGTCAAATCTCAACATTGTGTTTGATAGTGAAATGATGAATTTCCATTCCCACTAGCAGTACATTAGGATCCCCTTTCTTGTGCTGTGTAAATAACACATGTTATTTCAATAATGCTTGTTATTTCTTGTATTTTTTTACAACAACTATTCTAGTGGATAAAAGGTAATAATCTAATTGTGATTTTGATTTGCATCTCTCTGATGATTGGTAATATAGAGAATTATTTTATTTGCCTGCTGACTGACTCTACGTCTTTGACAAAATGTCTGTTTGGATCCTCTGTCCACATTTTAATTGGATTCCTTGTATTTTTGTTATTTGATTCTGTGAACTTTTTATATAGTTTGGAGGTCAACACTTTATGGACATATAATTTGCAAATATTTTCTCCCTATTAGTAGGTTGTCATTTTGGTGATCCCTTTGCTTTGCGGAAGTGTTCTGCTTTAATATAGCCTATTTGTTTAATTTTCCTTTTATTTGGAGTCATACCCAAACACTCATCAGCAAGACTGAGATCCACTAGCTTAACCCCTTAGGTTCCTGGTCTTACAGCCAAGTCTGTGGACTGTTTTGAATTGACTTTTGTGTGTAATGTGAGATAGTGTTCCAGAATCATAATTTTCATGTGACTTTTCACTTCCCTCATTTATTGATGAGAACTTTACTTCCCCAATGTATATTATTTCCTCCATTCTTGTAAATTAATTAACTATGTAGGGCCTCCCCTGTTGGTGCAGGCCTTTGAGCGCTGCGCTGTGAAGCTGTCCGCAGCCTCTGCAGCGCCAGTTCAATCCAGGCTGGTCGGCGAGGGTCCCACATGGCAAGACAGACTTCTCGTCTCTCCAGCTGCTCCCCTCAGCAGTGTATTTTATCAGTCTGCTTGTTCTGTTTCCCTTTTTGTCTCTGGTGAATCCTCTAACCCTCCCGCGGATCTGGCCTGTACCCTGTTCTTGTATAAATGTATAAATATGTAAATAAATAAATAAATAAATAAATAAATAAATAAAAATTTAAAAAATAACTATGTATATACATATTTATTTCTGGGTTCTCTGTTGTATAACATTGATCTATGCATCAGTTTTAAATGCCAATACCATGCTTTTTGTATTACTATAATGCAATATGAAATCAGAAAACATGATGTTTCTAGCTTTGCACTTTTTCTTAGATTGCTGTGAATAATGCTGTTAGAATCTTGATAGGGATTTGATGGTACCTTGATATGGGTATACATAGGCATTTCAAATTATTTTTATGTGTTTTATGCTTTCTGATGCAATTGCATGTGGAAATTTTTGTTATCTTAATTTCATTTTCTTATAGTTCATTGCCAACAAACTGACTTTAGCTGAGGCAGTTGTAGTGTTTAAGAGGTGGACACACACCCAAGCTTCAACAGGGCAGCTGTGACATACCTTGTCTTTAGACACTTACTAGCTTTAGCAAGGGAAAGTGAGACCTGTATCTGTTGAATACAGCCAGAAAGTGGGGAATTGCTATTACACCAGTGCCTACTGGCTTCAGAAAAGTACCTAGTTATCACCTCCATTTCTAGCCCCTGTTGGCCTTTGCAAGGGAGGGAAAGGTGCAACTTCTGTTCATAACCACCTGGCAGGATAAAAGGAGCAGGATAATGGGAACGTGCAAAATGGGAATCAACAGTGCCTCCATCTCCAAAAAAAGTACTGTGATACTTCAGCAGATGTTTTAAGATTAGCGAATGATTCTCTCTAGATATAGATATCCTCCTCTAGAGATAGGTATAAATGGAGGGGGGGTTCCTTGGTGGTGCAGGGGTTAAAGTCTCAGTGCTATCAAGCTATCACCAGCCACTGCAACATGAGTTTGATCCCTGGCCCGGGAGCTGACACACATGGCGCAGCAGACCTCTCCCGTCTCGCCCACTGCTCCCCTCAACAGTGTATTTCAGTCACTCTGCCTGTTCTCTCCCAACTCTGTCTCTGGGGAATCCTCTCACCCCCCACACCTCTGATCTACACCCCAGTTCTTATATGCGTAAATGAAAATAAACCTTTAAAAACAGATATAAATACATAGCTACCTCTGTATCTCTCTATCCATCCATCTATCTATCTATCTATCTAAAGATAAATATGCAGATGCTTTTTAAACTGCTGAATTTGTGCTGAGTCTGAGGGTGAGTGAGACCAAATGTGAGCTCTTTAAATACAGAATTTCGGGCCTTCCCAGTGACGTAGCAGTTGAGCGCTGGGTTGCGAAGCTGCCCTCAGTCTCTGCAGCTCTGGTTCGATCCCCGGCCACCAGCGAGGGTCCCACATGGCGCGCAGACCTCTCCTGCTGCCCTCTGCTCCCCTCAGCAGTGTATTCTGTCTGTCTGCCTGTTCTGTTCCCTGCTCTGGCTCTGGTGAATTCTTGCACCCTCCCGCGCTTCTGACTTTACCCAGTGCTTGTATAAATAAATAAATAAACAAATAAATAATTAAACAAATAAATAAATGAAATAAACAAATAAATAAATCTTTAAAAAAATACAAAATCTCAATTTCCTGTAAGCCTTTGGGACCCTTGGTTATCTCAACCAGGTATTTTGAGGCTTCCTCTCTCTAGTACAGATTGAAGGGTTTGGGGTATCTGATATAGAGTAGATATCCCTTGCTGTTCTTTAAGAAGCTTTGAATTTGTCAGGTCCCTAATAGTGTGGGTTTACTGAACCTGGAATGTGTTTTATTGGGAAGACCAAATTTCTTCCTCTACTATCTGGCTCAGATCTACTCTCTGTCTCAGTAACCTTTCTTGTAGGAAACCCATCAGTTAGTTTTCAGTTCTTTTAGAGAGTAAATTGTGTATCTCTGTAAGGTGACTTCAGAATATTCCTATGCATCCATCTTGAACTATCCCTAGTCAATTTATTATACTTTTAACTGATAAAAGCAATAATTCAGACATACCTGGACCTTTGTGAGTTTCTTTTTTGTGCAACAGTGTCTACACTCTATGGAATATCTGAAAGATATGGACATCCAGGAAGAATACAAAAAGAAAATATGCCTCCTCATTCCTTGGAAGGGTTATGAAATAACCTATATTCCTAAATGATGAGAGTGATCTTTAGAATGGAATCATAAGTAGGGTAGTTTAACTTTCAGTGCCTCAAGGGAGCAATAGGCAGAGACATATAAAGTTTCTCTCTATATATAAATGTGAGATGAAACAAAGCCACACTCAAAAATAGTCTTTGAGAGTCCTGAATTAGCCTTATCATAAGAACTCTTAACTTAAGCATTTTAAATTTAAAATAGACTTTTTTGTGTGTTGCAAATGCAATTAGGCTTTTAAAAGAAACTGAAGTCAATATCACAGTAGATTAGCAACTCCTGAAAAATTTTAAGGCCAAAATATAAGATGCTATATCAATCAGGTAAATATTAATTAATGTTTATGTCTCATGAATGACAAAGCTAAAATGACAGTTAGTATTTAGAATACTATCTAAATCCTGGACCACTTATGTATTAATAATGTTTCTGAGAAAAATGGAAGCTGATTTTAGTCCTTATGTAAAATTCAGCTTTACCTAGATGAAATGTCCATAATTTCATATTCCTAAAATCATCAAGATCACATGTCCTTGTTAAGAGAGACTTTTGTAAAACTCAAAGGATTGAATTAAGCAGGAAGAAAAAAAAGAATAGTGCAGTTTTATTTGGTTTTACAAATTTTGATGTCCCCATAGAGAAATGCAGAGTAGAGACAAATAATTTCTTCTAAAATATTTTAACACTTCTAAAATATATAAGAAATAGAATCTACCAGGATCACATTAGCTTAATGGAAAAATATTTCTCCCAACTAGACAGAAGCTGTATCACAGTCCCTTGATAGTGATTGTTAACACATTTCTCTGTGCATTCACTTCTACAGAGCTGAAAAGTGAGTTAGTTCATAGTACAAAATCACAGAAAAGAATATACCAATCTCTTCCTCAATGTGTTCACTCAAAAAACATTAATGTGGGCCTCCCCGGTGGCGCAGTGGTTGAACACTGGGCTTCAAAGCTACCAGCAGCCTCAGCAGAGCTGGTTCGATACCCGACCTTCGGGCGAAGGTCCCACATGGTGCGCAGACCTCTCCTGTTGCCCGCTGCTCCCCTCAGTAGTGTATTTCGTCATTCTGCCTGTTCTGTTCCCAGCTCTGGCTCTGGTGAATTCTCTCACCCTCCCGTGCTTCTGACTGTACACAGTGCTTATATAAATAAATAAATATTTAAAAAAAAAGTAATGTGCCCCTTTCCTCCTCATCTTCTACCCAGTATTTCCTTGACTAGTGGTAAGTCAAGTGGGGAAGAATTGGTGGGGTGTGAGTAAAAGAAAAGAGCACTCATACAAATCTCATTAAAAATCAGTATTTCAGTATGTTTATGTGAATAAAGCAGAATTTTAAAGATTTGGATTTACATAATGGAATAGATCATTTGGCAATGTCTCAGTAAATCCTGTAAACTTACTCTAGTAGTCCATCCAGAAAGGTCTGACCCATCATAAGATGTTAATACCTTTATAATATCTTAGATTTTGCAAATTCCTTGATTGTGTTTGTAATAAAACTATAAGAAAACTGTAGTAAGAAAATATTAAACTTTATGGGTAGGTAACTCTTTAACATGTGTTACTTTTTAGTTTTGCTGTAAAATATTTCAGTAGGGTTATTCAGTATTGGTTATTTACACCTATCTCTATTCAAATAATACATTGAAATCTTATTCAGAAAACTTGGGCACTAGAACTACTCATTTGTTGTACTCTGTATTGTATTTATTTCTACTCTTTTGAAAAACATTTTGTACCACATGCATCATTATATACAGCTTGGTGTTCACATCCTTCATATAGATTTGATTTGGTCATCACAGCACATGCTTGAAAGACCATTTGAACATTAATGAAAACTTTGACTAGTCTTAAAATTGGAGGCTACACTAAGTCCTGGTTCAAAAAGGGAGCAAAGGCAATTAAGGGCCTATGCTAAAGTGTATGGGTGAAAATTACTTGGTTGAAAATCAAAAAATATTAACCCTCCTGATTCTGATTTAGTCTGATGCAGAGATACTCTGAGACTCAAGGAACTATGTAGCATAAAAACAAAAGAAACATCTAATATTTATCACTTATTGTCCAAAGTAACTCACCATTTAGTGGCAAGAGAACTGATTTCCTGTGGAATCTTTAAAAAGTAAAGTATGAAAGGAAGAATGCATCCAAATACATACACACACGTAGGTATGTATGTGTGCATATAGAATGATATTGTTTACATGTTTCATGATTGGACAGAGTCCTTAGATTATTTTTTCCAAGGTTGAAAATTGCTATTTATTTGACAGAAAACTTGTGATTTTAATAAAGATATAGCAATAAATGTCATAGACATTGATTCAAAATACTTTCACGAAGCACCAAATAGAGTAGTTCTCAGTCTTTTCACTAAGAAGCCATTTATTAAAGACTGCCTAAAACTTAATCAGTTTTGGCTTTTAATCAAGAAATCTTAAGCTTTCTATCAGAGTTTCTAGTTATCGTGTTATGATAACCAGGTTAACAACAATCCTTAGATTAAAAAAAAAAGCAAAAAACTACTGAAATCCATTTGATGTCTCATTGTAGTCTTGAATAGCAGAGAATGATCAGTTGGACAAAATACCAACTGTATGTTCTTTAGCAGAGCAGAGAGGACTTGACAAAATAAGGATACAGTTCTTGTAACATATGCAAGTATCAGGTATGCTCTCTTCTGTATGAAAATATGACAAAAATTTCATTATGATTTAGAAAAAAAATATCTCCAAAGCCAAGGGCATTGTCAAGTTGATACTCAACTGAACAAAAACATATTTTAGAAATCCATGTCTGTCGTTCTTGTCAGAGAAGAGAAAATAATAATGACAATGTGAGAATGATTCCTAGTCTCTGAGATGTGGAGTTTGAGCTGCTGATGCATGCATTTCCAGCAGAAGCAAACACAGTGTAACACTGGCAGGCATGCTGCCTGTAGACATTGACCATCTGCTCAATGCAGACCTCTGAAAGATCATCATATCTGCTGATGGGTTCTCTTGATATTTTCAGTATTCTGAAAAAACTAGTAAAGCTAATTATCAATAGATTTTTTTTTTTGAAGTTTAGGTGTTTTGTTAAAAAAAAAAAGTCTAGCTATTATAGAACCAAATATCCTATAAGATTTATTTTCCCTGACTATGTCTACAAGAGTAATAACACTGTCAGTAACTGCATTCTTGTGATAGTTTTTTTTTTTATTTTCTTCCAAGTGTGTTATACAATAGCTAGTTATATAATGATTATAAAAATATTATTGAAACTAGACTCAGAGGTATCTAACTGCATCTCAGTAGAAATTAAAAGGGTGATTATAAATCAGTGTTTTAATGTTTGTGATGGGGTGTTTTGTCACCTTTATAGGCTGGCTAGATAGGTCACAAGATGCTTCAAAACATTGTGTATTTTAAAATTTAATCGCTTATTTTCAAAAAGGTGATTCCAGTAAAACATTTTTCCCAAATTGAAATGGGAAATACTGAGATAAAATAATTTTGAGATTTTGAAGGAGGCTACAGGTATGACAGGAGTGAAGCATTTATGTTGGGATATTGCTATACAAGGCTTGACTGATAAATTTAACATGGACTGTGTGTGACCTTGAAGCCAAGGAGTCTAGGGGATCATTGAAATATTTATTTGTAAAGGATAGCTGCAAATATTTTGACATGCCTGGAGAGGTTTAATTTAAATTATGGAGATATTGAAACCATTATACTCAAACAAAAATGATAATGATTTTCTTTAAAAATCAAAGAACGTTATTTAGAAATTTAGTATAGTACCTTGGGCTCTCCGTTATTGTTATAATGATTCATTGCAGTATTTAGAACCAGTATTTGCTCGGGTGTTATATGTATCAAGGGTAATGTCATCTTTGTTTCACAAATCACTGATTATGGACACATTTCTCTCAATTTCATACCACTGCTTTAGCTCCTTGAGATACTTAGCAATCTAATTAGAAAATAGAATTTGGGTTTCAAAAATGTCTGAGCTTGAATCTAAGCTCTGTCATTTACTAGCTATATAATCTTAAGCAATATCTACAGTTTAGCTCTGAGGCTTGGTTTTCTTTTCAGTTAATTCCTGATGTGAGGATTATAAATATTGTAGGTAAAATGACTAGTAGCCTCTCGCACATAGCAAGCACTCAGTAAATGGTAGTTTTCTTGTTGTTATTATAAATGAGTAGCCATTATTCTTGTGATTTCATCTGTAGTCGCTAGAGCCTTGTGGGTTCTAAAGTCCTACTCACTCATCTTTTCTTAGCTCTGCAACCTAGTAGCAGTGTGTTTTCAATAAGCCACTTAACTTCTCTCAGCATTCATTTCTTTATCTGTAACATGAGGACAATAATAATGCCTACTTCATTGAAGTGAGATGGGGATTAAATAGGAAAATGTCTTTGAAGCACTTTGTATGGCTGTTCCTGATATTGTTTTAGAAAGTTCTTCCTGGTACACCCACCGGCTATCTTACAATAGATAAGTGTTTCTGTCAAGTTTGTGGGATTTAACTGGGTTTAATATATTTGGTCTTTTTTTTGTTTGTTTGCCATACTTTAGGTTTTCTTTTATCCTTTATGCATGGCAAGCAGCATTGAGAACTATTTTTTTTTATTTATTTGTTTGTTTATTTATTTATTTATATGTCTGGCCGGAGTACAAGCCAGATGCGTGGGAGGATAAGAGGATTCACCAGAGACAGAGCAGGGAACAGAACAGGCAGACTGATGAAATACACTGCTGAGGGGAGCAGCTGGTGAGACAGGAGAGGTCTGCCGCGCCATGTGGGACTCTCCCAGGCCGACAGGGATAGCTGTGCCACCAAGGGAAGCCCTGAAACCATTTTTTTAAAAAAAAGATTTATTTATTTATGCACACAAGAACTGGGGTGTAGACCAGAGGTGTGATAGGATGAAAGGATTCACCAGAGACATTGTGGGAGCATAACAGGTAGAGCTACTGCTGAGGGGAGCAGTGGGTGAGATAGAAGAGGTCTGCTGCACCTGGCTGGGGATTGAACTCTTGCTGCAGTGGTTGTAAGTAGCTTCCTAGGTTGCATCTTAACCCTTTGTGCCACCAGGGAGGACCCTGCATTTTAGAATTCTTTTCTCTGTAGCATACTATCGCTGTGGGAAATTCAATAACATGGTGGAATACTACCTAAAAAGCAAATAAAGGCTTATTTTTTGTGGGATTTTTTTAATGTTTCTGTCCTTTCTTAAAAGTATGGTATCTCCATTTAAAACATTAAAAAATAGCAATATGTTACTATTTTGATAACTAAGTTTAACATTTTTTTTAAGATTTATTTATTTATGCATACAAGAGCTGGGATACAGGCCAGAGGTACGGGGTGAGGGAGGGGGTGAGAAGATTCACCAGAGACAGAGTGGGGAAAGAACAGGCAGATTGACCAAAGTACACTGCTGAGGGGAGCAGCGGGCGAGTCAGGAGAGGTTTGTTGCACCATCTGTGTTGTTCCCTGACTGGCCAGGAATCGAACTCCTGCTGCAGTGGATAGCTTCATAGGTTGTGTCTTAACCCTTAAACCACCAGGGAGGCCCATAAGTTTAAAATTTTAAAAAGTATTTCAGGGCCCCCCTGGTGGCACAGGTGGTTGAGTGCAGTGCTGTGAAGCTGTCCACATCCTCTCCAGTATGGGTTTCATCCGACCGGAGGCGGAGATACCCACATGCTGAGGCAGACCTCTCCTGTCTCGCCTGCTACTCTCCTCAGCAGTGTGTTTTGGTCAGTCTGCCTGTTCTGTTCCCTACTCTGTCTCTGGTGAATTCTCTCATGCTCCTGCACATCTGGTCTGTATCCCGGTTCTTGTATTAATGAAAAAATAAATCTTAAAAAAAAAAAAGTACTTCAGAAATGACATACTTTTTAACTTACCTGCCTAGAAAATTTGTAAAAGTTTTAAGAACCTATTCAAAGGTCCTTTCCTCCATGGAGATATTTGTTCTCTACCAAGACTATAAATTAGTGGTTTATTTTGTGATCCTCATAGTATTTTGGAAATTTTATGAGTACTTATTCAAATGCATTGCTACTAGTAGTTTATGTCCATGTCTCTAGGCAGCCTATACGCTCCTTGACTGCAGAGATTGTGTCTTGTCTTGAATTAATTCACTTTCCCATAAACAGAGTTTTGGATTCAGGTAACTAGTATTGCATATTGACACCTTGCATGTAAATACATTTAGCCTTGAACACCAGGAAAAATCTATGTTCTTTTTCATTTTTCCAAGATTTAAAGCTCGAACTTTGAAACTTAGACAATGGAAAAAGTAGATTTCTACCTCTAGGACTAATTACTCAGGCCCCAAATTCCCTTTAACATGTGCTGACATTGATACGTCATTTAGTATTCAAATCCTAGGCACTGTAATGACCATAACTATTGCAGTTTAGACACTGAGAAGCCTCAGGGATTCCACCCTGCCTGACTTTGCTAAGGGAAACAGATGCCCTGGTATACCTACAATGAGGAGAAAATTCAAAATATCAAAGGTTGTTTTTTGTTTTGTTTTACATATTTAACCAATTGCTGTGATAAAAAGACTGTCAGAATTTCTATTATGAACCTGATATATAGGACTTACTGTGAAAGTTTTTTTTTTTTTTTTAATTACAACTGCATGCCGGTGGCAATGAAAGCTTATTTAAAGAAAGGTTAACCCATTTTCATGACCTTCTAAGACTGTGTCATATTTCACTTAAAAAGAAAAAAAAGTTGACAAAATTATTTGAATGTGTAGTTTTAAAAAATCAGTGGATGTAGTTTAAGGGTAAATTTTTTGAATTTACATAAGGTGGTTTCTTATCAATTAAAAATAACATCATTAATTGAAATTTATATTTTAATGATTGACTATTAAACATTGTGATATTTTATTTAAAAATCAAGTTTCATAGCAAAAACAGATTAATGCACTTTAAATAATAGATATAGATTATGAACATTAAACCAGGTAAAACTACTAATTCACATATGTGGACAAAAGAACACAATATGATATTGTTTCTATATTTTTGAGAAAGTGGGGCTATAGAATATTAATATTTTCCAGAGAAAAACTATGTATATAAAAGAAACTTATTTTTACTTTGTATTAACTTTGTATTTAGCAGACATTTTTATTGCTATCATGTAAACTTTATTTCTCTATAGCTTTTTTCTGCTATCTTATCTTTTATATTTGAGTACAGATTATGCTGTTAAATTGTTTTTGTTTTTCATCCCACCTGTGACAAATCTGGGCTCAATGAATTTTCCTTACAGTTGTCATTTTCTTTTGATTGAATGATTATATTAAGTCCTTAAGTAATGTCATTTTGTTATAATGTTGTAAAAACAAAATCCAAAAAGGACAATTATCAAAGGATCTGTGTTTGTTATACGTCACTTGACTTAAAGATTGTTTCCATAAATCTGTTGGCAGCATTAAATGAGAAAATACTTATAGCAGAAAGGGCAAGACCATGATTTTTTTTTTTTAAGATGAAAAATAGATGTTTACTTCGTGCAATTACAGTCAGGAAGCATAGTGTAAGAGATAATTTTACATACAAAAATACTAATTGGCCTGGAAATTGACTTTGAGTAATAAGTTTTGACAGGGGGAGCAAAAATAAAGTGCTATATTTTATAATGGAGAACAAAGTACAGGTACCCAGTCCCATGTGGCTTGTAATGGTGTAAGCAGCCACACTTTAGTGTTAGTAGTTTTATAAGCTATTCCTCAACCCTGTTTCTAATCATCTCTTTCCAAAGAGATAAGATGATTTCGAGTGTGTGTTTATGTTGTTGACTGTTAAGCATTTAGTTTTTTAGAACTTAGTACAGAAACTTTAAGGATCTTACTGTCCTCAGATTTTGCCCGTTATAGTCTTGTCTAATGTTGATCATTCTTTCAAAAATGGGTGTTTTACAGAATCCTTGCCAAGCACCATAACAGAAGTTTTTGAGTCATGAGCAGATGGGTAGATTTTCTAATATAAGAAGTGAAGCCTCATGATGCCCACAAAGACTTTAACCTAGTTCTATTCAGAGGAATTGCAGAGAATCTTGTGTAACAGAAAATGTCTGATGCTCATTTCTCTGTGAGAACTTTGGGAGTATCACTTTGGCTGGTACCATTTCGACCACCTAATGCCAATGAACACATGATTTCACAGATAGGAAGATCCTTCCCTTGCCAAAGGTGATGATTTATCTCACCAAGTTCTTCTATGGAATAGGATTGGGTTATTCTGACACCGTGACTCAAAAACACACCACTGAGATTAAAGACAGTCTCAAAATAAATCCCCATTTGGAACTTCTCATGTCTGTGCCCTGTTTCACTTGACTTCTGGCAGATACTATACTCTTTGGACTGTTACTAAGAATCACAGAAGTTACATAAGGCCAGACTTACTGGGTTATATAAACTCCCTCTTCTCCCACCCTTGATACACTGTTTTCAAGAGTGATGTCCTTCATTATAAGAGAGGACAATGCTGACGAGAAAGATTAGCAGGACTTGCAAGTCAAGCAAGATGATTTGTTTTTTACCACCTGCATTTGATCACTCACTGCTTGAGTTCCAACAGCTCACTGAAAATACCACTTTGCTCTTAGGACTTATCTAAAAGTTGCTCCACTCCTTATGGTATGGATAACTTTGTATAAAATTTTATGTGGGGCCTCCCTGGTGGTGCAAGGGGTTAAGACACAACCCATGAAGCTTCCACAGCCACTGCAGCATGAGTTTGATCCCCTGGCCAGCCAGGTTGCTACGCACATGGCACAGCAGACCTCTCCTGGCTTACCCACTGCCCCCTAAGCAGTGTACTTCAGTCAATCTGACTTTTCTGTTCTCCATTCTGTGTCTGGTGAATCCTCTCACCCCCCACATCTCTGGCCTGTACCCCAGCTCTTGTATGCATAAATAAATAAATCTTTAAAAAAATAAAATTGTATTTGGAGTACCTATGGTAAATGACCTATACACCTAAAATTATACTGAAAATTTTCTGTATGATGACCTAAGACTATGTAAAACATATTTAACAAATGTGGCGGTCTTTGGTTACACAGCTTTGGAGTTTTCCTGAGACACCCACTTACCCATCCATGTAGATGTGGTAATAACCTTCCAATAGCTTTTATCTATGCAGACATAGGGTCAGTTCAGCAATTAAATGCCTGTTCAATGAGGTTAATAAGATTCTTAAAATACACATATAGACTAACTTTCTATATTAAATCCAAAAAACTTAAATCCTAGTATTTTGGGATTAGGTTTATTTTACCTGAGACCCAAACCTGGGAGGGTATTTACTTTAGTTATGAATCAATACAGTAGAGTATATAGTCATGGGAAAGCTCAAACAGAACTAAGGAAATGTCAGGGGGATATGCCTGGGTTCTGCTGTTTATCACTATCATAAACCAAAATGCAGAGACAGGAATCAAATTTATAAGAACATTTATTTTTTAGATCTATATCTGAGAATGGTGGGCATATTACCTAAGAAACCATTCTGCATGTCCATGGATCTGGGAGAATGGTAGAAGAAGCATCCTGAAGAAACTGTGTTGGTGTCTCATCTTGGGCTGGCCTTTTTCTACTGGGTTAAACGAAGACAGTCATAAGCAAACAGCCCATCAGAACAGCCTGTCACAGATGATGTCACTGGTTTTCATCATATTCAATCCTCAGAACTTGTCATCAGCTTCCTGGTTACCTTGACCCTTTTAAGTCTGATGGTGTCAGTGTCTGGCATTCACCTGGGCATCATCAAGGCAATGAACCTCAGTTCAAAATAAAGTTTAGTTTAAAGAAAACAGATCAGCGAAATAAGCCAGAAAGAAATAGAAAAATAACGGATGATCTCACTCATAGCAGGAATTTAGAAAACCTCAATAAGGGACCAGGAAAAAGACTCATTTCAATAAAGTAAAAATGAAAATCAACAAGCAACTATAAACCAGAGACACACTATGGGGGAGGGGAGGGGAAGGGAGAAGAGATTAGGGCTCAAAATAAGGGAGGTGGGAATTGTATGGGGACTATAACCAAGATGAAAATGCATACATTGCACAAAAATGAAAAAAAAAGTTGTAAAAAATATATAAAATAAAATTTTAAAAAATCCATAAGAAAATGTAAAATAACTGATGGAAATATGGTCAAAAATATGAAATGATGAAATAGGATAATAAATAACACAAAAAAAATAAAATAAAAGGCTGTTCAACCTCATGATTCACCAGCAACCTGAAAACAGTAACTTAGGGAGCTATCACTTTACCACCATTAAATTGGCAAAAAAAGTTTTAAAATTTGAAAAAAAACAAAAAACAAAAAACAAGTCAATAGTCATACCCGTATACGTGTAGCCTGTGCTCTGTGTGTTTAAGCAGATTCCAATACTAGGTATGGCCCTTCCCGTCCCCCTAGCAAATGTCAGAATTAGCAGAAGCAACTGCTGCTGCTGCTGCTGCTCTTGATAGCAATGCACAGATTAAGATTAGAAAATTTAGAGATATTGTGCTACTTCCTTTGAGCTCAGGTTGAATTTACCTCCTTCCTGGAAGACTGCAGTAGGCTCTTAACATTTCCCTTAATCTGTTTTTCCTTTTCTTCCCATTCTGATCATTTCCAGTTTTACTAAAGTATAATTGACTTATTTTTTTCCCTATTTCCTTGTGCATCTTTTTTCTAGTTTTCCGTATATTTTTTCAATGGTTTCCTTTAATTCTGACGTATTTAATATATCTGCTTTATCTTTGTCTGGAAAGTTCAGTGTCTGTTTCCTCAGGGACAGTTTCTGTTAATTTCTTCTGTGAATGGGCCAATTTCTTTGTTTCTTTGAATGTGTCATAAGGTTTTTTTTTGTTTTGTTTTGTTTTGTTTTTTGCTAAGAAATTGACTTTTTAAGTCTTTTTTTTAATATTTATATATGTATACAAGAACTGGGGTGTAGTCTAGAGCTGTGGGGGTTGAGAGGATTCACCAGAGACAAGAGTGGGGAACAGAACGGGCTACTGAAATACACTGCTGAGGGGAGCAGCAGGCAAAACAGGAGAGGTCTGCGGTGCCATGTGGATTAGCTCCTTGTCCAGGATCAAACTTATGCCACAGTGGCTGGCCATGGCTTGATAGCACTGAGTTTAACCCCTGCACCACCAGAGACAGCCCTGGCATTTTAAGTCTTGATCCTATTGTCTTTTTTAACATTTTTATTGACATAATTTTGTACTAGATCATTAATTTCATTTTATAAATTCCTATAAGCTTACATAAATTTGAATACTATAATAGGATAACTCTGGAAATCAGATTCTTCTTCCTCCATAAGATTTGCTTTGGTTGCTAGCTGTAAGCCATGGCTGTTTAGGTACTTTTTAAACTACTTTTGTCAAGTTTATATAGTTTATTATATATTTTCTCTGAATTCATTGTTCCTATTTCTTGTGATTAGGTGTTACTTTGACAGAGATTTCTTCACATAAAAGGATATATCTCCCTAAAAAAATAGAGGGAGACAGGGGAAGAGAGAAGAGATAGCAAGCAAACTGTCCTGAGATTTGCAAATCGGATGTGTTCTGGTGCACTTCTTCAATGCTTAGTCAAGCTCTCTCTGACTCCACTTTTAACTTCACATCCTGTTACAATGAGCCTCGAGATCAAGCAAAGATGAAAAAGTTGGATTTCAGGGCTTCTCTGAGAATGTTCCTTGCCCTAGAATATGTGGCTTTCTTTTACTTACAAGATTTTTTTTTTAAAGAAAAATCTTACAGTTACAAAAACAATTGACAGAAATTTACAAAGATTTCTCATATATTCCCTGCCCCTCCCTCATGCATTGGCTCCCCCATTATGAGCATCACTCACTCAGGAGAGTAGTGCAGTGTTTGCCAAGTGAGTCTGAATGGCACATCAAAACCACACAGAGTCCCAATTCACCTAAGGGTTCATGATATATATTCAACATTGTAATATCATACATGGTAGTTTTACTGCCTTAAAATGCATCTGCGCTTTCTCAGTTTGCCAATCTCACCCTACCGCTGAAAACCACTGAAACCATACTTTTGTTTTTTCCAGAATGTCATGTAGTTGGGCTATATTACAGCATGCATCCCTCTAATATTGGCTTCATTCAACTAATAATATGAATTTTTCCCTATGTCTTTTCATGTCTTGTTAGTGCATTTCCTTTTTAGCACAGAGTTTTAATTACAGGGTCTGGATGTACCACGATTCATTTATTCATTCATCGCTGAAGGACATCCTGTTAGCTTCTGTATTTGGGCAATTTTGAATAGTCATTATAAATATGGTATTTGTGCAGTTTTTACACTTAAGTTTTCAACATTTTTAGGTAAATATCAAGATGTATGTTTTGCTGGATCTTATAGATATGTGCAGTTTCGTAAAAAACAACAAAAAAAAAACCCCTCCAAAATAGCTTCTAAAGTTGCTGTACAATTTTAGGTTCCCACCAGCAATATCTGAGAATTTGTATCGTTCCATCTTTGCTTGTCACTATTTGATGTTGGCACTGGTCCAGGCTGTGGCCATTCTGATATATGTGTAGAATGTGTGTCTTTCTAAATTCCCCAGTATAATTTTAAATGTCCTCATTTCTCAAAGACACTCTCCTCCCAACTTTTCTTCAGTCTTTTCACACTCTATTATATGTCTCAGTTGCAATCCTTTGCCTCAGGTGACTACCAGTTGTTCATGTGATTTAAACTGTTTTCCAGGAAGCCTGATACCTTTCTGTGCTGATTTGTAAATTAGGCAAGTGATTTTTATTAGTCCTTCAGCAGCCTTTAATCAGATTAAAACAAAGATAATTCTTTGCAATTTAGATCTGGTCTGCTCCTTCTAAAACAGGAGATAAGGATCTTACATTAAGGATATGCCTTCAAGAATACTGCTGAGCCATGGGAGAGGGTGTGGCAAGACAATTAAAAAAAAAAAAACCAGAAAAATCCCTGCCATTTTTCATTTGTCTTCTTGTTGATTCAGCATTCAGTGTTTCTCTAAAACTTTGTTTTTCAAAATTATGACAAGGTTTATTCAGGCAGCTTATGATTTTTCTGTGAGGGAGCGTATCTTAGAGCTGCCTATTCTTCCCTATAATTTTGCTTATTGCATGTTCATATTTTCTGAATTAAAGATATAAATAACAATCTTGGTAAGTCCCCTTCTTCCTGGGTGGCAAAGAATCTAATTCTTATTAATCTGCAAGGGAATTTTCCTTATTTCTATTTGATCCTAGAAAAATCCTGAAATCTACCCAATCAGAAAGACAGAAAAAGTGATTCTGCATATTTTATACTCACAATAGTTACTCATGATGTGGCCTACTGGAAACCTAACTGCATGTCAATTATGTCTTATTTAAAAAAAAAAAAAAAGTTCCCAAACCTAAGTGCACTTTTTATAGCACCTATTTGAACCAAATCAAAATGACTCAAGCCCTAGCCCTTCTTTACCTCTTCAACTCATGACACTTAATTTCCAGTTTCCAAGTTTCCACACAACTCTCTCATCACATGTCATCTTTGTTGTATAACACTTGTAGCCCACATGCTTTGTAAGACTTAATTCCATTCTTCCTCTCCATTCTTCAGGCTACACTGAACCTTTAAAAACAAATCCTAAAAATGTCTATCCTTTCTCTCTTTGGAATTATGGAGCTCATTTTCTTTTATGGGGCTGAAAATTAAAAAAAAAAAAAAAATCAGTTAACTTTTTTTGTAACAAAGTTGCCCAAGATTCAGTTTTGTGAAAGGGAAAATAAATTATATATTTTCACTTTTTTTTTCTTAAAATTCATCATTTAGTAGCTCTATGGCAATGGTTACGTATCACTTTTATCTAATCCCAAACCATTCTGAAGTTTTCTTTTTAGCATTTAATTATTGATAATATAAGTTTTAATGATATGATTTGTTTACATATACTACAATGTTCATAAGAAGAGAGACCATATATTCTGCTTAACTTTAATTTTCAAAGCTTAACCCTATGTCAGTTCCAGCATATAGGCTAAATAAATATTTGTAGAAAGAATAAAAACATACATGAATGAGTAAATGAATGAACACATGAAGCTAAATAATCATGTATTTTGTGAGACTAGGGGCTTAAACTATTTTATGAATCAATATATACACAATCTGGCATATAATAGATAGGAAATATATAGTAATTGAATAAATACATGAAAGAGAAAAAGAACACACCAGACTTTGGTATTTTATACATTCTTTCCCATGTCTTTCCCTGGACAAATCTAATCTAGCCTCCTCATAATCTGTCTAGCCTCTTACGTACATAACCTACTTCATAACCTACTTAGGAATGCTGTGTTCCTATTGCAACCCATAGTCCCACTCCAAATTTACCTACCATCTTTAAGATCCAGATTCAGAATTACATATGCTGAAATATTTTCCCTTACAACTATCCCATTTTCCTTTGTTACAGGTCTGTGTTACTATCAATCTCATTTTTAGTTAAGTCATTGGTTTAACAATCTTATGTATATTTATCTTATTTGATAAAAGAGTCATGTCAGAAATTTGTATTATTCTGTGGAGTTGAAGTTGGAGTCACATGAAACTCAGTTCCTAAAATCAAGAACTTCTTAAAATCAAAGAGTTTTAGAATGTAGCTGAAAGGAACGAGATATTTTCTGACAGAAATAAATGTATTCAATTTCAATCTTCAATTCTTGTGACTAAGTCTTTGTGACTTCTTTTTTTTTTTTTTTTTTTTTTTTTTATAGAGGCATGCTTTATTTATTTGTTTGCTGGTTTGTTTGTTTGTTTTGTTTATACATGCACTGGGTACAGTCAGAAGCGCGGGAGGGCGAGAGAATTCACCAGAGCCAGAGCGGGGAGCAGAGCAGGCAGAAGGACCGAAGCACACTGCTGAGGGGAGCAGCGGGCGGCAGGAGAGGTCTGCGCGCCATGTGGGACCCTCCTCTGGTGGCCGGGGAGCAGCCGGGGATCGAACCGGCGCCGCAGAGGCCGCGCGCAGCTTCGCAACCCAGCGCTCAACCGCTGCGCCACCGGGGAGGCCCCTTTGTGACTTCTTAATGAAAAACTAAAGAAAACTAAAGACCTTTCATATGAAGGTTGTACATCTCAAAATGAGAACAGTTATGTTGAAAACACTTTATAATTGCTATAGTGCTTTAATAAATGTAAGTATGATGGTTTTGTGACTATATATAATTCCAAATAATTTTGATTATAGGTATTACATGTTCCTATTATTGAAGGGTAGACCAAAAATGTACACAATGGTATTTATAAGGAAACTTTATATTAATGAGTTTTTATGGCCATGATAACTTTTATTTTAAAAAATTCAGAAAATCCATTACAGACTTGAAATCCCAACATGAAATTTTAAAGTTAGTTCACAACATTCCCAGGAAACATTAGATAAATTATGGTGCCATATTTATATATTTAATGCAAGATATTAAAAGAGATCTGAGTATTCTAGGGAATACTATAAATAGTTTCTTGGTCAACAAAGGAGTGAACAATATAATGAATATTTCTTACCTAAACCATTTGAGCAATATTAATTCTCTTGTGTTCCAAATCACATTCAAATTTTAATGAATTTAGCAGACATGATAATTGGTTTTTTGCTCCAATATAGAATTCTCATATTCTCCACCTACTGGATTTGCCTCAATTTATGCCATTTTGTTAGCACACTAGCTTCTGTATATTTACATGTGTGCGTGCTTGTGTGTGTGTGTGTCTGTGAGAATTTGACCTTAAATGTCAGTTTTACTATGTGCATTTACTTATAGGTGGGTTTTCTTGTAAACAGAATATAAACATAGAGAATTAATGATACAGTAACAATGTATTTTATAAATGCATTTTCTCTTTATGATTTTCTTAACATTGTCTTTTTGCTAGCTTACTTTATTATAAGACGACACTATTCATTAATTTAGTTTTCATTAAACATAACATAAAAATATCTGTGAAATGACTACTCATAAATAATTAGTGATAATGCTTCTGGTCCAAGGCACGGTATTAGTAATTAAATTTTGGTGAAGTCAATTTTTTTAAGACTTATTTATTTATGCATACCAAAACTGGGGTGTAGGGCAGTGGTGCACAGGGGTGAGAAGATTCACCAGAGACAGAGTGGGGAACAGAACAGGCAGATCTACTGAAATACACTGCTGAGGGTGGATCCAGTGGGCAATACAGGAGAGGTCTGCTGTGCCATATGTGTTACCTCCCTGGCTGGCCTGGGATCATACTGGTGCTGTAGTGGCTGGCAATACCTTAATAGCTCTGTGTCTTTAACCTCTGCACCACGAGGGAGGCTGGCTGGAGTCAAATATTAAATCTTGTTTCAACCGCACGGGTTAGTGATTTTAATGCCTATGTTATTCAGTGGTTAACCACATATATAATCCGTTTGCATTGCATATGTATATGTATGATTGTATATTTACCATATATATACATTTGAATCCGTAATGATAATGTATGGAAAATTATGTGAATAATTATTCATTACATGTGACATATAATATATCACAGATACAATATATATAGAGAGAGACCCACCCTTAAATACTCCTCATTTTTAGAATTTAAATATTTTAAGTAACTGGAAATTATTTTGGGCACTTTTCATTATTGAAAGATTATATTCAAATGAATGACATCTTATTCTAGATATTTACTTATACTTTTAAAGTCAAGGTACATTACTCATTTCATTTTTGAATGCCAATCTTTTATGATTACATTGACCTTATAAATAACATATTTTTGTGCATATACACTTTACCCAGTGAACTCAAATAATTTAATAATAAAACTCATAAACCTTAACTTCCAAATTTGTAATTCTATAAATCCTCTCATCAGAAGTGTTACTTTTTATAAAAAAAAAAAAAAAAAAAACATGATAGCTTCTTGAGAGAGGAAAAAATAAATATATTTACTGTTTTATTTGGAACTAAGGGGGGGAAGCTAATTATGACTTACTATCACTAAAAATATAATTTAAAAAATGTATATTTTTAACTTCTTATCTATTCTCATTGTGCTATTGCTAAAACCAAACAATATAAAAAAGACAATAAAAATAGTCAAATAATGTTTAGAAAATTTATGAAAGATCTGACCTGTGACTAGAATTTGAATAGGAATTTCATTGTGTTTCTACTTCGCAGTAAAAAGTGTAACTGTTTTGCAGCATGACTTACCTATAAGTGTAAAATACTAAAAGACAAATGTCATTCATTTTTCTATCTATAGAGAAAAAATTATCACTAAATTTCTGTCAGGTATAATAGATCTAGTAGAGCATACTCTTTATCTTCAGGACATTTTCAATTGTAAATGATAGACTCTTAAAGTGACTTAAAAAGAAAAGGAAATGTATTGACTTACTCAACTCAAAGGTACAGCACAGACTTCATATATGGTTAGATAAATATGCTCAGAATTTTCTCCTTTTTAAATGATTTCATTCTAAGGTATGTAATTCATAAAGTTAATGAATGAAGAGGTATTTGATAAAGTGTATTTTGCTTTTTCAAGAGTGTTTTCCTTTTTCATTTTAGGTCATTTTAAACAAAACAGCTTAAAGTAGGATTTTGATTGGTGAGGAATGGTGATCTGTTGCCTTATTTCATATAAAATAGACTAAACAGAAGGTGTTTTCCCCCAAGGAAAACTGTTTGGCAGTAACCAGAAAGATGGGGCCTCCCTGGTGACGCAGGAGGTTGGTACTCAGCACTGCAAAGTTGTCTGCAGTCATTGCAGCACAGGTTGGATTCCCAGCCCGGGAGGTTGCACACATGGCACAGCAGACCTCTTCTGTCTTGCCCACTGCTCTTCTCAGCAGTGTATTTCAGTACATCTGCCTGTTCTGCTAACCACTCTGTCTTTGGTGAATCCTCTCACCCCCACCCTCCGCACCTCTGGTTTGCATACCAGCTCTTGTGTGCATGAATTGGTAATCTTTAAAAAACAATAACCGGAAAGAAGAATGGATACTGATCAGATATCATTATACTCTGAATTCCTTTATATACTTATTTTTCTTCTACTTTTCCACTTGTATTATACTAAGAATTTGGTTCTCTCTTACCTGACATTTTCATGAATAAGGTAAAAACAAAATTGCATAGTCTGATATCCAAAGCAGAGTGCTAAAAATTAAATGGCAGTGTAGATATCAAAATATTAGATAAAAATATTAGAACTTGTATTGTGATAGTTTTTGACAATAAATTGAATTTACCAGTACAAATCCTATTGATTTCTTGACATTCTCCATACCACAGAATTTTGATAATTATTGTTCATGTCTGATATATAAATTTTCTACCACCTGAAGATTTTCATAGTAGAGTTGTTCTGATTTTCTTGCAGAATAATGTAAAGCATTATCCATTGTGTATGTTTTATAAACTAATTTACAGATTCTCATGTTTATTTTATGAATTTATTTGATGTAATAAATATACCATGGATGGCAAATTACTTAGTTGACATTTTTCCTACTGTCATATGATCATTTTATCATTTTATTTTTTTAGAATTGAAAGAGTGACAGTTTATCAGGATTTGATAAAAAAAAAAAAAGCCAGCAATTAAAAACTCTCAGGAACACTATTTGGTGTGTATATTTGTATTTAATTGTTTTGAGGATGTAAATTGCTGTTTATATTTTATCTTAAAAATCCTAGTCAATGAAAATACTGAGTTATTGTTATTTTGAAACAACAAAATTACTTTTATTGCACAAGATTTGATTTTGAAATAATTTATTTCACATTCATGTTTACATTGCAACATAAAGAACAGTTTTTAAAAGATGCAAACATAATTTTAGAGTGGCTAAAGTTGGAAATTTAAGAAATGCATGTGGTCTTTTGAATGAAATAAAAAACTTTGGTGAATCAATTTGAACACTGACTAAAAACTCATGGTAACTTCAACAAACTGGTAGGAAGCAAATATATACATTCAATATAGAAAAACTATTTCTATGAGCCACTTGTTTATTGTTCTTCCAAGGAAGTTTCCAGTATCAGAAATCATATAAGAGTGGAAAGTAAGTTATTTTAATACAGTTGCAAATTTGAGTGGGAATTTTATGGGACTAAAAACCAATAGAAAGAATGGTCAGTTGCATAATTATCATTATTGGGTAAGAAAAAAGAGAGGGGCAGAGAAGAAATAATGTAGCTGTTCTTTGAAAGCACAGATTGTCCTAACTTTTTAAAAATATTTCTAGTTTGCATTTCCCTGATTACAAGTGATGCTGAACATTTTTTCATATGCCTGTTCAACATGGATGGAGCTGGCAGGGATCATGCTCAGAGAAATAAGCCAGAAAGAAAAAGAAAAATACCAGATGGTCTCACTCATAGCAGGAATTTAAAAAACCTAAATAAGGGACCAGGAAAAAGACTAATTATAGTAAAGTAAAAATCAAAATCAACAAGCAACTATAAACCAGAGACACACTGGGGGGGAAGTGGAGGGAGTGGGATCAAAACAAGGGGGGGTGGTCCCTGTTGGCGCAGGCAATTGAGCTCCGCAATGTGAAGCTGTTTGCAGCCTCTGCAGCTCAGGTTCGATCCCGGCCAGCCGGGGAGGGTCCCACATGGCACAGCAGACCTCTACTGTCTCACCTGCTGCTCCCCTCAGCAGTGTATTTTGTCAATCTGCCTGTTCTGTTACCAGCACTGCCTCTGGTGAATCCTCTCACCCTCCCGCACATCTGGCCTGTACCCCAGTTCTTGTATAAATAAATAAATTTAAAAAAAACAAGGGAGGGTGGGAACTGTGTGTGGACTATGACCAGGATGAAGATGCATATATTGTGCAAAAATGAAAAATGATGTAAAAATATATAAAATTTAAAATAATAGTAATAATAATAAACAAAATAAATAAAAAAAAAGTATTTCTAATTTGGTGGTAGCTTTTGTATAGGGGACATTCAGTGATATGGTAGGTGGTTCTCTGTCAATTCTCCTTTAATGATGTAACTTAAAATGTCCTTTTTATAATCATATTGATAATATGAAGATGTATTTCACTGTATCTATAGGGACTATAGCATTTGTGAAAGAAAATTAAACATTGAAACATATTCAGCTTATATAATAGGTTCTAATGCCTCAAAAAAAAAAAAAAAAAACTAGAGTGAATAAAATGTTAGCAAATCTTTCAAACTTTAGAATATAATTTTAGTTTATTTTAAATTTGTATTTTATTGAGGTAACATTGGCTTATACTGTTGCTGGTATTTTGGAAGTATAGGCTACCCCCCACCCCCCATTCAGGTGTTCTTACCATCAGTTGCCCATTTGTCTGCATGTTGTATATCCAACACATACTTATATAACCTGATACAATTATATGTTTCCAGGCATCCTAAATGGAGATCAGAGGATAATAAAGTGTTTGGGAGGAAATTATACTTTTCAAATCTTGGTTTAGCAAGACAAATTAGATCCTGTCTTTTAAGTACTGTTCAACAGGACAATTTAAGGGTGTAAAGTAGAGGGAGCACACTCTGTAAAAAATTAATGATTTTGCTTATTTTAAAAATCCACTCATTTAAGGCTATTCTATATTTTCACAGGTGTTTGTGGGAAAAAAAAAAAGATTTGTCTATTACATGTTTCTAAAATATACACAGTTCCTGACATTTCTCATGAAACAGAGATGCCTGTTTGGAGATGTATAGATATATGTGTATACATATCTATATAGGTGTAGCTGTGTATGCATATTATTTATGAAAATTTATGGATCCATGCATAGATTGATGCCTTCAAACTTTAAATGAAAAAGACATAGGTTCTAAGATCTGTAAGAAGAGATATTAAATTTCATGTTAACTGCTCATGTAATGTGTATTTAAAAGTAGATTTTAAAAACATGTTGATTAACTCAAAAATAGCCTTTTCCCAATAGTTCAAAATCTACTATGAGAGCACTGGGACAAGAGTATGCAATCTTAAATATTCCTTTTGAAATTTTAATGTAAATGAAGTGATTGAGATAATTTTATGTTTCAATGTCAATACCTTATATTGATTTAGAATTTGGGAATATGAGATTTTTTGTTATGGATGTTCATTAAAGTATGAAATGTTAAGTTTCATTTTATCAGGTTTTACATTTTTTCCATTCCCAATATTTATCTAAATTAATTTTTAATGAGAGACTCAAGATAAGTTACATCTTGATTCTTTCAAAATAATATTCATATTTTTAATTTGTACATTCAACAGGTATTCAGTTTGTAATTTATTTAAATTTTTTAGATCCAACTTCAAATACCTAAAAATGCAATCCTTGGAAATTTATACTGTATGATTCAAGAAAGTGCCACCTCTAAAAACAGATTGTAAACAGCTTTTACTCTAATATGTCTTGGAAGAATTGTAAAAATCTGTTTGACTATAATGATGGTAATAGAAATCCTAAATTAAATAAAGAGAATGAAAATAAAGCAAAGAATCTTGTGTGAAGAGGGAGAAGGTAGATCCTTCCAGATAATGCAGGGCAACATGGCGGCGAGGAGATGCTGCGAGTAAGATCTCCCATTAAAAAAAGTTAATAGGGAGGAAAAGCGGCAGGTCCCAGTGAGAACTGGGACACGGAAGATAAACGGGTGACTCCAGCAAACTGCCCGAAGAAGAAAGTTGCCATAAAAGAGGACCAGAAGGGAGGAAAGCACAGAACCCTGCTCCCCTCCCCCGCCCACAAAGTCGGCACTCTCCGACCAGCAGAGAGGAGGAAAAAAAAATACAAACAAACTAAAACGACCAACAAGAACAAACTACGCAGCAAGCGGGACTGTGAGTGGAAAGGAACTATTTCAGCCACCCCACCCCGTGAACGGGAGCTGTGGAGAATCCTGCAGGATTCGCTGTGGAGGTGAGCTCCAGGCGCCATTAAAGAGAGCCCCCCCCAGGAGGAGACCAGCACCAGCACACAGCCCTGGGCCGCCTGGTAAGCTTGTGCGGAAAAGCGGCGCGCTGGAAAAGCAAACGCGGATCGGGATTGCACGGAAAAGCAGTGCGGTTGAAAAGCAAACTCGGATCTGGATCTCAGCTGCCCAGGTCCCCGCGCCTGCGACCTAGGCTTGCCGGGAGACACGCGGAGGCCCTCACTGAGTGAGCAGGAACCAGGTGCCCAGGCACGGGAGCGGGATTCAAAAGGCGCCATTCCCGCGCCACTGAACTGGGCTACAGCCCGCGTCCTGGAACTGAGGGCTTTGGAACTGAGACCCGGGGCACAAAATTAGGGGCATGGGTTCCCCATGACGATGGGGCACAAGGCAGACACAGCACCCCAAAGCCGTTGAGGTTTACCCTACCATTCCCGCTATGTTCCCTGTCCCACGGGGTGGAAAATCAGCTCCCCAAGGGCTCTAGGAGAGATCTCTGGTGCCACCTAGTGACTTGAAACCAGCAGAGGCTCCTGGAGGAGCCAGTGGCCAGCTGGGGAGTTAGCCCATGCCGGGCCCCTTCCGACCAGTAGTCTGAGCCCACAAGGGGAGTGAGCACCCACAGCCGGGGCAGACCAGGCGCTCAGAAGAGTGTGCCTGAGACCGGACACGCAGGGAGTGTGTCCCACATCACCATTTTAGAACAGGGACAATTCTTCAGTAAAGACTACCTGCAGAAGGCTTCCTCAGGAGCCAGAGGTGAGCGGGGGAAGTTCGCCCATGCCAGACCCCCTATGGCCTGCAGTCCAAGCCCAGAGGGGGAGCAGGAACCCACCGCCGGGGCAGACCAGGCGCACAGGGGAGTGTGTCCCCACATTGGCATTTTAGAAAAGGGACCTTTCTCCAGTAAAAACTGCTTGAAACTGACATATGGCTCCAGGAGGAACCAGAGGGAAGCAGAGAAGCTCACCCAAGATGCCGGCCAATCCCAACAACACAGTGTCCCAACGCATAAGGCAAATTAGAAAACAGACAGTAGGGAGGAGAAGAACCACACGCAACCTAGCAACTCCCCAGGGAAAAAGCACACCACAAAAAGAAAACCAGCCCCCAGATTGCAACGACAGTAACTTGGAAGAACTTCTGAGCCTTCCAGAAAGAGAATTTAAAATTGCCGTGATTAAAAAACTGACAGAAGTCATAAAGGAAAACAATGATAAGGGAAAAATAATCAACGATCAGAAGAATGAAATTGAGTCCCTAAAGAGGGAAAACAATGGTCAGAGGAATGAAATTGAGTCCCTAAAGAGGGAAGTAAAAGAAATGCAAGAGATCAAAGAATTAATGGAAGAACTAAAGAATTCTGGGAAAAGCAATGAAAGCAGAATAGATGAAATGGAAGAACGAATAAGTACTCTTGAAGACACAGAAATAAAAACAACCAAAACAGAAAAGGAAAGAGAAGTACGAAGGAGAAAGAATGAAGAAAGACTTCGGGAACTATCTGACTCCATGAGGAAAGGAAATATAAGAGTTATAGGAATACCAGAAGGAGAGGAGAGAGATGTAGGAACAGAGAAAATATTCAAAGAGATAATTGAAGAGAACTTCCCAAATGTGAAGAAGGAGCTGAAAATTGATATACAAGAAGCAAGATGAACACCAAACTTCCACGACAAAAGGAAAAATACAGCAAGACACATAATAGTAAAGCTCCCAAGAATCCAGGACAAGGAAAAAATAATGAAGCTGGCAAGAGGGAAGAAACAGATAACATTCAAAGGAAAACCAATCAGGCTGACATCAGACTTCTCCGAAGAAACACTACGGGCAAGGAGAGAGTGGAGGGACATAGTCAACAGACTCCAAGAAAACAGATGCCAACCAAGAATACTCTATCCCGCAAAGCTCTCCTTCCTCTTTGAAGAAAGAATATGGACCTTCCCAGACAAACAGAAACTCCGGAATTTCATTACAACTAAACCCCCACTCCAAAAAATACTACAAGGAGTCCTAAAGCCAGAACCTCAGAGGGATGAATAACAATGAAAGAAGGCCAAAAAAAAAAGTTATTAAAAGAATAAATAAATAAAAATCAAAGGAAAGACAAACACAATGGCAAAAACAGATGCTAACATATCAATATTAACTCTAAATGTAAATGGACTAAACTCTTCAATAAAAAGACACAGAGTTGCAGCCTGGATTAAGAAACAAAACCCAACCTTTTGCTGTCTCCAGGAAACACATTTAGCTACAAAAGATAAAAATAGGCTCAAAGTTAAAGGATGGAAAACAATCCTACAAGCAAATGGACCAAAAAAGAAAGCAGTAACAGCTATACTTATATCAGATAAAACAGATTTCAAACTCAAAAAGGTAAAAAGAGACCCCAATGGTCACTACATTATGATCAAGGGGACAATACTTCAAGAAGAAATAACACTCATTAACATATACTCACCAAACGAAGGAGCACCAAAATATATCAGACAACTGTTGTCCTCTCTGAAAACAGACATCAGAGAAAACGCATACGTAGTGGGAGACTTCAACACACCACTATCAACAATGGATAGATCAACAAGACAAAAAATAAGTAAAGAAACCAAAGCTCTAAATAAGAACCTAGAGCAATTGGACTTAACAGACATCTATAGAACACTAAATCCCAAAAAAACGGAGTACACATTTTTCTCAAGCGCACACGGATCATTCTCCAGGATCGATCACATACTGGGGCACAAGACAAACATCAACAGATACACCAAGATTGAAATCATATCAACCATCTTTTCTGACCATGAAGGCATCAAACTAGAAATAAACCATAAAAAGAAGGCAAGGAACATTCCTACCTCATGGAGATTAAAAACCACACTACTGGAAGTCCACTGGACTAATGAGGAGATCAAAGAAGAAATTAAAAAATTCTTTGAATTGAACGACAAGGAGGACACCAATATCCTAAATGTATGGGATGCAGCAAAAGCAGTAATAAGAGGAAAATATATAGCAATAGAAGCTCACATCAATAAACAAGAAAGAACTCAAAGAACCAACCTAATCTCGAAGCTCAAAGATGTAGAAAAAGAACAACAAAAAAACCCAAAACCAGTAGAAGAAAAGAAATAATAAAAAACAAAGCAAAAATAAATGAAATTGAAACTAAAAAAACAATCCCAAAGATCAATGAAACCAAGAGCTGGTTCTTTGAAAAAAATCAATAAAATAGACAAACCCCTAGCCAGGCTCACAAAGGAAAAAAGGGAGAAAGCACAAATAAACAGGATCACAAATGAAAGAGGAGAAATCACAACGGACACAGCAGAAATCAAAAGAATAATCAGTAACTACTATGAACAGTTATATGGAAACAAGTTTAACAATCTAGAGGAGATGGACAAATTCCTACAACTCTACAATCACCCAAAGCTAGATAAAGAAGAAATAGAACACCTAAACAGACCAATTACAAGCAGCGAAATTGAAATGGCAATCAAAACCCCCCCAAAAAACAAAAGCCCAGGACCTGATGGATTTACAAATGAATTCTACCAAACATTCAGAGACGAATTAGTGCCTATCCTTCACAAAATCTTCCAAAAAATTGAGAAGGAAGGGACAATACCAAACACGTTCTATGAAGCCAACATTACACTAATACCAAAACCGAACAAGGACAACACAAAAAAGGAAAACTACAGGCCAATCTCCCTAATGAACACTGATGCAAAAATCCTCAATTAAATTTTAGCTATCAGAATCCAACAATGTATCCATAAGATAATTCACCACGACCAAGTAGGATTAATTCCAGGGACACAAGGATGGTTTAACATCCGAAAATCAATCAATGTTATCCAACACATCAACAAAAAGAAATATAAAAACCATATGATAATATCAATAGATGCTGAGAAAGCTTTCGACAAAGTGCAACACCCATTCATGATAAAAGCCCTTGAAATTCTTGGGATACAAGGAACATACCTCAACATCATAAAGGCCATCTATGACAAGCCAACAGCCAGTATCATTCTCAATGGTGAAAAGCTGAAAGCAATTCCATTAAGATCTGGAACAAGACAAGGAAGTCCACTCTCACCACTACTTTTCAATATAATACTGGAAGTCCTAGCCAGAGCAATAAGACAAGAGAAAGACATCAAAGGAATCCAAATAGGAAAAGAAGAAGTCAAACTATCACTATTTGCAGACGATATGATAATATACATAGAGAAAAACTCCAAAAACTCCACAGAAAAACTAATTCAACTCATCAATCAGTTCAGTAAAGTGGCAGGATACAAAATCAACACGCAAAAGTCAGTAGCCTTCCTATACACAAACAATAAATCTGAAGAAGAAGAAATCAAAAAAACCATCCCTTTTTTTATTGAAACAAAAAAAATCAAATATTTGGGAATAAATCTAACAAAAGAGGTGAAGGACCTATACAAAGAAAACTATAAAACACTGTTAAAAGAAATAAGACACAAAGAAATGGAAAGACATCCCCTGCTCATGGATTGGAAGAATAAACATTATTAAAATGGCCATCCTTCCAAAAGCAATGTACAGATTCAATGCTATTCCAATCAAAATTTCAATGTCATTCTTCAAAGAAATAGAACAATTATTGATGAAATTCATATGGAATCACAAAAAACCCCGAATAGCCAAAGCTCTCCTGAAAAAAAAAGAAGGGAATGGAGGCATCACACTCCCAGACTTCAAACTATACTACGAAGCCATAATCATCAAAACTGCATGGTATTGGAACAAGAACAGACATACAGACCAATGGAATCCAATAGAAAATCCAGAAATAAACCCACAGATTTATGGTCAACTAATCTTTGACAAAGGAGCAAAGACTATGCATTGGAGCAAAGAAAGTTTGTTCAATAAATGGTGCTGGGAAAACTGGGTTGCTACATGCAAAAGAATGAAGCTTGACCACTACCTCACACCATACACAAAAATCAACTCAAAATGGATTAAAGAACTAGACATAAGACCTGAAACCATAAAATATATAGAAGGAAATATAGGCGAAACACTATGTGATTTGCACATCAAAGACATCTGTACAGACACATCACCCAAAGCAGTGATAGTGAAGGCAAAGATAAACAGCTGGGACTACATCAAATTAAAGAGCTTCTGCACAGCAAAAGAGACAATAACAAAAACAAAGAGAAACCCCACCAACTGGGAGAACATTTTTGCACCCAACACTAATGATAAAGGACTGATCACAAAAATCTGCAAAGAGCTGAGGAGACTCAACAACAAAGAAAATAATCCAGTCAAAAAATGGGCAGAAGAGCTAAAAAGAAACTTCTCTGAAGAGGAAATGCAAATGGCCAACAGACATATGAAAAAATGTTCAACATCACTTGTCATCAGGGAAATGCAAATCAAAACTACCATGAGATACCATCTTACACCAGTGAGAATGGCACATATTAAAAAAACTAGCAACAACAAATGTTGGCGAGGGTGTGGAGAAAAAGGAACTCTTCTGCACTGTTGGTGGGAGTGCAAACTGGTCCAACCACTATGGAAAGCTGTGTGGAGATTTCTGGACCTACTAAACATAGAACTTCCATACGATCCAGCAATTCCACTCCTAGGTATTTACCCAAAGGACACAGAATCATCAATTCCAAAGAACACCTGCACCCCTATGTTTATAGCAGCACTGTTTACAATAGCTAAGCTTTGGAAACAACCCAAATGCCCAAAAATAGATGACTGGATCAAGAAGATGTGGTACATATATACCATGGAATATTACTCAGCATTCAAAAAAGATAAACACATGCAATTTGCAGCAACATGGATGGCGCTGGAAGGGATCATGCTCAGCGAAATAAGCCAAAAAGAAAAAGAAAAATACCAGATGGTCTCACTCATAGCAGGAATCTAGAAAACTTAAATAAGGGACCAGGAAAATGAATAACTATAAGAAAGTGAAAATCAAAATCAACAAAAAACTATTTACCAGAGACACTTTTAGGGGGGCGGGGGTGGGAGGGGAGGGATTGGGGTCAGAATGGGGGGCTGCAATTGTATGGAGAATATAAAAATAAAATTTATTATTTAAAAAAAAAAAGAAAAGGGAGAAGGTAAAATTTGAGATAAAAATTATCTTTTAAAACATATTACACTGACTCCCACGTGACATATTTGAACTCTTGAAGGTTATCAAATACTTGAAAGCAAGACAAATCTTGAATTTGAGTATCTAAGAAATCCCTTCGTTTGTGTTATTTCTTCCCAATCTTAGTATCTGAAAATTAGGTAGCAGTGGCAAATGTTGTCTTGATTGGAGCTAATATTCTTTCAAAGAAAATTATTTATATGAAGGTAATATATTTTAATTTAGATCTTAAATACATTTTAAATAGTCATTAATGATTGTGCTTATTTAGAGAACTTCGATTGTTTTTTTGTTTGTTAGTTTGTTTGTTTGTTTTAGGATGTGGGTATTGGTCCTTACATTTATTTTGGTTTTTGGTTCCTAAATGACAACATTGATAATAATAGAGTCAAGAAGAATTGATTCACAACAGAATGCTAATTCTATCATCAAGTATTTTGTTTATATTATTTGTTAAATCAATACAATATTTCTCAACACTTTTAAAATATGTGATTTTACTTACAGTGCATTAAGATGAATTAATTGTTGATGTATTTGTAATTTTGTTAAGCTTTAGAGAAAAACTACATAACAATATTTTTAATAACATAGCAACTATACTTTTAAAAAACTTATTTCAATGGATGTTATTGTCAGTTAATTCATCTATTCTTATATTCCAAATTGATATCTATGGCTTTCTAGTTTAGAACTTGAGTGTCTTAGTTAAATCCTTTATTGAAAAAAAACTGTAGGGCATCATCATTTTAGTAAGTAATAGCCTGCTTATCGTTCTCAAGTGTAAAATCAGAAAAACAAATTAGAATAAAAGCCACATGTGAGATATCCATTATGCATTGACATTTAAAATCACTCCATTATTTATATTCAGAAAACTACTCTATAAATGCAATATTTATCTGTGATAATTTCTATCCTGATGTGGTGTATGTATATTACGAAAATCAAGGAACTTCTCCAGCCAGCCACTTTTTCCCTCTGTGGTATAACATGTTTAATAAATGTTTATCCTCTTTATTCATCCTTCTCTTCTGTAATTTATTTTTCAGTGGTTTATATTCTCCCCCTTTTCAAGTATCATAGCACTTTCCAGGCAAGCCTCAATTACAAAAATCATGTGTAGAAGCCTACATTTTAGACATTCACAAATTAATCCTAGATAAACCATTACAAACAAGAGACCTTGATGAGTAGCTTGAAACATTCTATAATTTGTGTTTTGATTAACTGACTTTCCAACTTAATTTTAAATTATATTAACTATCCTGAAGTAATCATATTAATCTTACATTTTCCAGCTGCAAAAAACCTGATTTTTTTTTTTAATTTGAAGTGCTAATGATTTAGTACCAAACTAAAGATTCTATAAAGAGACAAAAATCCATATTAAACAGCATGGGGAAGTGTAAACATTTAGATTAAATGTATTGTAAGTGAAGTTTTTATACTAGTGCTGGCATGAAACATTTGTGGAGTTGTTACTAAAATCACATTGTTAATCTTGTATATTGCTATGTTTTGACAAAAGGATATTTTTCATTACAAAATATGATCTTGCATTTTCCAACCATGTCATATTTACATTTAGTGAAGTTTATGAATAGGTGTAAGTGTTAAAAATATCCATTTCCCATGTTTAAAAAAAAACTAAAATACATTAAATATTGGAAAATTTTATTATCCATTAAAAGTAAGCATTTAATTATATCAATATGGCTTTTATTATGAAAATTTCCTGTGTCTAATTTAAATTCTAATGTTTAATACATATGTAAATTATAGTTTTTAAAGGATAGCATCGAAGTGCAGAAAATGAAAAGAATGTGTGACAGTGGGCTTGGTTTTTATTTTTCTGTTGACTGCTAACAAGCTACATGAATTTTGAAGTTCACTTAATATTCACTTTAAATAGGGAAGCTGGGCTTCATCAAGTACAACTTTTTTTTCTAATATTAATATTATGTTATATGCTTTAGCAAAGACCAAGAGAAACAGTTGCATTTCTAGCTCTGTCGCCTACTATTTTTAGCTGCTGGACATTTTATGACGGTTCAGGCAAGTCCATAATCACACATCAACAAGAAAGCCTACCAATTCTCCTGTGACCTTTAGAACTCCTCAATTCTTTTCCTTTCCTGCCACCTTCATGATGTAGAATTTTCATTTCGGTTAAAAGGTGAATCAACTGAATGTGTGTTGTAATGGAGTACCAAAGATTGACTTTAACTAAATTTTTGACAGAGATTGAAAGAAGTGACCCGGTATTTCACATTGAACTCTATCTCCCCCTTCTGTAATAGTAGAATTCACTTTTTTCTCAATTGATGACTAACAGAAAAATAAGGAATTTGAGAACAAAGTACAATTTTCATTCTGCATCTTGAATCACTTGAGAATTGCCAAATCTATCATGGTTTCTGAAGGGAACTCTAATATAACAGATTTTGAGAGGGGGAAAATTATATAGAACAGATGATGGGTTAAACAGTAGAGTTTTAGTCATCTTTTAGTTCAAGTAAAATATTTGATAAAATGCAAATTGAAAGCTCCTTATCTGAAATTAATGGCTGGCTTCAAATTAGCTTGCAACATTGAGACTGATTGAACATTCTAAACCATCTTAAGGGATATGTAAAACAAAATAGGTTTATGTAACCCCTTGAAGTATACTTCAGGAAAAATCAGCACATTTATATATGAAAGCTGGATTCTTGAGTGTGTTTCAATTACGTAAGCACAGGCAAAACTTAAGTCCTTGCATATCTTGTGTATCTCCCTTTAGTTGTCTTAAAAAGGGTATCCAATTATCTATAAATTTAAATAACTCCCTTCACTTTTAATTTATGAATATTACATCCTTATGTCTGCATGTATTAGAGAATCTTCAACCATCAAAATGATGGGATAATCTATAACTGAATTATAGCTGTGGAATGAATGTGTTACAGTGTTGTGAAAAAATAAGGAAATATTTTAAAATAAAATCAGTAGTTTTATATTAATTTAATTCAAAACAAGGAATAATTTGAGGTATTAGGACGAAAAAGAGAGCTTATTTCTGTATTTTTAAATAGTTGGAGAGGGGCCTCCCTGGTGGCACAAGGGGTTAAGACGCAACCTATGAAGCTATCCACAGCTCTGCAGCATGAGTTTGATCCCCCAGCGGGCCAGGAATCAACCCACATGGTGCAGCAGACCTCTCCTGCCTTGCCTGCTGCTCCCTTCAGCAGTGTATTTCAGTCAGTTTGCCTGTTCTGTTCCCCACTCTGTCTCTGGTGAATCCTCTCACCCCCAGCACCTCTGACTGTACCCCAGCTCTTGTATGCATAAATAAATAAATCTTTAAAAAATAAATCAATAGTTGGAGATTGTAGAACTTTTTGTTTCATATTTTGAAATGTGCATTATATGAAAAAAATCTTGACTATTCTAAGTCTGGACATATAACATTTAAGAAGTTGGACGATTTAATAATAATCCAGATTCTATGGAACATTTTCACATTCTGTGCTTAATAATTCTAAGGCACAAGACTCTGATACTATGAGTTAAAATGCTTTTAGAAAATATCAAACTAGGTATGTCTGTGCTATATTTTAAAATAAAGTTTTCTTAAGCATAGAATATATATAAAAAACAAAACATTTGTATTTTTATAACTAGAAAAAAAGATTCTATATGTTCAAACACCTGACATTTCATTCTGTGTGTTCACTCAGGTAATTAGTCTATCCTGACTTCACTTTTTAGATTCTGATCCTTTGTCCCAGTTCTGCACAAGAATTAGAAAAGCCTTTGCCATAAATCTGATAATTTTCTAGGGTATTTTTATTTTTTTAATTTATTTATACAAGCACTGGGTGCAGTCAGAAGCGCGGGAGGGTGAGAGAATTCACCAGAGCCAGAGCAGGTTGCAGAGCAGGCAGAAGGAACAAAATACACTGCTGAGGGGAGCAGCGGGGGGCAGGAGAGGTCTGCGTGCCATGTGGGACCCTCCTTGGGTGGCCGAGGAGCAGCCGGGGATTGAACCGGCGTTGCAGAGGCTGCGGGCAGCTTCGCAACCCAGCGCTCAACCACTGCGCCACCAGGGAGGCCCTTCTAGGGTATTTTTAAATGTAACTTATTGAAGTATAAAATCTTTACTTATATGCTGATTATTTCATACAGGAGAATAATTTCCCTTTATTTTGTATCATGATTAAAACCTTACAGGAGGAATATAGGGGAACCAAATAAGACATCGGTGTAAAAAATAATAACAACACAAAATACAACAAAACAAAACAATTATAAATCAGAGAGATCCTGTAGGGCAGGAGAAGAGAGAGGGGTCAAGGAGAGGGAGGGAGGAACACAGGAGCACAGTAGGTGCAAGGATGCATTGGTGAAGGAAATTCTATGGGGACTATACCTGATGGGGGGGAATATTATTCAAAAATGAACAATGATGTAAAAAAGAAAGAAAAAAAATGCTAGATGAGATAGAAGCATGGTATGGACAGAAATGAATAGAATCCTAGAAATCAACTCTATACTTGGAGTTTATCATAAGTTGAGAACTTACATGTAATTTATCTTTGTTTAGAAAATATTTTTGCAATTATTATACATTTGAATGCATTATAATTGGGGGATTTTTTTTAAATTTAAGTAAAAAGATTTTGATTTATAGCAAATATTTTATAAATACCACCTACTGACAGGCACATGTAGAAGAAAAATCTTAAAAAAAAAAAGCTAAAAGACCATCATAAATGTATGCTACTTTGATGTTGATTAGTTTTCAAATATCACATGCTATTTTCTTTTAAAGAACTTCTCCGTTATAGTATGATCCTGTCTCTGAATTATATAGAATATTGTAAACCAGTGTTACATCAATTTAAAAAAAGTTCTCATTTACTCTGAATATATGCTCAGAATATACTCTATAATTTATTTATCAAGTACTCATTGAACATATATGATACTTAAGATGATGCACTAGGCCTGGGTTAGAAATGTTGTAAGTAATTACATTTAATAATACAAATGATACATGTTTAAGCAATTGCAGTAGTGGATAAAATGTTATGTGTCATAAAAAAAATTTAAAAATAAGGCTGTGAGATTAGGGAAAACCAAAACCTATTGATACTAAATATTTTAATTGTTTGGTAGAATAGTTGAGATTGGATAGAAATAGACAGTGGAAGAGTAAACATGTATTTTGTATTTGGAGAAAAAGCAAGTACAGTGCATACATAGCATTTAGAAAACAAGAATCTAAGAATTTGACACCAGATTGTGGATGATCCTCAATTTGGGATATATTTTAAACTTTTTTTTTTATTTGGGCAATAAAAATTTTGTAAGCTGCTAACTAAAATAATTAGAGTTGTGTTTTAGGGTGATTAAGTTGCTGGTGGTACAACTCTTCCATTAGCTACATGCCAAAATGATTCATGCCACTGTCTTTTAATTTATCTCTGTTAATATTTGAGGATGCTTTGAAAAATTCACTTCAGTTTTCTGTCTAATGGTGAATTGGATGGATTTTGACCTCAGTTTCAAAATTATTAGCATGAAATGCCAATGTATGTTGTGAACCACAAAGAAGAGTAACATAACTTGTTAAGGCACAATTTGCGATATTATCTGTGAAAATATTGCTGAATTTTGAACCAAATGTCAGATGCAGATTTTAGAAACCTCTCTTCCTGTCTTGGCCAAAATGTAGTAGTATAAATTCCAGCCAATGCAATAAGCGTCCTACCATATGCCAAGTGGCAAAGTTTTACTGCTGGTCTAGCCACTCATTCCTTACATGGAATTACCTTTCTTCTGCTGTGTCCATCTGCTGATTACCTGGTGGTCCTCTCCCACTGCCATGTCCATCTGTTGACTACTTGCAGTTGCCCTCCTATTGCCCTATACACCTGCTAAGATTGTTCTCCCCAAAATGCATCACATCTTTACTAACGAAATTTCAATGTAGTATGTATGTAATACATATAACACACATATGTACGTGACTATTTTGGGAAGGAACGGAATGTTTTTTCCTACTAATATGGCCAAAACAAGTTTAAATATTGATCAAGTAGCTCATATAAATAGTTCTATAAAAGAGAGGGTTTATCACAGTGTGAATGAAAAATGTTCAACAAAGAAATGCAAAGGTAATGAAGGTGCATGTTAGATTTAAAAGGTCACCCTTCTTTGTTCTGGATTCTAAATAGGTACTCCAAGTTATTTATGCAACTAATATGGAGTGAATTTGGTTTCTTGAAACTATTAAACCTTCATATCTTAATATCAGTACATAGGAGGATAGTTAAATGTATCTGACAAGTATTCTTTGCCAAGTCATATACTTGTGTAGGGGACTTGGAGGTGGCAGAAGGGAATGGATATTATGCTTATGTTCTGGATTTGCTCTTTCTGAACTGAAAGTAATGTTTAAACAATGCAATGGAATGAAATGAATGATATGTTTGTGTTATAGACTACATATATATGTGTGTATATATGTATATATACATATATATGTAACTATTACTTTAAAAGGGCCTATAAAGTTACTATTCAAATTCTTTCTAAAAGGCTTAGAACATTCTTCTTCAGATAATCCCCAGTCTGCATTGTTTATTTTGCAAAGTATTAAGGGTTATCTTGGAATCTTGAAAGAGGAAAAATTCCCTAACTTCAGCTAGAAAGTATCTCAAGGCCTAAAATAATTAGAAGATATGATAAATAATACTTAGCAAAAGGTATGATTTCCAGTATTGCAACACACTCACATGTGTTTTACTTTCGAGTATATATTATCTTCAAGAGTCTTAAAACATTTAAAATCAATTTATTCAGTAATAGCTTTCACTAAGGGGATCAGACCTGAAAATTATTTATGAAGATAATTTATATCTGCATATCATATCTTTTAAAATATGTTAATATGATTTTAAAGTTTTAGTTGAGTTGGAAATCCAGTACCTATTCTGATACAAAGGATAGAAATATGTATAACAGTTCTTAAAGAGCTAAAAACTGTATTTAATTTTTTTAAAGCATGGATAAAATTTTGTGTATAAGGAAATTGTATCAATCATATCATTCTTATGTAGAGTAAATCTTAATTCTCTGTTGTATCAAATTTGTTTTGCTATCACATTTCTAATAAGAGCTTTCATATATTAGCTATTGTGTTTAATAATTTAAATAAAAGTGAGATTAACCTACTTCTTAGCATCCTTTATCTAATATAACAACTTGTCAAAGAATGAGCTTAATACCAATTAAACTGTGTGCTTTATTAACTCAAAATGGTCCTTTTGAAGGTACTTATTAAGATATGGCTTCTAAAAATACAGGGTAAAAAGGATTAGATATTTCATTTTATTTTACTGTGCTTCATTTGCTAAACAAAGCCATTTAAAGAACATACAATATTTTCATATGCTTCTGTATTGTTATCTATCTGATATTATATCTTCTTTCATTAAATTATCCTAGTTTTCTTACACACTAAAAGAAAACAAGGCTATTTAAGTTAACTACAGTATGTGTAGACATTTTAAGGATTCACAGCTCTTCATACCAGGGACTTGTCATGGTTTGCACACAATTCTGATGTTTTACTTTCCATCCCAGACTGAGCCTGGATTTATTGACTAAGCACTTTCACACTGAGGTGGTACTGGTTCAGTTAAATCACCTTTACATTTCCTTCTTGCCTTTTTGACTTGAGGCAATTTTTTAAAGGAAGAGTGAAGTTGCAATAAATGCACGCTGAGTAATAAATGCTATGTTAACGTGGCAGCAGCTAATGATATGCATAGTGTAAACTTCATACAAATGTATTTATACAAAAGTTTCAAATCACAATAATACAATGCATAGTAGAATGGATGTCTTAGCTAGCAGACAAAGTATTTCACTCTCTGTCCTAATTTATATCCCTGTCCTAATTGTCCTATTTGCCAATTCATTGTCCTAATTGACATAAGTTGTTTTTCTGTAACCTGTTCTGATCCACATCATTCCAACTCAGCTGCATAACATTTTTTTAAAGAAGTGGGGTGTAAGCCAGAGATGGGGGGTGAAAGGATTTACCAGAGAGAGTGGGGAACAGAACAGGCAGATCTACTGAAATACACTGCTGAGGGGAGCTGCCGGTGAGACAGGAGAGGTCAGCTGCATCATGTGGGTTGCTCCCTAGCTGGCTGGGGATTCAAACTCTTGCTGCAGAGGTTGGTGACAGCTTGACAGTGCTGTCTTTAACCCCTGCACCATCAGGGAGGCCCTGCATAACATTTTTAGGTGAGAGTCAAAATACTAATAATCATTGAAACTTTGTTTACTGCAGTAGTTCAAATTTAATCCGTACTTAATGGCACTAATATTGACTGTACACCCTGTGAAATACACACAGTGCAATTGCTATGTATATTTTCTGTGCAGAAATTCTGAAGCAGCAGGATATGTTACAATTTTGTCTGCTCTCCTGATGTGAATGTATTTTTCTTGTATTTTCTTTATATTTTGGTCATGTTTTTATAAAAGACCTCAGATATTTTAATAGGTATTTGACAGTTATTTTGGAAAGGATTTTTATGAAGTATTCTGGATTATGCATGGAATTTTTTTATCTTTTGGGCAAGTGATACCTGAAGACTATCCCCTATTACTTTCCATCTCTAGGGTCTTTCTGTATTGCACTTTTGGAGATCTTTCTGCATCTAGTATATAGAAATAAACTATTACTTGGCTTCTGGAAGCTACTATTTAAATATGTATGTGTTTTACAAAAACTTTCCTAAATTACTTATTTATGAATCATTCCTAGATATAGGGAAAAGATCAAAGCACATAGGTCCCATTTAGGTGACAAACAGCAACTTTTATGATTCTGTTCAGTGAGTTGAATTAGATAAAATACTTAGAAATATCTATCATTTAGTATATGTTTAATAAATGTTAGCTAATATTATAATTCTATAAAATTTACTTTTATTTTTTAAAGATATATTTATTTATGCATATAAGAGCCAAGGTACAGACTAGAGGTATGGGGCTAGGGGTGGGGTGAGAGGATTCACCAGAGACATAATTGGGAGCAGAACAGGCAGATCTACTGAAATACACTGCTGAGGGGAGCAGTGGGTGAGACAGGAGAGGTCTGCTGCACCATGTGGGTTAGCTCCTGGGGATCAAACTCATGCTACAGTGGCTGTGGATGGCTTTATAATGCTGAAACTTATAAACCCTTGCACCACCAGAGAGGCCCCTATTTACTTCATTTTAACAGTAAATCATAAAATATAAAAGTTACAAAATTTCATTTTATTAAAAATATATTTTAGTAAAGTAACATTTCATTATAATATAATATGAGTTACAGGGATTTAACAATGAGAATCAACATTACTACTACATTGTTTTCTAGCCTGGAATATTGTTTTTAAATACAGCTAAGTGTGCTAGGTGAAAAATGAAAGTATCTGAAGGTGAAAATAATGGAATGGGCTAGCTCTCTTTTAATTAATGAAGAGAGTAAAGATAGCACTCTAAAATTATGTAAACTCTTTTCATAAGAAAAATCATGTTTGTATTAGTAAAGTATTTCACTTAGATTTACAGTTAGTAGGTGATGGAATTTTTGTCTGCATGTTCTGGATATATATTTGAAATATAAAGATAATAGATATTAGAATCAGAAAAAGCAGTAACACATATCTAGTAAGCTGACAACCTAAAACATAGCTACAAAATCAGGCAAAGATTAGATGTTTTCATGCATATAAGCCAAAACAATCTATCAGATTTATTAGTATATTTCATATATTTTTATTTGTTGTATTTCTAAACTTCCCTGTACTGTTTTACCTATAATATAAAAAGAAATAGTTGTGATTTCTAGAGATACATGCTTCATAAAATGAATGCAACACATACTGTTCCTCAATATCATAATCTCACATATCAGGTCTTTTGGGAATTTATTCATGACTCAGCCTTTAACTTCCTTAACATAATGAATTGTTTCTTTAACTTCCTTAACATAATGACTTGTTTCTGACTCCACATAGTTAAAAAGTGTTGAGTAGAGTTTCAGAAATCACATTTTAAAAACAAATAATTAGCTGAATACAGTAGGTATTTCTTCTTAAAGTTTCCATTTTATTAAGGAAGAAAAACTTTACTGAAAAGTAAACATAGTCTGCAGTGCGTCTAATACTTCTTGATTAGCTATATGATCATTTTTCATGCCAGAAGTAAAAAGGAGGTTGATGAAGCAATTATGTGCCTCTTTAATCTCTGCATTTGGAAATGGGTAATAAACTGAAGAGGGAAAATTAAGTGGGGTGTGGAAAAAGTAAAGAGTGTTTTGAGTCACAATCAAGAGTATCTGATACTATCTATCCCTATACCCTATGTACAGATTTTTCCCTGTGCATACATAGCTGCTAATATTTACAGAAAACATTTCAACTTCTCAAACAGAGACAGACTGTCTCATTGATCATTACATTCAGCTTTAATATTAAAGTGTTTTGTTTTTTTTTTTAATTTGGAAAGCAACTAAAATCTGAACAATTTCATCCCCAAAATGATTTAGTAAAAATACACGTTACCACCAACTATTTCTAAAAGTACTGGAGAATCATGTAGAGAATTCATGCAACCTAGAACAGTGCTTAGCATTACACATCAGATCCGGTCCACTGAACATTTATCCTGTTCTCTGAGGTACAGACAGACAGCTTGAATCACCAACACTAGAAAACCACTTTCAAATTGATACTGTTTGTATCGTAGGAAGCCATATGTATCTGCCTCAAATACCAGCATTCTAATCAAAATGGAGTCCATTCTTTTCTTGTTTCTTCATAAAATTAGCTTCAGCTTCAAAGTCTGAGGTGGTTTTACCTAAATTGCAATGCCCTGGGAGTGCACTTCTTCTCTGCTATAAAAGTTTGGACAAATACATAGGTGCAATGTACAGGTTGGTTATCGTAAGGAGTGGGATTGCTTCTACTTAGGAGATGGGTTCAGAACATAGTGAAAAATATATGAAAACATGTATTTATCACAATGTAACTGAGAAAATAATTGAATGAAAAATATGAAGTATCTAAGAAAGGTAGTAGTATTAAAATCCAGGGAGTTAGGATACTTTTGATATGACTTACTACTAGAAATTATATATTCATTAATTAATAAATTTGGTGTCTATCCTGATATTCATTATTTTAATTTTAATGTATCTTCTAGGCACAAAATAAGGATATAAACTAGTGCACAGTTGGTTCTGTTACTGTCATTAATCTGCCATGATTCCATTAAATGTAATTAAAATTGACAAAAGAATGTTAAGTTGAAAAAATAATAGGGTGATATGATATCAAAAATTAATAACTCTTATAGATGACAGGTTGATGAACAGATAGTTACAAGACTGGTTTATTTTCTGATGTATTCATTTCAGGCATGGTGATACTTTACCTAAATACATTATCACCCTAATAATAAGATATACAAATATAAAATAAAAATGTTATCACACATCAATAATCATACTTACTAACAAATAGGTTTACAATGGGAATTTATGAAAGGTAGGAAATAATCAACAGGAGACATTCCAATATTAAAGGAATTTTTTTATAAAAACATTCTATTTATCTCTTTTGCTCTTAATGATTAAATAAGAATTTGGCTAAACTCAGCTAATTCAGTTTCTAGTGATCTTATAAGACATTTCTAGTATGGAATTAACATTTAAATGACTCATATTTTCTAAGATTATTCTAACATGTTTTCAGCTTTCCACTTAAAAACCTTCTCAATATCTTTCATTCAAAGTAGCAGCATTGATTACACATTTCTTGAGTGGAAGCTATTTCTCTTGAGGTAGTAAATATTGCTACAGTGTTCAACAATTTTTTTGCATGCCCTGAAGTACATATTTCAACTTTCTCATATTTTGACTTCTTAAAATATAATGCAACCATGTGATAAAACAACCATGTGGAAACACATTCCCTACTTCTGTAAGAATATCTATATTTCAATGTGTTGAATTGGTAGTGTGGTTTATTGTTACACTGTTTTATTTTAATTAATAGCTCTTTGAAGACCTATACAATGGTTTCCTGAACTACTCATCCTTTGTATGAATAATGGTTTTTGTGTCACAACTAAGTAAGACTTTCATGTTCTATGAAAAACTGTTGGTTTGTTCAGTGCACTTACTTTTGTGCTATCTGCTGACCTCTGAGTGATGAATTCTGATTAACTATTTCAAGATAAATGAATCTGTTATCTCTTTTTAAATGTGTTATTTTATTTATTTATGCATGCAAGAACTGTGGTGTAGGCCAGATATGTGGGAGGGTGAGAGGATTCACCAGAGACAGAGCAGGGAACAAAACAGACAGACTGAAATGCACTGCTGAGGGGAGCAGCGGGCAAAACAGGAGGGGTCTGCCGCTCCATGTGGGTATCTCACAAGCCAGCCGGGATCAAACCTGCCCTGCAGAGGCTGCGGACAGCTTCACAGTGTGGCGCTCAACCACCTGTGCCACCAGGGGATGCCCTAGGACAGTGTTTTTTTATGCATACAAGAACAGGGATACATCCCCAGGTGTGGGGGGGTTGAGAGGTTTCACCAAAGGCAGAGTGGGGAGCAGAACAGGCAGACTGACTGAAATATACTGCTGATGGGAACAGTGGGTGAGTCAGAAGAGGTCATCTGTGCCATGTGGGTAGCTCCCTGGCCTGCCAGGTCTCAAACTCCTGCTACAGAGGCTGTGGATTGCCTCACAGCATTGTGCTTAACCCCTTGTGCCACCAGGGAGGCCCTTGTCTAGGAAGGTATTTTGTTTGTACTTCCCTCTGCTTAGAATAATAGGTGTCAAGAACATGTTTACCATATTGAATAATGATGTGGATTAATATTAGAATAGAAAAAATATATAGTAACTAAGGTCTTTCTCTTAATGAAATATAGTATATTTGGGATTGCTACTATATTAAGCATTGCCCCTAGAATTTCAGAGTTTGATAGAATAGTTTCATTTTCATTTCATGGTCCTATGTACATTGTGTGACTGGCAAAGCTGTTGAAAGCCCTTACTCAGAGGTGATCTAATTGTCTCTCATTATTAATTGGTCTTTAGAACTTTAGGTCATAAAGAATGGCAAGTTGAAGAGAATAACACAGTGACATTGTGTGTAGTACACATCATTTCTGCCCACTTCTCATTGTCCAGAATCAGTCATTTGGCCCAAACCTAATTACAAAAGATATTAGGAAATACATCCTTCCTATGTGCCCAAGAAAAATAATCTGAAGGAGTATTTTTATGACCTATGTTTAAACAGAGCAATGTTTAAAAATTTTGAATCATCTTTGTATAACCTATAACCATGCTATTTCTTATATAAAAATAGAATTAAGTTTGACTTAGAAAAAAATAATACCACCTCTAATGTCTAAAGTTAGATAAACTATGGAAAGCATCATAATATTTTATCATATTTAATGTAAATATAATAAGTGATTCCTTCTAATTCCCGGGTCTGCTGCTACTTCTAGGACTACAGAGGTGCTGCATGAGATGTTATCGTTATTGGGCAATCAGCTATTCTGGTAAAAAATATAGAACACAATTTAATAGATGGCATTTCATGTTGTGACTGAGGCTGTCATACCTTTATTTTAATAAACATCAGTTTATCTTGCCCTAATATAACATTCAATGACTATTATTTTACAGGATAATATCTTCTAAGTCCATAGTAATTTGTGCATGTCTGTCCTTTTTCTGTAAGAAGCTATATAAATATTTTATTATGTATGGATAAATTAAGTAAGAGTCAGTTCCATCTCATAATAAAAATAAGTAAAAGCTATCAAGCGAGCACAGTAACATTTTCTGAAATCAAAACAGTGCTTAAGCCAAACTTATATAAGATGCTAGCTTTAGGGAAACTTAGCAGGGAACACATGGGGGCATTGCAACTTTTCTTCAATCTGAAATTAGTACAAAATGAGGTTTTAATAAAAAAAACATAGGGTTTATATTTTAAACACTCTAATTATAAATTAATTGTTTAACATATTTCTGTTCACAAGTGTTTATTTACTATGTATAGAGCTCAGTGGTATACCAGTGGTTAATAGTATCTGTAAACACGTTTTTTTAGTTTTGTAGTAACTTGTAATGCAAGCTGAAAAAGAAAACTAATTAAAAGTGGCTCTCTAACTTTGTTTTAATAACTAATCTCTCTAACTTTGTTTTTCTAATTTTATCAATCATATATACAGCACCCAAAAGAATCTCTCTGAAGTACAAACTTATTAGTTTATTCCTGATCTTTTTTCCTGCTTAATATTCTAATCATCATCTCTCTTTACTCTTTTCTATGGCAAAGAATATTCTTACTTTCCCAAATGCTCCATGCTTAATCACTCTCTGGAATGTTTGGTAATGATACCTCAGCACAACACCTGTGATGCTAGGATGATTTTTTTCCATAATCTATATAGCTTGTTTACTGCTTCATATTAACCTTCATTTTTGTTTTTCTGGTTCCTGTAGTCATTTGGGCCTAAGTTTCCATATCACATTTTATAATCAACCCTAATACTTCTGAGTAGTTTCAAGATAAGTTTATAGTCACATATTCAATTTGTGTGTGTGTATGTCTGTGTGTGTGTGTGTGTGTGTGTGTGTAGAAACACTGAGTATAGATTAGTGTAGGTTAGAGGTGCAGAGGATGAGAGGATTCACCAGATACAGGGTGGGGAGCAGAAATTGAACTCAGGTCCTAGTGGTGCTAGCACTGAGACTTAACTTCTAGTCCATCAGGTAGACCCCACTTATTCAATCTTAAGGCTAAAATTATCAAAATATTAAAATAAGTATTGATTATTTATTTGCTTTTCACTCTAGACCAGGGCTTTATGTACAATGTGCCAGCATTATTATATTCCCTACAGGAACTGTAGGCCTGTAGGAGGGCTTATTCACATTTAATAGCTAAATAAATGAATGTAAAATTGAAGATTGCACAATGCAATTTAATGTTAAGAGAAATATTCCAAAGAGAAGTAAGCTTTGTACTGAACTAAAGTTTAAGAAGAAACAGAAACAAGAAATGTTCTGAAGCAAGTAATGATAATCAAAATTTGGATAGTTAAAAGATCAAGGATTAAAAGAGAGTGATTTTGAGGTATAATAGAAAATGGTAATGAGTTTAGCAAAATAATACATTTTTGTGTTGGGAGAAAGATTAGAAATTAATTTATGTTAGAAAATTTTAGTGACTTCTTATAGACATGAGAAAGTTAGTGGTAAGATGAAATAAGAATGTTGATTCTGGATTATCTTAATTTTCTTGGTCTTAATTGACTTATTTCCATTATGCCATTTGATGTAGGATAAATTTAGTTATAATAAAATTGTAGATTGATGTGATAATTAGATCTTGACAGGATGACCTGTTACGATGCATAGATTATTACAAAAGTGAATATATATTGAAAATTGTTTTTAATGCCATCAAGTCGCTACATATGGTCACCTCCTTTGAATATTTTTATTATCATAATGAATTACCCTATACTTAAACATATGTTAAAATACCATTAACAATATACCACATTGCTCATCTATAACTTGCTTCAATGATGGACAATTATGCTTATGCCATAAATATGTTGAGGGAAATTATATAAAAATGACTTGGTTGGACAAGTATACACTATATTAAGCTGAGACTTTTTTTCTTTCAAGCTTATCTGCTTTGTATTTTCAGCCTGAAATAGTTTTGAAGAAATAGTGATGAAAGTTGAAGTAACTTGCAATATATGAATGATACAATTTAATTAAATCTTTCCAAATTTAATGTTAAAATCAGAACTTTAGAGAGTTACACCTTTCCTCTGATGTCTGATTTGGAGTCTGTTGAAAAGATCAGCATGTTGGGCCTCCCCGGTGGCGCAGCAGTTAAGTGCTGGGTTGCGAAGCTGCCCGCAGCCTCTTCAACGCTGGTTGGATCCCCAGCTGCTCCCAGGCTACCTGAGGAGTGTCCCGCATGGCGCGCAAACCTCTCCTGCTGCCCGCTGCTCCCCGCAGCAGTGTACTTTGGTCCTTCTGCCTGCTCTGCTCCCCGCTCTGGCTCTGGTGAATTCTCTCACCCTCCCGCGCTTCTGACTGTACTACCCAGTGCTTGTATAAATAAATAAATAAATAAATCTTAAAAAAAAAAAAAAAAAAGATCAGCCTGCCAGCATGCCACTGGACTCTTGATATGTAAATTGCCTTTCAGAACTTTAGAGAAAAAGTCAGTCTAGTCCAGGCAAATACAAACCCTGTCATACTTTGGAATTGGTCAAGTTTCCATTCATTTCCCCCCTTTGATTATCTTTTCTTAATCCTAGCCATTTTCTCTTAGGCCCTCCACTTAGCCCTTTTACATTTCTTCACTGTCCTTATGACACACTAAACACCATTTCATTTCACAACAGTAACCCTATCCTGATCTTCTCTCCTTCCATGTTTGTCCCACTGCAATGTTTTTCTTAATCCGAAATAACTTTAATTCTCTTCCACAACCATCAAATTACTCATATCTAATATACTCTTTGATAGGAAGAGGAAATTGATAATGTTCAGAGTATATTTTGAGAACTTAACTCCATCTTCCATCATTTTTCCTACCCCACAAAATATTTTAAATAAAATATGCATATGAGTTATACTTAAAAGTAATAGTTGAGTTTCAGAACATGATATACAAGATTAGCAAAGTCATTTTGATACCAGAGCAATGATATGCAGTCTTAACAGGCTTGAGAATTTGTCTTAGGGTAATTTATTTCAAACTTAGATTTTCTGATCAGGAAAAGGGAAATGCTTGTATCAAAATTAATTTGTAATACACTGCCAAGTTTTGAGATTCCCCTTTTTGGCCATCTTAAAGTTAAGAACTCATGTCCCTTTGTTATTTTGTTTTTTCTAAAATTTGACCTTCATCTATTTCTCTCCTTATACTACAAAACCCACATATCTTCTAACTGACAAATCTAATTTCCAGGGCCTTCCTCGTGGCACAGGGTTTAGTGTCAGTGCTATCAAACTATTTCCAGCCACTGCAGCATGAGTTCTATCCCCGGCCAGGAGCTAACCCACATAGCATAGCAGACCTCTCCTGTCTCACCCACTGCTCCCTTCAGCAGTGTATTTCAGTGAATCTGCCTGTTCTGCCCCCACTCTGTTTCTGGTGAATCCTCTCACCTGCCCCCTGGCAACTCTGGCATACCCCAATTCTTGTATGCAAAAATACATAAAAATAAATCTTAAAAGAAAAAAATCATGATTTCCTCAGAAGCTTTTGAGATAGTAGTGCAATGGACTCTGGTATGTGTGTGCATTTATATATGTACAGGAAAGTAAAGGAATATGGGAGATTGTGTGATTATTTGTATTTATTATTTATGAGCAGTATTGATGAGGAAATTTCTAAATTTTCTTACAAGAGAATCTGAGTTTCTTGCAAGAGAATCTGGACCCTTGGGCATACCCAATGCTTTCACTTCCATATTTCAAGTTTGACACAGTAACAAAACTCTCTTATGAATGATTTCAATGCCAGATTCTTCCATGCAATTGTGCTATACAGTCAATGCCTTTAAAAACAAACAGAGCAAATGCCATTCTGATGAATCATCTGCATCATCACTAAGAAATCAAATATTGAGATTCAAATTCTGGGTATATTAAAGTAATTTTTCCCATATGTAATTGTGCTTTTTGTTAGAAAATTTAGACTATTAATAATTGCACCATTTTATTTTCTGGTTTGCCTTTACTTTGAAGTCTAATTTACTGAATGGAAGTTAGAATATTCTGGTTTTTTGTTCAGGAATTTTAGACTGAAACTCACTGTCTTCAGACACCACATGAGTCTGAAGAGCACACTGAGGTGTATGTTACCATTCTAGGTTTTTATAATCCAGTCTGATGTGAGTATAATAGACTACATTTAACTAGATTGGTGTTCAATGTCTGGTCGTATTTGATAGGCCCATTCTGTTTTCTGAAGTGCTCTGTCATTATCTCAAGAAATGTTTAGACATGTTATTTTAAGTACTTATTTCCTTTCAACTTTTAGAAGATTAAGGTTTCAGAGTAACAATTTGAAATCTTTCATTTCCTGACTTTAGTTTTTAACACTTCATTCTTAGTTTGTTATACTACCAAAGATATTGCTAGATTCTGATTGCAACCCAAATTACAAGTAGACTTGATGAAAATATTAGTAGGTGAATGATTGTTCTTCATCAGAAATAAAACATTATGTGCTATTCTACTGTCCTTGTTCTATTTGAAAAATAAATTGAATGTCACAGTAGTTCCATGAACTGAGTTGATTTTATTAAAAACTTAAAAATACATTAAATTAAATCTGATCTACATGGACATTTGAGATCAAGTTTGTTTTTATATGAACAAGGCAATAGGTTTTTGTATAACTCAATAGTTTTCATATTAAGTTTTAAATTATTTTTCTTGTAATCCCCTGTTGTTATTTTATTCTGAGAATGGTAAGAGGTCACCCTATAGTCAATTTAACACATACCTATAAATCCCAATGGATAGAGTAAGCAAATATCTTTAACTTACTGGATGAAGTACTTACTCTGTTTTTGAAAGAATCGAGATTGCATTGTGTTAAAGCTTGATTTCTATTGACTTTTTTAGTCATTATAATTACCACTTAAATTCTTACCACATGAGGATACAAATAAAATGGAAACATTTACACCTGACTACGAATGTGGCATATATAAAAGGTAGATCACAATAAGAGCTGATATAATTAGGTAGTTAGAAAAATTGCTACATATAGGAATAAGTGCTAAAAAAAAAAGGAGGGAAAGGGAATAAGGAGCATCAGATTTAGGCTATGAGTTTATCACGGAGGGCACTCTTTCCTCAGTGAGAATGTAGTTAGTTGAAGAGACAGCTGTGTGATTATCTAGGGAAAGAAAACTGAACTGGAAACCATCAGGCTAAAAGGCCTCATGCGGGGAGTATACATAACGTATGTAACCAAAGGCCAGGGCGTCACTGTGGCAGGAGAGGTAGATGAGTTCAGAATAATAGCCCAGTCAACATCTAGCTGTGTGGACCTATGTGAGGAATTGGGCTGTTATTGAGTGAAATGAAAAGTGAAGATTTTTGGCAGAGGAGTGACATCATCTTATTTAAATTTTAATAAGAGACTTCCACTTCTAGCCAAGGGAAGCGACAAAGATACAATTGACCCTTGTACTTAAAATAACAGCGATAAAACTGGCAAAATAGGAAACAAAAAATTTCAAGACATTGGACACTAAAAATAAAGGGCAATAGTCTCTGATAGTCAAGAAGCAAATGAGGTGAAACTTTTGAATGACCTGTTGTCACACAAGAGCTTCCCTCAGGCTGACATCAGCTATTCCTCACAATTCTGAGTCCTGGGAGGCAGAAGCAGCTAGAGTTCACAGAATAGAATGCTAGAAAGAAGGGAATTGTGCAAACTAACTCAGAGGTCCAAAGTGGTCACCTGTTATTTAAAGGAGAACTGATAAACATATTCTATAGGGGAACTATGGAAGATCAGGTAAAGAACTACCTATAATAATTACGGAGAAAATTCACATAATTTACCAGGAATAGGCCTACTTACACCAGCTAAAGGAGAAAACTTTGTAATTCATAAATCATCAAGTAGACTTATCAGCATTTTATTGCCTTAATTAATCTAGAAAATTTAGTACTGACCTAAAAGATGTTCTGGTGTCCTCAAAAAGTTTAAAATAAAGACCAGAAAGAAGCAAACAATTTCCAAATCAGTGCCTTTTAAAACAAAATCAAGTAATTTCATAAGCTGATAAAATATCTAGCACAAAATAATGTAAAAGCACTGCCTGACAGCCAATACAGAAAAATCACAGTTACTCAAAGCAAAGCAAGAAAATGCCCATCATGAGGTTAAAATTCAATAATCTGATGCTTATAATGACCCAAATCAAACATTGCTTAAAGTTATTTACTTATGTCTGGTATATGCTGAACATGTTGAAGCTATATGCCAGGTAAAGCAATGATTCTATGCATCTGTTTGTCAATTATACAAATAAGATAATAGTCACAGACTCACAGTGAGGTTTCATTTAATATATGTAACACATTTATCAATGCTTCATTTTTTTTGTTTGTTTGTTTGCCATAGGATGTCATCTTAAAATTGAATATGTAGATCATGTTTGTCACTGGATCATTTTGATCATCTAGATATGGTTTTATCTGGTCATCAAAACACAACTGTAATGCTTTCTTACTTGCTTAGCTGTGGGTCAACTCTTCACTTGAGTCTATTATGTTTCTTTAGCACTTTTTCTAAGTTAATTGATTTGGTTTTGTTTTTCCTGTTCAAAATGGCATCTATGCCAGAGGAGAAAATATTTAAGCCAGGTCTGTTTCAAAAGGGTATCAATGATTATTTGTATTTTTCAAAGGGCAAAGACTATATTGAGTTCCTTTTTTTCATGCTCAGTAGAGAGCTAAGATAATTATAACATTATATTGCTTTTCTTTGGTGGGTCATCAATAAAATTATGATAATGAAATAGCTGAAGTCTCTTATTAGAGCTATTGCCTGAATTAGTGAAGTATTATGTAAAAACTTTTAGAACATTTGCAAAGGTATGCATATAGTAACCTCATATATATATCAGGGTTCACTGCATTTATGAAAGGCATTTTTGCTTTGATAATAATTTTATAGAAGTTACAAAGCAATTTTTAGTATATTGACAATAGCATTATTCTGGCTGTTTAAAGGACCTCATTTACTGAAGATTTATGAAAACTTCCCTCACCTTCATGTAAAAGAAAAGAAAAATAAGCAAGAAATTTGTATGCTAAAACTTTGAAATATGTCGAACAATTTGAAAAATAATTGATGTAGTCAGCAAACAGGGCTGCCTAGTGCTTTTCAGGTTGGACTTCTAATAAAACTGGCTACCAAATTGTAAGTAATCATAAAAAATAGAGCTGATTGTTCTTTCCACCTTGGCAGGCATTATATAAAGCTATTCAACAGTTGAAGGGGAATTTTCTTTGTCCAAATCTATTCAAAAGTCAAAGAAGTTAGTTATTCATAAAGGTAGAATGGGATAGGGTTATCAAAAAGGAAGAAGGCTGAGAGGTTTAAGGAGATTTAAGTTGTAGTTATTCATTCTCCATTATACTGTGATTCTCATCAGGAGAAACATGATTTGAGAGTAAATCTTTTAATTGGACTGAGCTTAAGTTGATAGTCCACTGACTTCAGTCTGAGACTACCAATAGAACACATAGAAAGAATGTGCCATCCTATTACTGTGCATTTCTTTTGCTCTCTGCTTATTTCTGCAGAGATTCATTTCTTTATACTGAGACTTCGATATCTATTTCAAATTTTAGTGTCTAGAGTATTATTCTAATACTTCTGCAAAACATCTGGGGATCTTTGTTGAAATGTAGATTTGAGTCAATAGGTCTGGTTTGGTGCCTGAAATTTTGCATTTATAACAAATTCTTAGGGAATGCTAATGCTGCTATCACCTGGACTGTACTTTGTGCTATAAAATCATAGACTCCTCTTCATCTAAGCTTTCATGGTCTCTTCTTTTCAATTCTTCAAGTATTCTAGCTGAGATTCATATCTCTCTATAGTCTACCTGGCCTTTCCAATTGCCAAAAAATACTCAAGGCTCCTTCCCCTCCCCCCAACCATTCCGTGTGTCTCTCTCTCCCACTCATGTGACATAATTATTTTCACAAGATCCAATCTATTCATTCTCATCTCTGTTCTTTCATTCTATGCCTATTTCTAATGTAACACCAACAGAGACAAATTGACAGGAGCTACATAAAGGTGTTAAAAACTTTAGGTAAAAAATGTTATGTGTTTAGGAGTCCAGCTGGTCTATTCAGATATTAGATTTGCTACTTATTAGCATTGTGAACTTCAGCACTTGTTCTTGGGAGTTCACCTTATTGAGAAACCAATATTCAGAAGGATACATAATAGGTATGTCTAATAAGTATACCTTGATTGGCTTTTTTTTTTTTTACTTACCATTGGTTTACAAAACTATATATGTTTTTGGTGTATAGTTCCACACTTTAATAATTTTAATGTCATATCACACCTGCCATCAGTTTAATTAATGTAACCCCACTTGTTTACCTTTGTTTTATTTTCCTTGCATTATTTTTTAAAAGTATGGCAATATAAAATAAGCAGTGCCTTCACCATTCTTATTTCTTAATATTTGTAAGCAAATGATATAAGATTTTTTTCATATTTCTTGTGTAATTTAAAAGTTAAAAATGTGTATCTTTTCCATATTAATTTTGTGTCATCCACACAAAAGATACTTGCCTTAAATTCTGGATTGATACCTTTTTTGTTTTTATTTCCCTTTCAGAGCTTATCTGTTTCCTATCCAACAGGCCACAAATTTTTAATTATGAAAATTTCTATTCATTTTCTCCCATAAGTATCTGTTTAAGTGGGCAATGACTATTTCAGACCATTGAAGCACTTATCCTGTGGAGCTAATATCTAAGGAGGACTATTTTTTGGCATAAAAATTTCCATGCATGAAAAATAAGTAAACAACATGAATTATTTCTTGATGATTTTTTGGCATAGCAACCCTTGAAAGTGGAATAATGTCTGAATACCATTTATTATTTTTTCTCAAGAGTACAAGAATAGAATTGTGAAAATCACAGGTCCATTTTTCAAATAGTCTATACATCAGTGTTACATTGAAAAGATAATAGGGAAAGACAAAGAAACAATAGTTTTTAAATACAAAAATGATAAATGTATCCTTGTACTTGTTGACCTATTGGTCTCAAAATATTTGATTAGTATTAAGGCTTTAATAAGTTTTATACTTGGATATATGCAATGTGAAACATCTGGTATGTCTTCAATTTTTTTAATTCCTCAGAATTGCAGTTCATTGTGTATTTCACAAACAGTACTGAAAATTATTCTGTTGCCTAAAATGGAATTATAGCTACCTTTGTGTATCTTAGACTGAAAGCAGAATTATTGTCCTTAAAGCTAGGAACTAGTGAAAACAATAGTGTTTATCAATGCTACCATCGTATAGTCTTACATAGAACTTTATATTTCTAAACATTCTATTTAATCTTATAGTAGTGACTTAAAGAATGGATTCCAGTGCCAAAGAACTTATCAGATCCATGTATTGAAACAGGTGTAAAATTTTTAAGTCTCAGTTATTTTTGCATAAAATGTTAAGTAATAACATCTAGGCATATAATCTTTATGAAGATAAATAATGTAAGGGAAACCTTTCTTATGGTAATTGATGCATAGGAAAGGATCAATAAATGACAACTATAATGATTGTTTTCGATAATAAATCTTTACAAAAACAGTTAAAGACATGGGTCAACATTGACTTCTACTTTTCTATAGAAAAAAACTACGAAAGATTTTAAATTATCCAAAATAAATAATAGATCCAATATTATATACTAAGTATTCTGGGTCCTAGTTAGATTAATTTTAAATGATCTTTAAATTATGTAATACCATGAATTTAAAAATAACATTTGTGAAAAAAATAACGTTTGTGTATGTATGTTTTAGCCACAAGTCTGTGCAGCCCACATTTTACCTCATTCAGTCCTCACCCATTCCTTTGATATAGGTATTGTTTTCATCCATTTTTACAAAGGAGAAAACTGAATGAAGGATGTCTATCTAACTTATTTCCTGTCACATACTAGCAAATGGTAAAGCCAAGTTTCAAACCCAAATCATTTATTTATTTATTTATTTATTTGTTTATTTATTTATACAAGCACTGGGTACAGTCAGAAGCGTGGGAGGGTGAGAGAATTCACCAGAGCCAGAGCCAGAGCGGGGAGCAGAACAGGCAGACTGACGAAGAAGTACACTGCTGAGGGGAGCAGCGGGTGCGGCAGGAGAGGTCTGCACGCCATGTGGGACCCTCGTCGGTGGCTGGGGTTGAACTGGTGCTGCAGAGGCTGCGGTCAGCTTCACAGCCCAGCGCACAACCTCTGCACCACCAGGGGAAGCCCTCAAACCCAAATTTTTTAAAAGAAGAGAAATGTTCATAAATTAATCTCTATTATTTTATGAGACCAGATCATTGACCTTAATATATCCAATGTATCATCTATAAAAGTCTGTGGTTTTTTGAATCCCTTTTTAATTCTCGTGACGGCAGTGAGATTCTAGTTTGCAGTGGTGGGATGATAAATGTTTAAATGATTTGGTTTTGTTTGTAGTAATATTCTGCCCCTTGCATAGCCTACAGTCAAACTTAGGAGATGGAGAAATATGTTCTAAACATAAAATCTAAAGTAAAGCAGTAAATGATCTGAAACATGTATTTACTATGTATGTGTGAGTGTGCATGTGCATGTGTATGTGTAAGCATACAGAGATGACAAGAGGCATATTTAGTCCTAGCCTGGCGTTCAAGGAAAAGTTCCTCAAGAGGATGACAACTCTAGTAGTCTAGAAGAATGAAATGATGCTATCCAAGTGAAGAAGGGAGGAGTAATAAACTATTGCATGTGAGCAGGCAAATACTGAAAGGCAAATACTGAAAAAAGGCAAATACTGAAAGTCATTAATATCAGCAACATCCAACAGATGTCAGGTTCTTTAAGTTTATTTTGGGAAATTACTGTGGAAATGTCCCGACCCGCGGGATTCATAGGCACAAAAAGAGAAGGGCTGAGGATTGAAATGAGGGGCTTGAGACAACTTGACGCTAGCGTTTGCTTCTTTGTTTTTCCTTTTACCTTCTCTTACTTTTCCCTGTCTTTCTACCTTCCCTGACCTTCTCTCTGCACCTCTCGCGGTAACCTCTCGCAATGACCTCCTGACCTTCTCGTGGTTCTCTTCTTATATCCTGGTAGCTCCTCCCATCATACCTCCCAGTCTCATTTGATTAACAGGAAAAACCTGTGGTTTCTCAGAAGGCGAAATGGAGATTTAAGTTTTGAGGAAGACAGAGTTTTTTTCTATTTTACTTCATATAAGAATTCACAAACTTTGGAATGTTCAGAGTAAATTCTAGATCAGATTTCAAAGTTTCTATGAGAAATAGAGAGAGAAGCAGTTCCCTGATTTTGTATTCTCCATTCTCTTAGTTTCCCTGTCCTTTGTCAATCTCCTAACACAGTGGCAGCAATGGAAATAAGATTCCACAGAAGCCAAAACTTTGAAAGAGGGGAACCTAACTGAAACCCAGGTTGCAAAGAATTGGAATGTATTAAAGTTTGGATTTTTAAGCTAACAACATTACTAGGTGTCAGACTGACCTCTGAATAGTGCACATGTAGGGCAGATCCAAATATTATTGCAAACACTGAATAACGCTAGAACAACAGGCAACAGAAAGCCAAGTGAAACTCGTGACCTGAACCAGTTTCACTACTAAAACGAAATTCTAGTATCCCCATAGGATTTAATTAAGATACAGCATCACATTAACATTATAATAAAGGACCATACTGGTGTCATGAGGGTTTAAGTCTTGGTACTATCAAGCTATCGCCAGCCACTGTGGCATGGGTTCTACTGAAATACACTGCTGAGGGGAGCAGCAGGTGAGACAAGAGAGATCTGCTTTGCCTTGTGGGTTAACTCCCTGGCCAGGGATCGAACTCATGCTCCAGTGGCTAGTGATAGCTTGATAGCACTGAGACTTTAACCCTTGTGCTAGCAGGGAGGCCCCTCACTCATAATTTCCAAAAATTAGAAAAAAAAAAAAAAGACCAAATGACTTTCAATGACACATCTACATAATAAAATTTCACTCAGTAATAAATAATAAGTACTAAGCTATTTATATATATATATATAAAATATGGATGAATCTGAAAAGCATATTGTTATATCATAAAAGTCAATCTATACTGGTTACCTACTGAATGATTCCTTTGTATATAGTGTTTCCAAAAAATAGGTGAAATCTTGGCCTCCCCAGTGGCTCAGCAGGTTAAATACAGCACTGTGAATCTCTCCACAGCCTCCACAGTGCAGGTTCAATTCCCGGCTGGCCAGGGAGATGCCCACATGGCGTGGCAGACCTCTCCTGTTTTGCCCTCTGTTCCCCTTAGCAGTGTTTTTGGTCTGTCTGCTCTGTTCCTTACTCTGTCTCTGGTGAATTCTCTCACCCACCTGCGCCTCTGGCCTCTACCCCAGTTCTTGTATAAATAAATAAATCTTTAAAAAATAATAGGTGAAATTAGTGGTTGCCAATGACTGTGGGTAGGGAGAAGGCATGGCTATAAAGGAATAGCATGGCAGAATTTATTTAGGTCATGCAACTATTCTATATCCTTTATGTGGTAGTGGTATATGAATCCATATTTGTTTTAAAATTCATAGAACAGTATGCAAAAACCAACTTTCTGTGTAATTTAAATGAAAATAAGAACAAATTAAAATTACAATAGTTTAAGTAGGTGAAGCATGTGAGAAAATTTTGGCAATTTTGGCAAGATTCATGAAAGTAAGAGATTAAAGGAAACAGATTTAGGAAGACTTACATGTTTATGACTTAGGCGATATAACAATAAGTAGTAATTTTATAACACAAAAAGAGAAATAGATTTTTTGGGAGGAAAACGAATTTAGTTTGAATATATTGAGTTTGATGTGCCCATAGGATATCTCAGAAAAATATTAAAAATTAAAAAAGGAGAGAAATTATAAAAGGAGAGAAAGGTAAGTGGAGGCACAGTGAAGTGTCACTAGGAAGTATTTTTTAAAGATTTTCTTAAGATTATTTTTTTAAGATTCATTTATTTTTGCATACAAGAACTGGGTACAGTCCAGAGCTGCGGGGAGTGAGAGGATTCACCAGAGACAGAGCAGGGAACAGAATAGGTAGACTGACTGAACACTGCTGAGGGAGCAGCGGGTGTGCCAGGAGAGGTCTGCTGCTCCATGTGGGTCACTTTCCTGGCTGGGGCTTGAACTCATGCTGTAGTGGCTTCTGATAGATTCATAGTGCTGAGAATTAACCCCTTGAGCCACCAGAAAGACCTCACCAAGGTTTTTTAGGCAGTTTTTGATTTCTTATACTAGTTCTGTTCCTAATTCTTTGATATATTTTGGTTGAGGTTGAAAACCCCTTACTTAAATACTTTCTTAGCCTCCCCATCATTTACTTGATGAATTTGAAGTATCTGATAATGGTATTGTGACTGTACTATAGTATCTAACTAAGGAAGACAGATTAAACAAGTGAAAATGTTTGTTGTTTTGTATTGTTTTAATAAAACCAATCAATATAAACTGAACTAACAACTTTATGCATTTGCTAACATTTATATTGAAATATAGTTAAATATTTTATTTCATATGCACACATCTCTCTTCTTTTTCTGTGTCTTTGCATGATATTATACTATAGAAATGACACACTGTCAGACTGTATTGGCTTCCTTTTCCTCTGAAAAGTACTCATATAATTTTATTATCAATTTATATGTTTTTATACATTGTCTCACTACATGGACTTTAAGATCCTGAGATTAAGAATTATGTCTTCTGTTAGAATTTGCTTGTATCTGATCTTGCTTAAAATTTTTCATTCACTCTTTAATGCTTGATTAATAAATTAAAAATATCTGTTATGTCATACACAGTTCCTTAATAACATGATCACAGACTGCCACATATCCTTAACCGTCCCCAATTCAACTTTCCTCAACAGGTTATGATAAGCAACATTTATGCCCAGTGAGTGTTCTTTAAAACACTATGATGTTTCATGACCCTTCTCATTCTATGCACTATTGACCTATATCTACAATGTCTCTAATCATGCATTGCTTAATAATATTTCTTTCAGTGTTGGACTGTACATATGAAGGCAGCAATACTGGATAGTCCACGGCTGTAATAGGTATATCATATAGGTCTATATAAAAAAAAAAAAAAAAAAAAAAACTGTGACATTCACACAGAATGAAGTGAACGAATGAATATTTTCTTAGAAAGTGTCCTCACTGTAAAGCAATGTATGATGGTGTTTCTTTCATTCCTGGTCAACATCTGTATAAGATACATAAAATTTATTTTCAAAGGGAAAAAAAAAAAACATCATTCCTTCTTCTAGTGCCTATAACATCTTGGTATAGATATCAATCTCATACTACAATTATGTTTTCTGGATAACTTCCCCATCAGATTTATGACCTGTTGAGGAACTACTATAATTTTTAAACTAGATGTCTATGGTATAGGATCACTAAACTTAAAATCATTTGTGTATTTGGAAATCTTTACACTTTCAAGAATAAATGCTTAGCTTTTATAAATTGTTCTACATAGGCCTGCCATTATAAAACTGAAAGAAAAATAAACTATCACATTTGTGGTTTGTTGTTTACTCTGAAGGAATAAAAAAAAAGGTATAAAGAGTATCAAAGAACACAGATACTGAGAACTACAAAAATAAATAATACTGCAAAACATTATGGAAATTAAGACAGATTGTCTAACAATAAATGAAAAGAAATGCAGCAGAAAGTGGAAGTCTGCAGTGAATCTATCTATTTTTTTTATTATTATCCATACCTTGGTGGTTTACAATATCCTCAGATACTATCCTCTGTGTTTTGTTTTGTATTTTTTTTTTCATTTTTTAAAGACAGATGCAATACAGAAAGACTACCAAGGAGAATAAGAAGTAGTTGCAACATTCTGTTTTGTATTTCCTCAAAAAAAGCAAAAATGTTAATTTTTTTAAAAAAGTAACCACTCCTGTGACCTAATAAGAAATTGTTAAGGAAACATTGACTTTGATCCAAATATTTTCAGTTTAAAAAACGGTCTGAACAGTAACAACATAACATAATCAATCTCATAATTTTCAGAGTACATATATTACTTGCAAACTCTTAGGGAATGCAATTTTCTATAAAACTTTATTAAGAGATGTCAAAATTGGGACCTCCCCGGTGGCGCAGCGGTTGAGCACTGGGTTGCAAAGCTGTCTGCAGCCACTTCAGTGCCGGTTCGATTCCCGGCCACCGGCAAGGGTCCTACATGGAGCGCAGACCTCTCCTGCCACCCACTGCTCCCCTCAGCAGTATATTTCGTCAATCTGCCTGCTCTGCTCTCCGTTCTGGCTCTGGTGAATTCCCTCACCCTCCGGTGCTTCTGACTGTACCCAGTGTTTATATAAATAAATACATAAATCTAAAAAAAAAGAGTTATCAAAATCCTAACATAGAAAATGAACTACTTGGGCCTCCCCGGTGGCGCAGCGGTTGAGCGCTGGGTTGCGAAGCTGCCCGCAGCCTCTGCAGCACCAGTTCGATCCCCGGCTGCTCCCCGGCCACCTGAGGAGGGTCCCACATGGCGCGCAGACCTCTCCTGCCGCCCGCTGCTCCCCTCAGCAGTGTACTTTGGTCCTTCTGCCTGTTCTGTTCCCCGCTCTGGCTCTGGTGAACCCTCCTGCGCTTCTGAATGTACCCCGTGCTTGTATAAATAAATAAATAAATCTTAAAAAAAAAAAGAAAATGAAATCCATGCTTTTACCTACCCCTCAGATATAGACGAGAATATCTATAATAATAAAGTATGTGGTTTAAAAATTTCATAACAAAATTGGCCAATGAGTCGGCATTGCCATACATCACCAAAAAAAAAAAAAAAAAAAAAAGTATGTTAAACATGATACTGTGTCCAAATTCTATAGACTATATTTCATGATAAGTTAAGGACTAATAGGCTCATTTCACAGAGGAGAACTCAGATTCAGAAATGGAATTAACATGCCATCAAATTTTGTGATAGGATGGGCCTCCCCTGGTGGTGCAGGCGGTTGAGCACCATGCTGTGAAGCTGTCCACAGCCTCTGCAGCGCGGGTTTGATCCAGGCCAGCCAGAGAGGGTCCCACATGGCGCAGCAGACCTCTCCTGTCTCTCCTGCTGCTCCCCTCAGCAGTATATTTGGTCAGTCTGCCTATTCTGTTCCCACTCTGTCTCTGGTGAATTCTCTCACCCTCCTGCACATCTGGCCTGTACCCCGGTTCTTGTATAAAATAAATAAATAAATCTTTTAAAAAATTGTGATAGGAAAGAGGAATGCATAGTTGAATATTAGAAGAAATGATATTTGTCCCCAAGGGGTCTACATTCTGGTGGAAAAGACACAAAAAAAATTTCAACAATAAAGGAATAATTCTGTAATTGTGAAGATTATCATATGGGAAGGATGCTAAATTCATATAGAATGAGATAAATGGATCTGACTAACTTCTCTAAATCCATTACATATCTCCATTTAAAACTTAGTTAACCAAAGGTATAATAATTAGACAAGAGTGTAGATATTTGGAGACAATTTGACATTAACTTTGTACATTTCTTCACATGCAGCCAGAGATCTAATTTGCTAACACTTACTTACATTCTTGGCTGTTAAATAGAGAGAGTATCTCCCTTTCCAGAGATATCCCTGTGTGATAAAGACTCTTCTGAATCACATACAGTATTGAAAACAGAGGTTACCTCAATTTAAAATAGAAAACAAACAAACAAACAAAAAAACTAACACAAAAGCCAAATCAAAGGCAATGTTTATCCACAAGTGAAAAGCTATGTAGGATCCTGAAGTTAGATATAAGCCTTCATTAGGTTTAAGAGGTTATTAGCAAAAGTGAGAATCCATACTTTCTTTTTGTTCAAGTTACCTGTTGGACTACTTGAATTTTACCTGGTGAAGTGCTGATATTCTCAGACCCTTGTAAACTTGAATTTTGCAATAATATTACTTTATAAACAAGTTGAAGGGGGACCTTGGGAGCTTTTAAAAACATATTCCCTGGAGTTAGGATAAGAATAAGCTATTGTTCTGATTTTATTATGTACTAATATATCAACTGCACAGTTTTGAAATTGTACCACATAATATGCTTATTCTGAATGTTGATGCTGAATTCCTTGAATTGTTTTAAATTATGTTCAAGAAATTGTATACATTTCTCATATGAAGCATATATAAAAGTATATTGACAGCCTCATTTTAGTGAATAAGAGTTGTAATGTGAAGTTATGATTGTCAGACTTTTGTTCTAAGGTGGCTGATATTTGTTAAGATTTATTTTTGTGTACAAGAACTGGGGTACAGGCCAGAGGTGCAGGGGTTGAGTGGATTCACCAGAGACATGGTGGGGAACAGAGCAGACAGACTGATTGAAATACACTGCTGAGGGGAGCAGTGGGTGAGATAGGAGAGGTCTGCTGCACCATGTGGGTAGCTCTCTGGCTGTGGATCAAACTCATGCTGCAGAGGCAGCAGATAGCTTCACAGTGCTGTGCTTAACTCCTTGCATCAAAGGTGGCTGATTTATATGCAAACTAATAATTGTATGAACTCTGTGTCCAAATTATATTTTTAAAAAAATGTTTTTGTGGGGTCTCCCTGGTAGTGCAAGGGGTTAAGTCTCAACACTATAAAGCTATCCATAGCCACTGGCAGCACAAGTTTGGAGTTTAAACCCCTACCCAGGAGCTAACCTATGTAGCACAGCTTACCCCTCCTGGCTTGCCTGCTGCTCCCCTCACCAGTATATTTTTGTCAGTTTACCTGTTCTATGCCCCACTCTGTCTCTGGGTATCCTCTCAACTCCCTCCCTCCCCCCTTCCCCCACCTCTAGCCTATGCCCCAGCTCTTGATGCATAAATAAATAAATCTTTAAAAAAATGTTACTGGGAGACTGAGGTGATGATGCACGGGTGCATTGGTGAAGGAAACTATGAGCACTACACCTAAGGGAGTAGGGGGAAGTAAATATTGCTTAAAAATGAACAATGATGTAAAAAAACTAATTAATAAAAACATAAAAGATTAAAAGCTATAAAATGAAAAGAAAATGTTGCTGGGTCATGGCACAAAGCTTTCTTGACATCTGATGTTCTAACATAAGGTTGAAGTTTTATTGATTATTTGTATTACTGTTTGAATGTGCAATTTTGATACAATAATTATTCAATCTTCAGATATTCTATGGATGCTTTGATAATAAGATAATGCAACTCTCCTATATTTTGAAGTCCATGGCTCTTCCTTTTGCTCACTATCCAAAATATCCAAAGGATCATTTCCTTTCTAATAAAACACTGTACCCTAAACAGGCAATATCACTTGGAATTACCCTGTGTCTGCATAAATCCTGATTTATAGCACGTCATTTATCTGGAGGTCAGACTTTTTTATGCCCCTTCTAAGTTTCAAACTAAATATAAATAAAGTGTCTATAACTATCAAAAGTCACCAATAGCAAAGTTTATATTCTTATGATTATGTTATTGAGGGTTAAACAATATTTCAGAGCTTATTAATGTGTTTGTTTATATTGCTGATAAGGAAGTTAGAATTCACAAGGTGGTCATTTGAACAAATAAGGTCACCATTTATTGGTACCTGAGATAGTAATTCAGGTCAACTCTGTGATTCTTTATCGAAATACAAACTTATGTCTCTTTCCATGTCTTCAGATGGTTCAAATCAGCGAGATTACTTTTATTTGAACTTTGCCTTGAATATGAAGGTTTTGTCTGAATTCAAAAGTCAAAATACTCATAGGCAAAGGATAGGCCACACCTTAGTACCATCATTCCATTTTCTTTATGATATAACATCTGTGAGGAAAGCAACTCACAGAAGAGTAATTAAAGAAAATAGGAAGAAATGTCATTATTATCCTTAACAGATAAGGATACCCCAAGGCACTACTCTCTCACAAATCAGAGGACCTAAGTCCTTAGGACTTGCCACTAAAAAGAAATCTTGGGTGTGTGGCATAGTATAGGAATCTATAAATAAAAATGTATTTATATGAATCTGTTGAGGGACAGAGCACCAGGTTTGGGAAGGTGGAGGGATGAAGTAGAGAAAAGGAAGATAATACAAAGTATTGACTACTTCTTATATACTTTAGTAAATTGTTGGCATGCTTCTAATTGTTTTATAGATAATCTCATTTAATAATTTTAACTCCTGTAAGGCAGGTACATTTGTATTTTAGAAATGATTACTGTAGAGAGAAATTAAATATTCTATCCAAAGTTACACAGCTTCTCAGCTTTGTGCCTGCATTTTCCTCATAGTGTTCTTTCTGCTTTACCCTGTTACTCCTGAGTACACTACAGGTTTTCTGATTTCTACTCATCCCCTGCTATAACCATCACCAGTGGCACAATTACACAGAAATCGTTATTGCCATTTATGAGTACATTTAGTGGTTCATTGCATATTACTTTGCTCAAATTCATGGATCCAACCACTTTCTGGTAACTGTCTGTGTCCTGCAGCTACCCTAATTTAAGAGGCTCTAAACCAAACTTATCACCTTTGCCCTTCAACACTGCTCTCTTTCCTGTGTTGTCTGTTTGAATAACATTATTCATTTCATTATTTTTTGTTGAGGTAATGTCAGTTTACAACAATGCATGTGATTCAGAGGTATATAGTCACACCTTTTGAGATGTATGTTACCACCCTCAGCTCCCAGGCATACATTATTCTCTACCATTGGGCACCTTTCTCCCAACCCCTCCCCTCCACCTTCAATTCTTCAATCAGATTTTTAGGATTTGGTTTGGTTTGGTTTGGTTTTGTCTATCCCTTTGTGGGGGAAAACATACTTGCACTGAGTTAACATTACTTTTATTTTCAATGGCTCAATCCAGAAATCTGAGTCTTTCCGCATGCTTCCCTTACAGCCGCACAGTCATCTCTCATGGTTAGTTCCTTCCTTTTGCTCACCTTTGCCGCCACCATCATTTTTCTACTATATTGATGCAGTAGGTTAAATACAGGTCTTTCTACCTTGAAATTCCCCTGACTTCTCTGATCCAGTCCCAAAACAGCTGCCAGAATGAGGCTTATAAATGAAAATCATATGTTACCACAGGACCTAAGATCCTTCAATGATTTATCAGTTTTCTAGATAAAGCTCCAGGTCTCTGAGTTAGCACACATCAAGGTTTCTCACCTTGTTGCTATTGACATTTTGAGTCAAATAATTCTTCGTGTGATGGGGCAGGATGTGGGTGACTCTCTTGTACTTTGTGGAATATTTAGCAGTGTCTCTGGCCTTCATCCATTGAATGCTAGTAACACAGTCCCCTTCTTATACAGTGTTACAGTTAAAAAAAAAAAAGCAAAAAACTTTGTCTATCAATCTATATTTTTTTGATAATAAAAATCATGTCTTGCTTAGTTTCCTTGTCATAGATGACATCCTGAATAGATATGTCTTTGTAAATAAATGGGCACCATATAAAATAAATGAAATCACATATGTAAAGTACCATGCTCAATATCTTGCACATAGTATCATGAGGTTAATGTTAATTGTTTTTTTTAATATATACCCTAATATCTTAGTAGGATTACACAGACTAGTGTAAAAATAAATTGCTTTTTATAGTTTTTCAGATATTAAAATTCTGGATAAGGTTAAAAACTTCGAACTTTCATATTCTTTTCACTAGAGCCCTCTAAACTTTCTACCTATGTAAAGTTTTCTTATCCTTAGAAGCAAATCCGTTCCAAATTATTCAAAGAAATTTCTCTTTACACTGTAGCTCATATAATTCTTTTCTACTTCATAAGAAAACTATGCTAATTTGGCATTTAATTAATAAATTCTAAACAAATTTGTCTCATTTCCATTACCTAAATTAGGGGAAAATACTACAGGAGAAAAAAGATGCAGTAAAAAGAATGAACCTGAAAATAGAGATAAGAAAAAAATCTAAAAGCAAATAAAGAATGTTCTATGTAGTAAAAATATGCCATTAGTTGCAGTAACTTACTTTCTGAAGAGGTACATGTTATATATTTGCACTGTTTGGTACAATAATGGAAATGTAAGATGAACTGTAAACAGTTCTTTAAAAATGGTTAAACTGCATATTTAATACTTCAAGAGACTTTTAATAATTAGAAATGTTTTTTTGTCTTTTTCTGCAGTCCTTTATTTTCATAGAATGGAAAATAATCTCTGTGAATGTTCTATTTTCCAAATAATGTCTGCATAAAGCCAGTATCCATGAGGTCTTCCTGTTATACAGAATTTGAAAACCTATCTCATCAGATGATGTTATTCATGGTAAAACTGCCTCAGCAGCATTACTTATATAACCTCATTTGCAAAAGAAAGATAATTTTAAGATTCTATCTGTGAATTGTAATGGTGTTATTGGAGCTTCTTTTTCTAACACCCATTTTCTATTGAGCCACATTTTTAAAAATATTTTATTTGCAAGAAAAGTTCGTTATGATTCAGTTTTCTTGTCTATGTTGAATGAAGATACCTGTCTTTACAATAGTTCACTAGAGAGGGGAAAAGCAACACCTCATAAATAAAAGATTTTGTTTTGGAACTGTATACATGAAATATTTAAATAATAGGGAGCTTACTTTATCATTTTATATTTTGTCATAACACCCAGGGTTATCAATTAGCATTTAATAATTTCTATATAAGAAATCAGTACCTGTGCATTTAATTATTGACATTATTGTTCTTTACTATTTAGACTTTCAAATATAAGAAAGGAAAAATATCCTCTAAAACATGCCCATGCCTTTGTAATCAATATTTTATTAGTGCATATTAGAGAGATTGAACAATAGCCAGTGCATAGAGTCATTGCAAATATTAAATGAGAAGCACAAATACTACCCAGATGAAACTCATTTCCTTTCCCATCCTCTTAGTCTGAAGTAAATATATTTTCATTTTGATTTTTAGATGTCCTCATAAAATTGATTTTAATATATTGAGATATCAAAGGAACAAAAGAAAGGAGATAGAGGTTATTTATGTAGGATATGCTATTTATGTACTATCTGCAATAACATGACAGAAACCAAATATTTATCCTAATATCATAAACACAATAACACCATGAAGAAAACTAGTGAGTATTTTCACGGACATGACAAGCATACCTAGGGAGGAGTTCTTTCTCTTTTTCATAGAATAGTAAGTCCATATATAATGGCAAGAAAATGTATTTTACAGATTTATGTATGATTAGGATTGTTCATTATGTTCTATTTTTGTTTATGCTGTTAACCTGAGGAGATTTTTGGTTTTGCTTTTTTCTTTAAATAAAAAGGATTTATTTATTTATACAAGAACTGGGGTACAGTCAGAGGCAAGGGAGGGTAAGAGGATTAACCAGAGACTAAGTGGGGAGCAGAATAGGCAGATGACTGAAAACACTGCTGAGGGGAGTAGCAGGAGAGACAGGAGAGGTCTGCTGCACCATGTGGGTATCTCCCTGGTTGGGATCGAACCCACGCTGCAGAGGCTGCAGACAGCTTCACAGAGTGTGTTCAACCCACTGTGCCACCGGGGATGCCCGGTTTTGTTTTTCTATTACACTAAAATGGCATCTTTTCTTATTTCCTTTCCATCTTGGCTCTGAGTTTGTAGAAAGATTAGGGAGAAGTTGTGTAGTGCTCCACTGGACCAGAAAATTAGTGATGAGTGTGACTCTAGGAGGTCTGGAGGTTCAATGAAGTTGGGGTTAACCTATAGAACTCTAGATGTTTATTGAAACTGGCAAAAACCTTCTTAAGTCTACATAAATGACCTGTGAATTTTGTGACAGAAGGCACTTTGACAAGTTTTTCAGAATTTCCTGCTTTCAGAGAGAATGAGAATTTATGAGAAGAACCATTAAGCCTTAGGTCAGGATACAGGAGTTTAGGGAACATAACAATGAAAGAAGAGGGGAAAAAAATAAACCTCTTATATAACAAGAGTTTGAGCTCAAAATTTAAGTATAGTTTTTACAGGTTTTGTATGTTTTATTTATTTGTTCCTTTGAAAGTGTTTCATTAAAAAAAAAGTGTTTCATTAGATCACTAAAGACAAAGATTATTTTATATTTGGATTTTGTACTTTGTGCATATGGTAGTATGTTCATTCTAAGCTTTCTTTTAATTTCAGAATATATTTTTTTGTTGGGTGAAGTTGAAAATTATGGAACTATAAAAAACAACATTGTGTTTTAAAATGAAAAAAAACAATATTAGTAATGAAACACCTTGTATTTTAATCTATATTAAGCATCCATATTTTTCCTAATTATTAAGTTTACCTGTCACGTCCTCCCTAGTGGCCTAGGGGTTAAGTCTCATGGCTGTCACCACAATGGCCTGACTTCAATCCCCTGCCAGGGTGTTAACCCACATATAGTACTGCAGACCTCTCCTGTCTCACCTGCTGCTACCCTCAGCACAGTATTTCAGTCAATCTGCCTGTTCTGCTCCCCCCTCTGTCTTCTGGTGAATCCTCTCACCCTCTGTACCTCTGTCCTATGCATCTTCTAACAAAAAAGAAAAAAGAAAAAAAAAGTTTACTTGTCTCAGAAAAAAATAGTTGAACCAATGTTGGTAATGGGGGTGGTGGGAGTTACAGTAATAAGAGTAGTAATTAGTGATAAACATTTCTAGAATACCACATACTGTGCTAAGCATTTTGTGTATTATTTATTCTTATTTGCTACCTGTTCATTATTTATTAAATTATGCTTATTTATAACCTGATTATTATTTACAAACTGCTTATTTATAACCTGTTCTGTAGTGAGTAAATGGACATACAAAAAATGGCCATGCTATGATAACAAATAAGTGACAGAACTAAAATTTTAACCTAGAACATCGCAACCCCAAAATCCACATTTTTCCTGACCCAGAGTTTTATAAAATTGGTGCCTTAAACTGTTGTTACCTCTAAAAATGACATAAATTGATATGGAAGAGAAATTACGAATTTACTCACAACTTGGATGAAAATGAACAGCTTCTTAAATGTCTACCCCTTCTCCTATACTTATTTATAAGATGATACTGGGTATTGTGAAATCTGCCATCTTTCAACACAATCTCTATCCAAAAAGGGTTATTTATTAATCGTGGAAGGAATTCTCATGTTGGTTTAAGAATCACCCTTCCAGCTACCTCATCCCAAATTTTATTTATTTTTTTAAGATTTATTTATGTATGCATACAAGAATGGGGGCACAGGCCAGAAATTTGGGGGTTGAGAGGATTCACCAGAGACAGAGTGGGGAGCAGAGCAGGCATATCTACTGAATACACCGCTGAAGGAAGCAGCAGGCAATCCAGGAGAGGTCTGCAGCATGTGAGTAGTTCCCCAGCTAGGGATTGAACTCGTGCTATAGAAGCTGTGTTAGCTTCACAGTTCTGTGCTTAACTCCTTGCACCACCAGGGAGGCCCCATCCCAAATTTTATATGGAGAAAGCAGTGATACCCTTTCTGCTCTCAGTTTTTCCATCAATAATTCATTTACTTGACTAAGACTTAAGGTCTGAGACTCAGATTCTGATATCTCTTATTCTCTCTTCTTCCCAAGATGATTCCATACTCAATAGGTAAAATAATCTTTTATTCCTCTTGATTAAACATTTATTCTGTTATAGGGAACAACACCTCTGGTGTAGCATTTGCTGTAGTAGAAAACCTTTCTCTGTTGGCCATTAATAAACCCTAGTCTCTTGCTTAAAGAGATATATGTTTCTCCTCCCTTACACTCTGTTGAAAAAGTTCAGGACTCAGGCTTTAAAAGTAGAAAGTTTTATAGAATAATGCTTTTTAAAAGATTCATTTTCACTTACTCCTTTGAGAATGGCCCATAGTAAAAGACCAGAATTGAAAAGTGTTCGTGAGGATATGAGGGAAAGGGAACACACAGGCACTCTTAGTGGGAATATAGACAGGTGCAGTCGCTATGGAAAATAATAGGAAAGTTTCTCAAGGTATTAAAAAAATTACCCAGGCAGTTGAACACAGTGCTGTGAAGCTGTCCACAGCCTCTGCATTGCGGGATCGATCGCAGCCGGCCAGGGAGATACCCACATGGTGCGTAGACCTCTCCTGTCTCACTCGCTACTACCCTCAGCAGTGTATTTTTGAGACCCCACCTGTTCTGTTCCCCACTCTGTTTCTGGTGAATCCTCTCACCCTCCTGTGCATCTAGCCTATACCCTGGTTCTTGTATAAATAAATAAATCTTGTATAAATAAATCTTAATAAAAATAAAAAATAGAAATTTACCCAGCAATTCCACACCTAGATATCTACCAGAATAATTCAAAGACATTAATTCAAAGGGATGTATGAATGCCTATGTTTATTGTACTACTATTTAAAATAACCAAGATACGGAAAACCTAAGTATCCAATGACAGATAAGTGGATAAAGGTGATATGATAGGTATACACAGTTGAAGACTACTCAACTATTACAAAAAGAACTCTTGCTATTAAAAAAAGAAAATCTTGCTATTTGTGACAATATGGATGAAATGGAGTGGATTATGTTAAGTGAAATCAGTCAGAAGGAGAAAAACAAATATGTGATGGTTTCACTTACTGGAAAAACAAAAACCCAAAAAAGAACCAAGCGGAATAGGAAAAAAAAAAAAAAAAAAGGCAAATTAAACCCAAACAGATCTTAGACATCTGAGTATAGAATTGAAACTATAAGAAAGAGAACATGAGGCCTGGTAAACAAAGAACATGGATGTATCCTAAAGGGTTATCATGGACACTTTGATGGTGGCTGCGGTGTAGTAGCTTACATCTGAAGAGGTGTAAACCTTTAACTAACTCATATACAGTGTTGTAAAATAAAGTTACTCAATTAAAAAAAACCTTAAAAAATCAAAAAGAAGAAAAATAACTGCCATAAAAAGAAAAAAGGTGTTTTTTACATTTACTTTCTTCCCAATGATTTAATATCATTGCAAGTAAATTTGATATCTATTTTCCAACATTAATATTAATTTCAAAAGTTTCCATACATCAATAAACAACTGACATAGGGATCTCTGCAGAAGGACACATTCCCTCCCATGGATCCTCAAGATGGGGCTCTGTTGAGAGTTAGTGAATAATTTCTTTTACAAGCCTGGATCAAAAGAACATTACTCCAGAAGTAGTTCTTCATCTTGAACAAGTCATTTCTGTAAATTAATTTTCTATATCAAATATAATAGCTCCTTTCCTACCATATACAAAGATAGTAGAGGTAAGATTGTTTTCAAACTACAACTATTAAAATAAAAGTTTTTAGAATGTTTTTTCTTGTTATCTGAAACACAAATAATGGGGAAAAGTCACTATTCATTTGCATCCTTCTGGGCTATAGGATTGGGAAAGTTTTAATCTTACATCACAGAAATCTTTCTTTTGAAACTTCTTATGATAATTAAAAACCAACAGGTATGAGCTGAGAAATCTAAATAAATACTTGACAAGATATCCTTACAACTTGGGAAAGATGATTTACCATAGGTATTTTGATAAAGAAAGGGTTATTTATCAGTATAGTAATCCATATTATCTTCCAGATATATGAAAAAGTCTTTTCCATAAACATACATTGTACATTATCATTTCTATGGTGACAAATAAAGGTTTACAGGGAAGCTAAAATATAGTTCGCTCTAAAGGAACTTTTAATCTCAGTCAACACAAGTGAAAAATGTTTATGTATGAAGGAGTCACAAAAACATTTATTATGGAAAATCAATAGCTATGTAAACCACAGGAGGTCATTCTGTAGATACATCCTGGTTCATATGTTTTGAACTTCTTAGGAACTGTCTACAATTATCTTGGTAATAGAAAGCAAAGTTTTCACCGGAAAAATCACATCTTTATACAGTGTTACATTACTTTAGATTCTCAAGATGTTGACACTAAGATGAATTTAATAACATAATAGATTTATTTGAAAAAAGTGCAGAAGAATGAGAACAGAACCTTAAGAATGCCATCGATCTATCTCCTGTGGTAAGAGAGTGAAGGAAAGAGGAATAGAACAGGACGTGTCTCAGATTGTAACACCAAGAAAAGTTGAAGTAAGCCAATGGGAGAGAGCCAAGAGCCTGCTTTCAGTATTGCTGAAGAAGAGCTTATAATGTCCCTGGAGACACTCTATATCTGTATAACTGTTGGGATATACTTCATGGAGTGTTGCCATTAATTTAGTCCAGCAAAGTCAGAACCTTAAAATAGAAAGAGTTAGAACTCTGAGGACAATATAACAAGTTCTTGAATAAAACAGTGCTGGTTTCTTAACTTTGTAGTTTTATAAGTCAGTGATAAGTTTATTTATTTATTTATTTATTTATTTATTTATTTATTTATTTTTTTGTGGGACCCTTGCTGGTGGCCGGGGATCAAACTGGCGCTGCAGAGGCTGCAGAGGCTGCGAGCAGCCTCGCAACCCAGCGCTCAACTGCTGTGCCACCAGGGCAGGCCCATCAGTTATAAGTTTAGTACTGACAAATATCACTAAGGATTGAGAAATAGTTTGAGTAACTAGATAAGAATTGGTTCCACAAATATTTCACCTCGGATTATTAGGCTTGTGACATCTGCAGTTGCCATATATATGATTTTTTTCTCAGACCCTAACACTAACCAGCCACATAATATTTATATGCCATATACTTTATATATAATAAATATGTGTTTAATGGATTAACATATTTAAAAAAATAGAAATTTTTAAAAAAGAGAGAGCTTTGACAAGGAACTCTTGTCAAAGAGTGACTGACTCCTTAGAGCATTCTTTTGTTTTAAGATTTATTTATACAATAGCTGGGTACAGGCCAGAGGCGCGGGAGGGTGAGAGGATTCACCAGAAACAGAGTGGGGAGCAGAACAGGAAGCCAGACCGAGGGTGTTGCTGAGGGGAGCAACAGGTGAGACAGCAGAAGTCTGCTGCACCATGTGGGAATCTCCCTGGCCAGCTGGGAATGGAACCCATGCTATGGAGGCTGTGGACAGCTTCACAGCACTGTGCTCAACCCGCTGCACCACCGGGGAGGCCCTCTTAGAGCACAGCATTCTTAAATAAAATGTTCACTCTAAATCCTCAAAAACAGAGTGTATGAGGCTATTATTTTTTCCTGGTTGAAACAAAACTCTGTTAAGAAAGTCCATGAATCAGTTATTGCTAAACAATGGAGGAATAAGGAGAGATGGGGATCGGTCTGTTTTAATTTTCCTTAAAGCAGCAAGTTCTGCTGAGTAGGTTGTCAAGAAAATGAGGAAGTACAGCCTAACTTTCTCAGTTAATAGTATACCTATTAGACAGTCGGTTAGCTGGTGGCATCTTACCTCATTGCATCTTAGCATATTGCCAAAATCCAACTGCATGGACTGATGCATGCTGCAGGTTTCTGTAGACCAGATGCAGAGTGCATGATCCCCACACGCTCTCTCCATGATCTGAGATGCTCACATAAGGTAGGAAAAGTCATCAGCATTATCATCCACCATCACTGATTTTAGACATCACTTTTTATCTTTTTCCTGTACCCCATGAGATTGAGAATGGGGAATTTCAAACTTGAACATTTCTCTAATATTTTGTACCATCTGAAAGAATTTATAATCATGCACACAGGTGTTACTTTATTCTATACTGTAATGAAGAAAAGTGATTCTAAAGAAATAAGACAATTGCAATGTTGATTTCAATGAGGTCAAAAGGTTGGCATAATTATTACCAAATTTAAATAAAGTAGCAGGCACTATTATGACTCGATTGGTTTGCCACACTTCCTTTCCTGTGAAATCTCTTGATAAATTGTATTAATTTATGCTGTTCCCTGGCTATTCAAGGTGTGGTCCTTAGTCATACTAATGTTGGCACCATCTGGGTATTTATTAATTGAAATTTCAGGCCTCATCCTAGACGTTCTAAAACACTCTGTCACAAATCCCCCAGATAATCTCTATGCTCATTAAAGTTTGAGAAACAGTGCTCTAGCTCAGAATATTATAGGATTGGGAACTCCTATTTCATTTAACAATGTGTTTGTTTAGGAATTATGTTTTCTAGCCTATATTATCACTGTTTTTTATTCTCCTTGTAACCCATCAAGACAGATTTGACTCATGTATTCCATGTTGCTATATAAAATTGAAACAAGAAAAGCTCTGCAGGTTTCAATTTGATGTGGAGTGACAGACTATGGCTCAAGAAGACTGCATTTGACAACTGCTTTATCTACCTGAATATGCATGCAACAATTTGGCTAATCCCCAAAGTCAATGTTGGTTATGGTTGATTGATAAGAATATGCTTCCTTAGTCAAGGTCAAATTAATTTGTAAGAATTTTCTTTTGCTTACTGAGTAGCTTTCATGAGGAGTCCCAGCCTGACATTATAGCTGTGCATGCATTTTCTCACTTAAATGTATAAACCCTCCCTCAACTCCAATATCTCACACATTGTGTGAAGGCACTAAAAACAAACAAACAAAACTCCTCTTGAAATTTCAGCTTATTCAGATTTAAATTATTTCAGGTCATGTGAAGCAAAACTACAGATGGTACTTTAAAATATCCTGAGGGTACTTTTACACATGAGTGGAAAACACAACTACCATTTAGAAACCACAAATGTGCCTGCCTAGACAAAGTTAATAGTTGAAGAATTCAGATATTTTAGGACAAGTTCATAAAAAATAGACTTTTGCCTCAAGATGACTTGTTTATTGTATTGTAAGATTATGTCAGTTTACTCTGCTTAACTACACAATATGGTCCTTAGATGTTGGAATTGAATGCTGTTGAAATGTATGTCAATATAATTTGACCTAGGGAAAGGCATAAAGATACTTTTGATCTGTTTCAATAAAAGCCTTGTCATGTTAAGCAGAGGTAAAACTGAAATAGTTTAATTTTGTTGAACTATTTTGCATTATGAGGAAAACTACATAATATTGGAAAGCTAGTCTCCCCTTAGGATTCTAATGAATATGTTTATAACTGTGATGTGATTAAAAAGAAATGAAAACACTGCAACACCTTTTTTCAGTTACAGCTTACAAGATTTGAAAATGTGGGCTTTTATCAGCAAATTTTAAAATAAGGTTTTTGTAAAATAAGTTACCTAATCTCAACAAAATGAATGAAATTTCATTGGCTTTTGATACTTTGGCTGGTACAGGATTCATCCCTCAAATAAGCTCTTCACTATTTAAACTAACCTTTGAAGTGGCATGCTTATTTCTATATACATATGTCTCAATAATTTTATTGATACTGTTCCCCACCTTTACTTTTTTTAATTTTTATTTTATTTTATTTTATTTTTTTGGTGGGACTCTCTCCGGCGGCCAGGGAACGAACTGGCGCTGCAGAGGCTGCTGCCAGCCTCGCAGCCCAGTGCTCAACCACTGTGCCACCATGGGAGGCCCCACACCTTTACTTTTATCTCTATTTCCTGAAAATTGGGTGAGCAAGCCAGTATTTGACCCTTTTGAATGAGCCATATGAAAGTGTAAAGGCAACTGTTAAATATTTCAAGTGGTAAATCATTCAAATATCAGATGGTTTCACTTATAGGAAGAATGTAAGGAAACCAAATAAGGGATCAGGAAAAAATACATAATAGTTATAATGAATTGAAAAACAAAACTGACTGGCAACTATAAATCAGAGACATTCTGTAGGGGAGAGGGAAAGAGAGGCATCAAAGCAGGGTAGGGAAGAGCGCATAGAATTATAGTGATGGTGCATGGGTCAGTTGGTGGTGGGAATTATATGGGGGCTACACCTGAGAGGAGAAAGCAAACATTGTACAAAAATGAAGAGTGATGTAAAATATATATATATAATTAAAAAAAAAAAACAGAAAAAAAATTGTCATTAGCCTTCTCTACATTTTCTATATTTTTAAATGCCCATCCTTAGAGTTATTTTAAATTTGTTCTCTTATTAAGTATCCCTAAATCCTATACGTGAAAGCAATCCTTCTTAAATACATTATGATAGGTGAATTCTTCTATCTTTGTAATTTCTTATTTCATGTGTATATAGTTGTGTTCATAGTACATTTTTCTAAAAATAATTTATTATTTTATATAATTCTTAGTTCAGTGCCTTATGTTTAACTAATCTAATTAATGCTCATCAAACACTTTCAATACAATGGATAAATCCAGGGTCTCCCCTGGTGGCGCAGGCGGTTGAGTGCCTTGCTGTGCCATCTGGCCTGTACCCCGGTTCTTGTATAAAATAAATAAATAAATCTTAAAAAAAGAATGGACAAATCCAATCAACCAACATAAATCATATTTGAAAATACAAATTTATCCTGAGAAAAACCAGAAGTTAATTGATTTGAGTTTTTTCATTTGCAATGCAAGAATGGCTGAAATTATTTAAAATGTTAATATCTACAGGTCAGAATACTTGCCACACAGAATAATACTCTGGATCTTAAGGGTAATGATGAGACCCCAATAGCTAAGCTAAGATATCAAAGAGAAATACTTGCAACTATAAGGTACTAAGTACTATGCTAGGTTTTTTAAAATTTATTTGTACTTGATCTTCCTATGTCTTCACAACAAACCTGCTATGCAAATACTAATATTCAAATTTTAAAAGAAATGTGTTATCTTGTCCATGGTCAAGCTATAATAATAAATGCCAGTCTAGACTCATTCCATGTCCTGTTTGATACTCAAGTCTCTCTCCAATATTCTGTGATGCTTCTCTGAAGATCATCCTCAAAGGACACTATAATGGACTAAATTGTGTGCTGCCCTCAACCTCCAGTTCAGATTTTGAAGGTCCAAGCTCCAAAGGGATTGTATTTGGGGATAAAGAAGATTAAATGTGGACATAAATGTGAAAATCTAAACTAATATGACTTGTGTCCTTATAAAATGAGGAAAGATGCTACAAATGTGCACACTTAGAGAAAATGCCATGTGAAGACATAGCAAAAATCTGGCCAAACACAGGTTAAGGAGAGAGGCTTAGAAGAAACAAACCCAGTCAACACCTTGATTCTTGGCCTTCTAGTTTCCCATACTGTGAGGAAATAATTTTCTGTTGTTAAAATCACCCAGTTTTGTATTTTGTTATGGCAAACCTAACAAACTAATGCAGAGATACACTTTTTTTTAAAGATTGTTATTTATTTATGTATATAAGAACTGGGGAACAGGCCAGAGATATGGGGGGTGAGAGGATTCACCAGAGACAGAGTGGGGAATAGAACAAGTGGATTGACTGAAATACACTGCTGAGGGGAGCAGTCGGTGAGTCAGGAGCGGTCTGCTGTGCCATGGGTAGCTCCCTGGCCAGGACTGTAGTGGCTGTGGCTAGCTTCATAGGTTGTGTCTTAAACCTTGTGCCACTAGGGAAGCCCCAATACAGAGATAATATTGAAGATCAAAATCTCTTCAACAAAGGGAAAGTTGTGAGGTCTAGAAGCTAGAAACCATCTAGAACTAGAGGAGCTTAGTGCTTCATTTAATCATATCAAAAGGTGTTCACTGAAAATTTACTATGCCCCTGCTGAGGCACTGACCAGTATAGATGAAAAGCTTCCTGAGACTCAAGATTTGGCTACTCTTTATAATTTTTTCAATTACCTTTTGTAGTCCACCTTCATAGATTATAACTTAATAAAATGACATTGTGGAAGTTTGCCAAATACAAACACGGCCAGTTCCTAAAGCCAAACTGTCCAGTATTTAAAGTGAACCCTGATTTTCTAAGGCCATGATGATTTACAAATGAATATGTGGCAAATGCAACTTACTGAGTATATATTCTCTTTTCCTAGTTCATTTCCCTCTTTCTCCTTGTACACTTCTTCTGTACCCAGATCATCTTTTGAATTATGTGTAGTATTTTTTACATCAACTGTGGGAAATTGGAAAGATATTTGTTGAACTCAGTGGATTATTGTTTGGTGGATTATTGCTTCTAATGTTCAATTTCCCTACCTTCATTTTGTCCATGGCTCTTGATTTTGCCTTTAAGGATCTGCATTTATATATATATATATTTTTTTTAATTTTTATATTCCCCATACAATTGCGACTCCCTTATTTTGACCCCAATCTCTCCCCTCCCCGCCTCCCACCCCCAAAAAATTCAAGTTAAGGATTTGTATTTTTTTAAAGATTTATTTATTTATACAAGCACTGGGTACAGGCTAGAGGTGTGGGAGGCTGAGAGAATTCACCAGAGACAGAGCAGGGGGCAGAGCAGGCAGAAGACTGAAGGCACTGCTGAGGGGAGCAGCAGGCGTGACAGGAGAGGTCTGCCATGACATGTGGCCATCTCCCTGGACAGCCAAGAATCAAACCTGCACTGAAGGGGCTGTGGATATCTTCACAGTGCTGTGCTCAACCCTCTGCGCCATCGGGGAGGCCCAGGATCTGCATTTTTAACTGTTGCTATTTACACATATGTCTTCAAAGGTGCTGCTTTCTTTCAAAGTGATGTAATGGAAATGAAAAGAATATTGAGAACTCTGAGTTGAAAATTTATTGTTTTCTTGTTTCAAATTGACTTAGGAGAAAAAGTTTCTCATGATAATGCTGTTAAATGACAAGGCAATCAAATCCTCAAGCTTCATTTTTTTTTTTTTTATTTTATAGAGGCATGTTTTATTTATTTATTTATTTATTTGTTTGTTTATTTATTTATTTATTGTTTATACATGCACTGGGTACAGTCAGAAGTGCGGGAGGGTGAGAGAACTCACCAGAGCCAGAGCGGGGAGCAGAGCAGGCAGACTGACGAAGTACACTGTTGAGGGGAGCAGCGGGCGGCAGGAGAGGTCTGCGCGCCATGTGGGACCCTCCTCTGGTGGCCGGGGAGCAGCCGGGGATCGAACCGGCTCCGCAGAGGCCGCGGGCAGCTTCGCAACCCAGCGCTCAACAGCTGCACCACCGGGGAGGCCCAAGCTTCATTTTTCATTTGAAAAGACAAACTTATAACTACTATTGTGGGAGACATGACATCTGTAATCAAAAGAACTTAACTTTAAAAGGAAAAGAATCTTATAAGAGTACCCAAGGCAGGAGACTATTCTGTCAAAATCATTTGCTTCCACATTACATTCAAACAGAATTAAATCTTTGTTAAATTACCAGGAAATTATTCTCCTATCATAATCTGATATCTTGTCCAAATTCTCTGTGAAGTAACAACAGTGATTGATGAAATTTCAGGTTTGTTACTATTGAGCTCAATGAGAGAAAGTTTTTTTTTTTTTTCATTTAAATGAGTTCTTGGTCTCAGATAGAAATAATATAATAACCAGGAAGCCTTGTGAATGCTGAGGTAGAGATGTTCAAGGAAGTCAGAGACAAACAGCATGAAGGGATTTTCTACATTTTATAGCGATATCTCCTGAGTTTGACATTTCCCGGCAATCCCGGGGCAATTAAATATATCTTATAAAAGACCCTCTATAAGATAAGTTCAGACCAATGAAGTTCGTCTCTGATAATTGTGGTCATAGACCCATTAAGGTTATAGAACTATCTCTCAGTCCTTTAAAATATTTCTCTATGGATGAAATAATTAGGAAAAGGACACCAGAGATTGGATTTACATGAATATGTATTTGATAATATTTTATATGTAAATAGAATTTACAATATACAATAGTTCTTTAATTGCTACAGCAATCTTAAGTGGTAGAGTCTGTTATGCTCATTTTTCACACATGTGTAATTCAAGCTCAGAATGATTATAGTTCTCATAAAATAAGTGTCAAGGGTAAGGCTAAATGTGTGTCCCTTTGATTCTAAATTCAGAGCTCTTTTTTTTTTTAAAGATTTATTTATTTTTATACAAGAGCTAGGGTACAAGCCAGAAGCAAGGAAGGGTGAGAGGATTCACCAGAGACAGAGTGGGGAACAGAACAGGAAGACAACCGAAACACACTGCTAAGAGGAGCAGCAGGCGAGGCAGGAGAGGTCTGCCATGCCATGTGGGTACCTCCCTGGCAGGCTGGGAATCGAACATGCACTGTAGAGGCTGCAGACAGCCTCACAGTGCTGTGCTTAACCTGCTGCACCACCGCAGGCCCTAAATTCAGAGCTCTTTGTGAGAATAACATGGCAGTTTCTACATGTTTATTTGGATATAATAAACATAATAAATATAATAAATATTTGTTCCTTTTATCTTCTTCTTCTTCTTCCTTCTACATACATAAATATATAGGTAGGTATGCTTGTTTTTATTTTTTAATTCTAGAATATGTAACCTTTAAGTCTGAGGCAATTAGAGATGTCAACAAAGGCTGATTCACAAGCTCTGCACATAGCACTAGAAATCCAACACTGAACACAGTTTGAAGCAGGGAAAGTTTATTATTATTTTTAAAGGTTTATTTATTTATGCATACCAGAACTGGGATACAGGTCAGAGGTGCAGGGTGTGAGAACATTCATCAGAGATAGACTGATAAACAGGCAGACTGACTGAAATACACTGCTGAGGAGAGCAGCAGGCAGTGGGTGAGACAGGAGAGATCTACTGTGCCATGTGGGTAGCTCCATGGTAGGCTGGAGATCACACTCATGCTGTAGAGGCTGTGGATAGAATCATAGTGCTGTACTTAACCCCTTGCAACACCAGGGAGGCCCTGAAGCAGGAAAATTTTAACATCTGGAAGTCATCAACCAGGTCACTGACCTATATATATATATATATATATGTGTGTGTGTGTGTGTGTGTGTGTGTGTGTGTATACACATACACACACGCGCACACACATACATACATAAACCTTGTATATACCAGGTTTGTGTGGGGCCCACTTTCAAAGAGAGATACAAATTTCCTAACAATTTCGTGTAATTACTTTTTAAATCCTTGTTAGATAACAATTTCATTGCTTTGAAAGAAATTAGTAGACTTATTTTATTTTATATATCTATGAGGGGACTCAAACATATCTTTAATTGCTAATCTTAATCAAAATATTTGTATTTGCAATTATGAGAAAAAGTTGGTGATTATGAAATCATGCAGCTATATGCATGAATATGAGAAAAATAAACCTATAGCTAGCTTAAAGAATAATTATATTCACTGGAAGGAAGTCTTAGAAAAAGTCACATTAGAAGACATAAATATGCCTAGTAGGTTTTGAAAGATCTTTAAAACCCGATATCCATAAGAGTATGTTCTTGGTTAGAATTCCTAAGACAGAAAGTAGATATGGCTATAGACATTGTCTAGCACCTTTTGTTTTTTACTAAAGTAGATGTTAAACCATAAAAATGTCAAGAAAAGTTGAAAGTTTGTTAACCCAAATGCAACACGACAAATCTAATGAAAAAACTAATGAATAGAGAAGTATCCCGAGATAGCTCAAAGTGGAATTAATTTGGAACTGATATATGAACCCTTACAGAGAGATTGAGGTGGAAAAAGCCACAAATAGAGATTACAGAAGTTTGAAGAAAAGCAGCAACCGTGAAACTTGGAAAATATTTAGTGATATAGAGACTACTTAGTGTAAGAGGTAAAAGTAGAGAATACAGGAAAGAAATTTTACAAATATTGTCTCTAAAAGCTCAGTTCTTGGAGTTATATTTGTCCACTTTTCTGTTTCTGCCATAAACACCCAGTTCTTTCAGTGACTACTAAAATTTCTGACAGTGATTTTTTTCCTTGAAATGCCACCTCTGAAGTGCCACCTCTGCTATTTAATTGAGCTCTGATGTTTCCTCATTCCAAAAATATACAGAATCCATGGAAGAGTAAAAGAGGAGACAGAAAAGAGTTTTTCTTGGCCTTTGCATTTTGACCTAATTTCCCTCAGCCAAGTGTGCACTACCTATTTTAAAAGAAGCAAAACAGAGCAAAGTGTTCTTTGCTGATTCTGAAGTTTTCCCCATTTTATTTTTCACCATTCCCAAGAAAGCTTTTAATGTTCTTGGTGGACCTTAAATTACTTATATTTCAAGTGTTTATTCTTCTTACAAAATAGCGAAGAATAAAAATTTTCTAGGGAGCATGCATGTGGCAAAACCCTGGCATTGTAACATTTTATGTTCAACGGAATTATCTAATCAGGAGTGAGAAAGAGAATAGATCACTGAGGGGCTCAACTTGTATTATTACTCTAGGACATTGGGAATACCTCTCTTGGTTAATCATAAAGAACTAGGTGAGAGAGATACCTGATTTTTTGAAATGGTTTAATCTATTTTAGCACTTAAACTCTGATATGTATGTGTGCACACACACAGGTGTGTAAGCATGTCTGTGCCCACATGAAAGTACAAAAAACTGCTTGTTATAGTTATTATCTATAGCATAAATTTGTATTTAAAGTTGTTACCATGTGCAGTAGAAGTTGTATATAAAGCAATTTAATTTTAACTTATATTTTACAAAAGAATTATGAATAATCTCTACAGCTTTAATAAAAAATGTTAATACATCTCAGGAAGGAAATATTCACCTATATAGCACAGTATAAAAAATGTCATGGGCCTCCCTGGTGGTGCAGGTGATTGAGTGCAGCACTGTGAAGCTGTCCACAGCCTCTGTAGTGCTGTTTCGATCCCCGCCGGCCTCAGAGCAAACCACATGGTAAGCAGACCTCTCCTGTCTCACCTGCTACTCCCCTCAGCAGTGTATTTCAGTCAGTCTGCCTGTTCTGTTCCCTGCTCTGTCTCTGGTGAATCCTCTCACCCTCCTGCACCTCTGGCCTGTACCCCAGTTCTTGTTTGGGGGGAAGGATGGGAGGGGAGGGGGTGGAGCGGGAAGAGGAATAACTAGAGTTAAAATAAGAATTTTTATTTTGTATATGGAAACACACAGGTCCACTTATCAACATCAATAAATAATTTAACTGGATATCAGGCCTGATATGCTATCAAATGCTTCTTGGAAGTGAAATGTTGGTAAGATAAAATGTGTAAAAAATTAACTGAAAATAAAGGGTGAACAGGTCTTACCCATGTTTCTTAAGAGTTATCATGTATTAAGAGGCAAAATGGAGAGCAAGAGTGTTTTCACCCAAAAGAGATAAAAATGAAAGAATGAGACAAAGTCTTAAAGTGACATTAAGATTTTATTCTATTATCATCTTTCTTCTTCTTCCCAAATTCAAATATCCCAATGTATTTCATAGACTCGTGGACATCAGAGCTTTTCATAAAACTGTCTTTCCTCTGATTTCTATCACTTTATTTTACCCAGTGTTTTTTCACTAAGTGTGATGACTAGTTCTTGTTACAAAGTGTAAAATTCTCTATTTTTCAATAGTGTGTGTGTGTGCGCGCGCGTGTGTGTGTGAGAGAGAGAGAGAGAGAGAGAGAAGAAAGTATCTAGAAGTTTCTTATATCCATTGTAAATTATTATGATCTCAAATGTTACTTGATAGAACTTAATCTCTGTAATGATCATGTAAAAGGGAGGGCCCACTGTATGCTAGGTGTCATGGTAAATGTTTCAAACAGATGGTTCTGTCTTTATAATATACCTCATATTTTTAATAAGCCTGGTGGTACAGTAAGTTGTCCTCATTTAATGTTGGCTATATGTTGTTGGACATCATGACCTTAAGTTAAATGACATTTAATGAAAATGGTTTTTTGAATATCGTAGTTTAGTGGACCAGAATTTCTTTTTTCCTCATCAACATTACAGCAACTCATGCCATATATATATATATATATATATATATATATATATATATATATATAGCTTCATTTACAGGTGAACAAAATGAGGCATAGAGATGTGAAATACTTTCTATATGATGATACCATTTTAATAAGACTGTGCCAGATATGGTCAAAGGATGATCATGTTTCATGACATAATTCAGTTTCTTGGCTACTATAATTGCTAAAATAAGGTATAAAAATGCCATAAAATACCTGGAATATATTTCTTGAGTCTCATTGTTCCTCTACACTTTTCATTTTGTGGTAAATTCAGGTTGTAGTGATTATCTTTTTTTTTTTTTTTTTTTCTACTGCATTCAACTAATGTTCTTCATAAAGTTCCATTACCCCTGTCTTTTAGAAAGGTGCTCCCTCCGCAAATCATATTCAATTCTATTTCTTCATCTGTGGTAAGTAAAAGCAGCAAATGATAAAAACCAAGGCAATTAGATTCCTTTCATTGAAAGTTTAGAGCTATAATATAGAGAGATTACTGATGTTCACATTCCCTGATGTTTAAAATGAAATAATCTATAGAGTTAAAAATAAACAAAACCAGAGGAAATGAAAATGGACAGAGAATCTTGACATTGTCTTCCATGTACTGCTAGCCAAGATTGTAAGATTTGGCAGAAATGACACCGTGTGCTAGAAAACAAATTCTCAATTTAGAGTTGTGTTACTTGGGCTTAAATTTCAGTTTTTATTCCTGCTTAATTTTGATTCCCATTGTTTGATATTGTAAAATGAATATAGGGATTATAATACCTTTGGTTAAATTATACAGCATTTGACAGTTCCCAGCACAGTTTATGTAATCAGTAAAAAATATTGTCTTCATTTCATGTGGAAAAAAATAATCAAGACTGTTTGGTATTGCATTGGTATAGAGATCTGTATAAGGGAATGATAAGCAGACATAGTCTTTTTCAAAAGCAACAAAAATTAGTGTCTATGGAATGTTTTAGAAGCTGTGTGATATAGTTGAAAGGTACTCTATAAACACAAAAGATAGCATTTTTTTTGCCAAGTAATTTTATTCCAATTTATGTACTATAAACAGTATATGTTAACAAAATTAAGTGGTTTTCACATTTTGTAAATTATATATTGACATTATAAGCAATTTTAGATGATTAACTTATTGACAAATATACATTTATTGAATCCATTATGTTTTCTCCCTGGAAAATAAATAAAAAAAAAATAGTAGATACTTACATAGATGTCCCTGGATGTTTTGTGGAGCTGAAAAATAAAGATACAAATACGGTTTTAGTGACAACTTTCACTATCAGTTACAAATAATTTCTTGCAGGAAAAATCAGTTCAAACTATTTTAATCATATTAGAGAAAAAAAAATTGCTTATATTTTAGGACACCAGAGTTTAGTTTTGACACAAAAGGTGTCACCAAAACCCAATTTATCTTTATTTTTTCCACTATTCTCAGACCCCAGAAATTCAAAGTTCAAGTCTCTTTGGGTACAAGTCTTCTTTACAGTGGTCTGCATGTACATCTCATTCACTCTGATAAGGAGATGGATAATTTCTGAGGCAATCATCCTGACTAGAGAGATGTGATGTGTTAATTGGCGAAAACCCAAGTCACATTTTTCACTCTAAACTAATTAGGGATTCCCATAAAAAGTACTTGCTGGCACAGAAGTGGATTTCACAGATGAAAAGGCTATCAAAATAATGGGAAATCTATCCTAGGTAGCTAAAATTGCCGACTACCAAGTACCTCATTATTCCAAATGTTATTAAGTACTTATAATTCCACTTTTGAGTCATTTGCTTTTAGTAACATATATGTATATTTATCATTACTGGTATTAAGGAGAATATGAGCAGGTTTAAGCTTGTTTGTCCTTAGTAAACATCTGCTGGTGACGCTTCCTTTATAAGAGAACTTCATTCACTTGATTATTAACATCCCTTATATGGCAATCTCTTTGGGCTCTCTCTTCAATTAAAAGTGTGCATTAAAACTGTTACATATGTGTAAACTGTTGATATATATATATATATATATATATATATGTACATACACATCAATCATCCAAGAAATAAAAGTGAGCCAATTAGACTTGACATTGATATATAGAAGTGAATTAATTTTACAAGTTTTAAATCTTTGTAAAAACTTGAAAAAATTGTTGGTAGAAGATGAAACAAATGGCACAGAGCAACATAATGAATTAAAAAGTAAGAATATTTTTATATACTAGAGCTCTACTATATTTACAGTGTCATTAATAATAATTTCATATGTTATGTAATGAACACAAGCAATTAGGAAAAGGAGAGTAACAGCTCTGGAAGTTATTAATTATATAATTTGTGTAGCAAACTTTTTTGGGGTAGATGAGAAAATAAATCATTTTGGGTAGCCTACTGATTTTGCACTCTCATCAAAAGTTCTAATTGCTTTTCTGAACAAATTAAGTTTTTATTTGCACTAATGTTGGCATATTACTATTTCTATATATGTATCATAGTTCAAAAGCCAAATTTTTAACAGAAAACAAAACTGCAGTCATCACACTTCCACCTTTGAGAGAATGCTAGACTTAAATTTCCTAGGGATTATACATACTTTCATTTATTTTTTTTTTTGAGTTTTTCCTTCCATAAATGGCCAATGATCTCTTTTTATTGGTTTGTTTGAATTTTTGGTTTTGTGTTATTGTTGTTGTAACTGTATCCCCCCCCATTATATTCAGCCATATGAGTTAGCACAAACTGTGGTACTAATTATCATATATATATATATATATATATATATATCAGACTCCAAGCAAATGAGAATTTGAACATTTTTTCCCAAAAAATGGTCTGTTCTCTTAGGTTATTGATGTATTACTTTGCCAGTGTCTAATGAGTAAATTACTCAGTTGTATGGGATGTATATGAAAATGCTGCAGGCTACTTACACATCTGCAAATGTGAAGTATGTTGAAACAATCAACCATCTGTATCAATGTGTGTTTGTAATTGATAACCACTGATACACTCCAAGGGCAGAAGCACTGTTCAAGAAGTGAGCTATTGCAAACCCAAATTGATTGCTTCTTTTGTTTTTGTTTTTGGTAGTGGATTTTTAAATTTCTGTATAATTCAGTTTTTTTATTTAGAAAATGAGAATTATATATCTCATAAAGATTTTATGTACACTTGGAAGTACATCCATACAATTTATATACTATATGATAGTATATAAAGTATAGAATAGAATTAGATTTCAAAAAGTTGCCCTTACTGAGATATTATCTAGAGATGTATTGGGAAGCAGGACTCAGTTCCCACACTATTTTTCATATAGTGATATCTCAGCATCTTGACATCAGCATAGCTTGGGTGTAGACCTTACTTTATAATAATATAAACTTGATTATAACATATAGTAGATGAATACTTGAAACCAGAAGACAGTTCATGATTTATGTAAGCAAGTTTTCATTGTTCAAAATATTCACATATATAAATAATATTAGAGTCCCTGGGAAGACAACTAAGTGGAATCAAATTTACTTAGAGGATGCTGAATACTAGTTAAGATGGATAGAACATTTTGAGAAATAGTTCCACCAAGTTTTGTAAAAACTTCCACCACCACTGTCTTCCATTTATACCAATGATTCCTAGCTGATCCCTTCACTTTGTGAATAGAACAAGTTGATACTCTAGGAACCAAGGAACATATGAAGACAAAAGGAAAAGGAAAATGAGAAGAACAGGAGTCTGGAACATATATAAAGGATGCAGAAATAGAGAACCTGTCAGACAAAAAATTTATAATGGCAATATTAAATGCTAAAGGAGTTATGTGAGACCAATCAAAGCCTGAAAGGGAGGTGCTAAATCTTAGAAAGGAGATTCAGGAACAGAAAGTGTTCTTTACCAAATAAATTAACAATATTAAAAGAACACAAAAAGAAATTCTGAGTGAAATGAAAATATAAATACTAAGCACTTTAAATAGAATTGCACTTGCAGAAGAAAAGAAAATCAGAAATAGAAGGTTCAAATATACAAATTACCCAATTAGAAAGAGAGCAACAAGCCATAAATAAATGAAGAAACCCTATGAGAAATATCATACTCAATGAGAAGAGGAAACATAAGAATAATAGATATCCCAAAAGGTGAGAGAGAGAAGAGAGCAGAGACTATATTCAAAGAAGTAGAAAATGAAAAATGTCCCAAACCAAAGGATAGATTAAGCATGGATGTCTAGAAAGGTGAGAAAACACACAAACCTCTAAATGTAAAATGAGATACATCAAGTCATGTCATTGTTAAATTATCAAAAATCAAAGATAAAAAACATTTAGGAAGTTAGAAAAAGAAAGAGTCACAAAGGTATCCAATTAGGTTTTCTTTGAATTTTCCCCAGTTACCCTTCAGGCAAGAAGTGGGTGGAATGAAATATTCACAATCCTAAAATTCAAGAACTGCCAGCCAAGGATACTTTATCCTACAAAAGTACCATCACACATGGGGGAGAAATAAAAAATAGTGAAGTTTATCACTACAAGAATTACCCTACAAGGAATGTTGAAAGGATTTCTCCTCCAAGAAGAGAAAAAAAGAAAGATACAAAACCCTGAGCAAAATGACACTAAGATTAGAAAATCAGAAGCAGGAACTAGAATTTTATGAGTTAACAACAAAACACCCAAGGGGAGGGTAGAACAAGAGTCTCCCTTCTTGGAGACCAGCTCATAAAGGACATTTTTAGAAATAGTAAGTTAGGCATAGCTCCATGGTTATAATAACCAAAAATCTAAAATAGAAGCACACAGACAAAAAATAAATTGATAGACAAAAAATAAATTTGGATGCTAAAAGACATCCAAATTAAAGAGCAGAGAGAAGTGAATGGATAAATAACAGAAAGATAGAACAATCAAAAATCAGAAAATAGAAAGACTGTTAATAGACAATAAATATCAATAATCACCATATACTAAGTGGCCTGAACCCACCAATTGAATGGCAAATAATTACAAATTGGGTTAAAAATTTCAACTACTTTGTGTACAAGAGACCCATTTAAAACCAAAAGACAAAAAGAAGCTTAAAGATTGGAACAAGGTCTTACAAGTTTAGACAGAAAAGAAAAATTGCTAAAAAGATCACCTTTTTTTTAGCTGAAAGTCTAGTTTATCAGGAAGAATGATGGACAATATATAATGATCAAAGGAACCATATAACAAAAAGCTGTAACTGTTATTAATATGTCTGCAACTAAAACAAGACACTTAGTTATATAAAGCAATGATATATTCATTTGAAACAACTATGACAAACCTATGGTAATTGTAAGGGACCTAATTACACCACTGACATGGCAGTATAGATCAGGGGAATCGATCAGGAAATAAAGTCATGGAACAAACCTAACTGCCCATGAACAAATAAATGGTAAAAGAAATTTGTGGGATATATATTCATCCATTTAAAAAGATGCCTTTTGGAACAAAATGGATGGGCCTCAAGGTGGTTATGTTAAGTGAAATAAGTTAGAAAAAAAAAGACAGCTATTGGATGGTTTCACAGGGAAATAAATATATAGGTATACACAAACACACACACACACATACACACACTGACAAAATAAAGCAAAAGCAAATCTTGGACATTGTGACAAAATTTTCTGGTTACCCGGAAACAGGGAACAAACAGGTGATAGGGAGGGTTTTGCACAGATGTTTTGATGGAGTAAAACTGTAATCACAAAATTAAAATAAATATATAACATTATATAGTATGATAAGTTCTATTATAAAATTAAACCATTTTACTATGAGTTTGTTTAAAAAATATTTTCTGAAGGCAGAATATTTTATTAATATTAATTCAGAGTAAATGTCCCCTAAGTCTTGAATGTTAGAATCAGAATTATATCATTATTATACACATATTCTATATTTTAATTTTAATTACTAAACCACAAAGCAAAATAATTATGTAGAAAAAAATACAGAAAATAAAATGTTTAAGTCATGTCTACTACCATAATTTCTAGAATCTTCATTAGTCCTTTCTTTTGATCTTCTTTTCCATAGATATTTAAATATAACTATAAATTGGAGTAACTACAATTTGACATCATGCTTTAAGGTTTAACTTAAAAATTTAACTTATTTTTGAAGATTAGTGCTGATTTTTAAACTTTTGCTATCATATATAACATAGAAGTGTCTGTTAATACATACAATTTTTCACTTTTTTTCTCCTTAGAGTCATTTTCAGTGCAATTGTTAGCTGTGGGGCAATCCTGTAGTGATTATTGGTGTCAGTAATTACAAGATACCTTTTTTTCCCTGTGGGATTTTTTCTTTCTTTTTTTTTTTTTTTTTTTTTTTTGCTTTTGATGACTTTGACTCTTTTGAGGATTACTGATCAGATGAATTATAAGATGTCCTACTATTTGAATTTGTATGATGGTTTCCTCATAACAAAAGTGGGATTTCATGTTATTGAGAATAATGCCACAAAGGCAAAGTGCCCTTTTCATCACATCATATCAAGGGTATATGATTTAAGTATATGTGTGGCAACTATTTAATCTATTTCATCAGATATCTAAAAATATAAGCTATATTCTATAGAAATTTGATTCATTCTTATAATAGCCCTTCAAGACATGTTTCACAAATAATCAGAGATCAGAATCTCAAAGAGAACAAATGACTTGCCCAAAACCACATTATTATTGAGTGGATAGCCAAGAAAATAATAGACTTTTGAGTCCAAAGTGAGAAAATTTTAAGATTGCAGATGTACATTATTATGTATGAAACTTGAGTCCTGTCAACTTTATTTCTCTGAACATTCTTCCTCTCTGCTGTGAATTTACATATTTCTTCTTTCTGGACATATTTCTTCTTACCAGAAAGCCTTACATTTCTTTATCTGACATTTTCTCAGTATACAAAATCCTGCTGTAGATCTTCCATTTTGTTTTTAATGGGCTTCACTTTAAAACAAGGCAGTGAATAGTTATCACATATAATGAAATAATGATACACTGTTAATAATAAAGACTATAGCTCATTAAATTTCCTTAATTTTGACCTGGCATCCTTTATGTGTTCTAAGACCCCATCCAGAAATTTACACTGCATTTATTTGTCATTTCTACTTAGAATCCTCTCCACTGTGATATTTTTCAGCTTTTCATGACATTGACTCTTTTAAGGAATGCTGATCATACTTTTATAGGATTGTAACAAGGTGGTCTCCAGGGAAAGGGGAGGTTCCAGTTTCCCAACTCTCTACCTTTGGTCTGAGCTTACAGACAAAGGTAGAGAGGAGGCTGGAGAAGGAAGGAAGAAGGCTGGAGAGCCAGAAGGAGACCTGGAGGAGGCATGTGGAGCAGAGAGACATGTGAAGAAACTGCACTTGCTTTTTGGTCCTGAACTGGTTGAAACAGATGTAAGAGTCCAAGGGGAGGTTAACAATGCAGCATGTGTCTTAATTTTGATTTTCTCTTTTCCTTCCAGACTTGTCTTTCTATTTCCGACTCTTCACCAGAAGGTGCTTTAGACTTGTGGCAGGCTTTCAGGCCTCAGTGGCTCTACTTTGGCCAACTCTGTTTGACTGGGTTTTCACCCACGAGAGGCTGGATAATACGGGTACTTGATCTGGAAACTATATTCTTTGTCTTTTCTTTGTTGCACAAAAGTTCCTTCCCAGTAATGGACTTACACAGTAGAGTATGTTTTGTATAGATGCAGTGGATGGCAGAACTTGTTTAGAGCAAACAGGTTTGGAGGTTCTGGGTTGCTCCTCACTCTGGCATGTAAGAGGATGTCCTGCTATTGGAATTTTATCAATGATTTTCTCACAATGATAGTAGGGTTTCATGTTAATGAAAAAAATAGTATACAGGCAATGTACCATTTTTATCACATATCCAAGATACGCACTACCAACATGATTTATGACTGTTGATGTGGACCTTGATTACCCGACTATGGAATTATTTGTTAGGCTTCTCTTCTATAAGCTATTTTTTCTACTTTTCCTGTTCTGTTCTCTTTGGAATTAGATACTTTTTAATCCTATTTCCCCAGTGCTTTTACTTTGCTTATCAGGAACAAGAAAACTTTTTTTTCTTTGGAAAGAGGGAGATTTTTTTATTTTTTCTTATACACTAATTACTCATCACAGAGTATTAGGAATAACCCAATAAAAATTTCTTACAGAGAGGTTTTGTAAAATATCAAAATTGTTTAACTCAAAACAAAAATTTAGTGAGCCAATATTATTTAGTGGCCAGTATTTTGAAATAGGTTTTACCATAAAGTTGGGGTATAGTGTTCCAATGTGTAACTTTATTTTCCACACATTTCAGCATTTAGATAACATTATAACAGAGATTCACACACTTTTCAAGTAGTGGAATAATTGATTAAAAAAATACACAAAAACTCAAGATATAAAACTGGAAATGTTGGTATTCTTGTCAAAGCAGAAGTGAATTTTCATAAATCATAAAAAGAAAATATTCTATAAAACTTCTATTATGAAACTATTCATAAAAGCCAAATACCAAATACTGATTGTATTGTCATGATTTTTTCCTCCGCAGAAAGTAAATATTTTAATTAAGTTAATAAATACTAAGATTTGTGGTTTACCTAAAGACTGAAAATTGTCCTGATACTGGTGTCTAAGCCTAGGAATATTGTTCCTTAAAGAGATGTGTAATTTAATCAGGAGAGTTTCTTATTCATTGAATTTCTATTTTGCAAATGAAATTAAACTTTGAAGACCATTTTTTTGTTTGTTTGTTTTTTGCCTCAGTCGTGAGTCGTCTCCTTGCCTTGGTGAGAAGTGGTCTTTAAGAAAGACATGATGTAGCTCATACTCAGGAATGGAATTAAATTTCCTCAAAAGATTTTCTTTTTGATTTGGCTTGAAACATGGCACTTTGCATTTGTTAGAAGGTAGGCTTGGCCAGAAGATAACGTTTGGGCTTTTTGTTTTGTGGGGTTGGAAATTATTCACCTACTACATTGTAAAAACTTTCAAACCTAAAATGAAAAAAAAAAATTGCCATGTTTTATAAATCTAAGGAATATAGCTTTAGTGTTTTTGTTTTGTCATCGGTTGGTTGGTTGGTTGATTTGCTGTGTATTTTGGCCATTGATACTAAATTAATATTTGCAAGTGTATATATTTCAAACTAATTCTTAGAGTATAAATTCTTCTGTAGTTGAAATCAAATGAATTAGAACTGTTAATCACAGAAAATAGCTTCCTTAAAATTGTACTTCACCGGTTGCCAGTGCTGTGAAATTTATTGTTATTCAGTAACTTTGCACTTTATAATAAATGCAAAATTTAATAAAGAAAAGAAAAATGTTCATTATTTATTACTAAATGATTTCATTATAATCAAATATAGCATTCCACTATTAAATTAACACTTGTTTGCTATCCAAAACATATTTTTAAGTGATATGTAAACAATAACTACTAGCATTTTGTGGAATTATTTCAGAACACTTGGTGACTTGTATTTTAGTTTTGAAATTCTTTCTATTACAGTCATCTAATTTGTTGGATCTTCCATATCTGTTGACATTTCCATGATGAAATGTAAACAGGGTTTCTAGTTATAAGGAGACTTTACTCAAGTTTATGACTTATTTAGATAGCTCTTCTTTTCCATGGTCTACTCATGAACCAGGAAGAAAAAATATGAGTTTTTGTGCAGAGATTTTGATATTTTACAGACCTTGTCCTGAATTCTTATTATTTACTGAGGCACTTCAAAGAGAGAATATAAATTATTTGAACTCTGAGTCTTGATATCTTCCTCTATTAAATGACGAAAAAATACCAGCTCCCCTCATGGATATGCATTGAAAATTAAATGCAAATATGCAGGGGTAAAACAGTATTTGGCACATTGCTAGCATTAGTAAGTAGCAAATATATAAAATGAGAGAAGGGAGAAGTAAAAAAAAAGTTTCTATCAGATTTTCTATAGGTTCCAAAGAAAATCTCTATTCCCATAAACATAAATATGTTGTTCCTCTTTGTCTTTAGGATTATTTGTCCAATTTGTCTCCTGTCAGAAAATTTTTCTTTTAAAATTTTATTCAATATTTAATTATAACTTATGAAGGTTTCAGGTATGCATTAGTAAAAATCAACATCTGTATGTAACACACTTATGTTCAACGTTATAATTCTAAGTATCTCTCACTATACAGTTGACTCCTTTTACCCACTTTACCGACCTCCTTCTCATTTCCCTTATGGTAACCACTAATTTGGTCTTTTTTTTTTTTAAGATTTGTTTATACATGCATTCAAGAACTGGTGTATAAGTCAGAGGTGTGGCAGGTAAAAGGATTCACCAGAGAGATTGGGGAGCAGAACAGGCAGATCTACTGAAATACACTGCTGAAGGGAGCAGCAGGTGAGACAGGAGAGGTCTGCTGCTCCATATGTGGGTCAGCTCCCTGGCTTAGTATCAAACTTTGGCTGGAGTGGCTGGGGATAGCTTCAGAATGCTGAGACTTAACTCCTTACACCACCATGGAAGTCCTGAATATCTTTTTATATTCCTGTTAATGAAATGTATATCTACTTGGTGAAGTGTCTGTTTAAATTCTCTGCTCATTTTTCAATCAAATTGTTCATATAGTTGTTATTTAGTTTTGAGTGCTTTATATATTTTGGATAAAGCATAATAAAAAACCAAAGGGAATATGGTGGTATTACATCTGTTTTTCTAAAGCAGAGTCCTTTTTTTTTTGCTAGTGTAATACACCTGAATCTGTGTATGATTATATGCCACAATATTAAATATGAAATTAAAAAAATCTCAATTTATGAATACCAGTATATAACATCACATGTTTCATGACAATTTTGTAACTGATTTGAGAATGTTATGCATCCTGATACCTTCTTTATGCATTTGAATTTTTTTAAAGATTTATTTTATTTATTTGTACAAGAACTGGGGTAGAGTTAGAGGCGTGAGATGGTGAGAAGATTCACCAGAGACAGAGCGGGGAATAGAACAGCTAGACTGATGAAATACACTGCTGAGGGGAGCAGCGGGCGTGACAGGAGAGGTCTGCAGCATGATGTGGGACCCTCGCCAGCCAGCCAGGATAAAACCGGTGCCTCAGGGGCTGTGGATAGCTTCACAGCACGGTGCTCAACCCACTGTGCCACCAGGGGAGGCCCTGGATTTGAATTTTTAAGAAGATCTATACTTATGTATCTCATTTTTATGTTTCTTTAAAAAGTTATCAAACATTGTCCAGATGTACTAAAGAAAAATAAAAAAAAAAAACATTTAATTTCTAAGTTGCATGAACAAACACATAAAGTGCAATTTATCTGAAACTAATGAATTGAAGGCCAGGTTTCGTGGAACTAGCACTTAGAACTGCACTACATTAGGAATAATTAAACTCTGGGTTAGTTGTAGTGAGGAAATTTGGAGGAAAGACTGCCTTCTGGAGGCAGATTTTAAAAGTTTAGTCTCAGGCCCCCCTGATGGCTCAAGGGTATAAGTCTTAGCACTATCAAGTTATCAGCAGCCACTGTAGCAAGAGTTCGATTCCAGGCCATGGAGAAACCCACATAGTGCAGCAGACCTCTCCTGTCTCGCCCACTGCTCTCCTCAGCAGTGTATTTCAATAAATCTACCATTCTGTACCCCACTCTGTCTCTGGTGAATCCTCTCACCACCACCCCTCCCCTGCATCTCTGGCCTGCACCCCATCTCTTGCATGTATTAGTAAATATATTTTTTTAAGTTTAATCTCAACTTGTTCTGCAGTCCCAATGAAGTGAATTCTGGTAGCAAAAAACATGATGCACAGATTTGAGAGTTATGATCAACTAATTATGTCAAAGCAAATATCTTAAGTTGGTAAAATTAGAAAAACAAGGTATTTGATACCTATTTCAGATCATTGAATATAGTCAATTTCAGACAAAACATAAATACTAGGTTGTAATATCTATATGTATAGAACACGGGCTTAAGTTTTATGGCCTCTAAAGCTCCTATCACATTATCTTGAACTATAATATAAACATATAAACACAATAAATACAAGCAAGAAAATATTGAAATATTAAGTATTTTTCCCATGTGTTGTCTTTCCTGACTCATTTAACATTTTTATATATGGAAATAGATTTTTTCATTGCTATGCAGGAGAAAATATTTACATACTTTTAAATTATAGTTAATGTTATCATCTTCTAGTCTTGATATCTAAGTGAATGCAAAGCATTTTTTTTTCTTAATTCTGTGAAATACATGGGCTAATTGAAAACAAAGTGATGACATTGGTCCATCTGTAGCATGTTTATATAGAGTATACCTAGCAACTATAACAAAGTATTGGGCCCATGGTAGGGTGATTAAATAGATTTATAGATATGTAAGATTTCTACATTTCATGTATGATAGTATGATATAATAGTATGATATCGTAGTAGTATGATATTAACTCTAAACAGATGTGAAAGGGTGCATTCTGATACCTAGAGCTATTCTCCCTCTCTCTCTCTCTTTCTCTTTCTGTAGCCCTCTGACACACACACTCATCCACACACACACTCATACATACACACACACACATAAACATACGTGAAAAGAAATACTTAAAAAAAATAGACTGGACAATCTCTTTCAGTTCTCATTTTGTCTTTTGTTGCTTGTTGCTAAAAGCAAAATGCTATAAAGATGGCATCTACCAGCCATTTGGATGTTCTTCCAGGAGTCACATGTCCAAACCATCCAGATGCAATTTTAGTGGAAAACTACAGAACTGGTGATATATGTTCTAAATGTGGTTGTAGGTGACTGTGCAATTGATGTGGGCTCTGAATGGAGAACTTTCATCAATGATAAAACAACACAAGATTTTTGTTCTACAAAAAATATTATAGAACAATGAATAGTTCTGATCGAGCAATGATGAATGCATTCAAGGAAATCACTACTATGGCAGATAGAATCAACCTCCCTTGAAATATATTTGATTCTAAAATAATTCATTCAAACAGATATATCAGCAGAGGAGCCTGAAGGGAGAGCTATGATGCTATAGTTTCTGTTTGTCTATATTGTGC